>NC_138292.1:34225000-34655000 GCF_965601325.2 Salmo salar
TTTTCTGCAGATCCTCTCAAGCTCTGTCAGGTTGGATGGGGAGCGTTGCTGCACAGCTATTTTCAGGTCTCTCCAGAGATGTTTGATTGGGTTCAAGTCCGGGCTCTGGCTAGGCCACTCAAGGAAGTTCAGAGGCTTGTCCCGAAGCCACTCCTGCGTTATCTTGGCTGTGTGCTTAGGGTCGTTGTCCTATTGGAAGGTGAACCCTCGCCCCAGTCTGAGATTCTGAGCGCTCTGGAGCAGGTTTTCATCAAAGATCTCTCTGTACTTTTGCTCCGTTCCTCTTTTCCTCGATCCTGACTAGTCTCCCAGTCTCTTCCGCTGGAAAACATCCCCACAGTATAAAGCTGCCACCACCATGCTTCACCGTAGGGATGGTGCCAGGTTTCCTCCAGATGTGACGTGTGGCATTCAGGCCTGAGTTCAATCTTGGTTTCATCAGACCAGAGAATCTTGTTTCTCATGGTCTGAGTCTTTAGGTGCCTTTGGCCAACTCCGAGCGGGCTGTCATGTGCCTTCCGTCTGGTCACTCTACCATAAAGGCCTGATTGGTGGAGTGCTGCAGAGATGGTTGTCTTTCTGGAAGGTTCTCCCATCTCCACAGAGGAACTCTAGAGCTCTGTCAGAGTGACCATCTGGTTCTTGGTCACCTACCTGACCAAGGCCCTTCTCCCCCGAATGTTCAGTTTGGCCAGGCGTCCAGCTCTAGGAGAGTTTTGGTGGTTCCAAACGTCTTCCGTTTAAGAATGATGGAGGCCACTGTGTTCTTGGGGACCTTCAATGCTGCATACATTTTTTGGTACCCTTCCCCAAATCTGTGCCTCAACACAACCCTGTCTCGGAGCTCTACGGACATTTCCTTCGACAACATGGCTTGGTTTTTTCTCTGACATGCCCTGTCAACTGTGGGACCTTAAATAGACAGCTGTGTGCCTTTCTAAATCATGTCCAATCAATTGAATTTACCACAGGTCGACTCGAATCAAGTTTTAGAAACATCTCAAGGATGATCAATGGAAACAGGATGCACCTGAGCTCAATTTTGAGTCTCATTGCAAAGGGTCTGAGTACTTATGTAAATAAGGTGTTTCTGTTTTTAAATGTTAATACATTTGCAAAAAAATCAAAAAACCTGTTTTCACTTTGTCATTATGGGGTATTGTGTGTAGATTGCTAAGGATTATTCTTTTTTTAATCCATTTTAAAATAAGGCTGTAATGTAACAAAATGTGGAAAAAGTCAAGGGGTCTGAATACTTTCCGAAGGCACTGTAACAGACAGACAGACAGTAACAATACATAACAGACAGAGGGTGCTGCCCTCGGTGTGAGATGGTGATAGCCAGGCTTGGTTAGTGGACAGACACCCTGAGGGTTGAGGAGAGAGTGACCTCTACTAAAGGCTTGCCATAATGGAATAGGCTGCTCTTATCACCCTGCCTGTCCCAGACCTGATCCTATCACAGTAATTGAAAGGGTTTTACGCCCACTCACAATGGATGACTGTGTGCCACGGTTCAACCACCGGCAACTCTTTTATAGAGGGAGGGAAGGGAAGGGAGGAGTGGGCAACCCTTTGGGAGGTTAGATAGTGTTAGAACGTTAGAACGTGTTTCTTGTGCCGTTCATGCACAGGTATGTTCAGTCAGTGTGCTACCATGGCAGTGCATGCATCTTTGTGACCTCAACTCTATTGCACACGCCACACGTTATATGCGAGACCGACAACGAGGTTTGTTTTGCTGCTTGTCACACTGCATTAGGTTCTGGGATCAAATTGTCAATGCTAATGGATAGCAGGCTAACAGCTAGCCTCTCTGGGAGTGCTCGAGCAGTCTTCCCCCACTGAGCCATGAGGAGAGGAGGGAGAGAAGATGACAACCCATTTTTCAAGTCTGTGTGTGTGTGTGTGTGTGTGTGTGTGTGTGTGTGTGTGTGAGCCAGAGGGAAGAGAATGGCCGAATTGCTTACCAGCCTTTAATTCTGTCATTGTTCTCAGCTAAAGCCAATCGGCTTTAGCGAGGGATGGAGAAAATAGAGAGACAAAAAGGAACGAGAGAGTAAGACAGGATGATCTAGTGGCCACGGCATGCTTTCTGAAGCAGATGCACATGTTGGCATGGGCCCGGCTGTGTGTGTGTCTCTGTGTGTCTGTGTCTTTGTCTCTGTGTGTCTGTGCATGTGCTTAGGAAAATTAAATTATGGTGAATATGCAGCTTTTTTGCATATCGTCACGTCGACAGACGCGCCTGTCACTCACTCACGCAGTGGAGACTCCCCCTGCATGCAGAGCACGCGTGTGCGTGTAGAAGGAATAGTTTGATTTCAAGCTTTCGAATGGCTAGTTTGATTTCAAACGTTAGAATGGATAGTTTGATTTCAAACGTTAGAATGGATAGTTTGATTTCAAACGTTAGAATGGATAGTTTGATTTCAAGCTTTAGAATGGATAGTTTGATTTCAAGCTTTAGAATGGATAGTTTGATTTCCCGAAAACGGAGAAAGAGGCAAGCATGAGGGAAAGAGAGAGAGAGAGTCAGGAGAAAGAGACAAAGATAGAGAAATAGAGAGAGGGGGATGATTATTGTTGTTTAACTTAAGTCAGGATTAGTCTATAAATTGGGCATGGGTTTTTAATGGAAGCTAGCAGTGAGTGACGGGGAAAACTGCCTCTCCAATTATCTAGTCGAAATGTCCCAGGAAGGATTTAGCAGAGTAGGGAGGCGAACAAACTAACCCCCCCACAAACCCCTCAGCTAGCCAGAATCGCTCGCCTAGCCTCTCAGCCTAGCCTCTCCTCATATTCCTGTTTAATTTAGCTACCGCTGCAACTCCAATACTCCTGCCTATGCATTAAAAATGCTAATAGGTAGCCTGAAGATATATTATATTAGTCTGTGTATATTTAATGAACCTTCTGTTTCAATCCTGGCCTTAAGCTCCCCTTCTCTCACACACATGAACACACACACACACACACATGAACACACACATACAGACACACACTCTCTCTCGCTCGAACACATCCCCCCTGCAACAGGTTCATGTGTGAGTGAGAGAGGTAATGGGATAGAGGGAGGAAGAGGGAGAAGTAGAAAGAGATGATGGAATGATGAGAGATGAAAGAGGAGCAGTGAGTCAGCCAGAAATCAACTAATCATTTGCGTCATTCTGTGTACACGTGGGCGTGAGCATTTCTACATGCACGTGTGTACATTAACACACACTTGTCTGTGTCTGTGTGGGGAGCACGCTGTCTCTCGCTCTGATTATAAAGATAATGACTCTTCCTCCTCTCTTCCTCCTGTCTTTCTCCTGTCTTCCTCCTCTCTTCCTCCTGTCTTCTTCCTGTCTTCCTGTCTTCCTCCTCTCTTCCTCCTGTCTTCCTCCTGTCTTCCTCCATTTCTTCCTCCTATCTTACTCCTGTCTTCCTCCTTTCTTCCTCCTATCTTACTCCTGTCTTCCTCCTTTCTTCCTCCTATCTTACTCCTGTCTTCCTCCTTTCTTCCTCCTATCTTACTCCTGTCTTCCTCCTTTCTTCCTCCTGTCTTACTCCTGTCTTCCTCCTTTCTTCCTCCTATCTTACTCCTGTCTTCCTCCTTTCTTCCTCCTATCTTACTCCTGTCTTCCTCCTTTCTTCCTCCTATCTTACTCCTGTCTTCCTCCTTTCTTCCTCCTGTCTTCCTACTGTCTTCCTCCTGTCTTCCTCCTTTCTTCCTACTGTCTTCCTCCTGTCTTCCTACTGTCTTCCTACTGTCTTCCTCCTGTCTTCCTCCTGTCTTCCTCCTGTCTTCCTCCTGTCTTCCTACTGTCTTCCTACTGTCTTCCTCCTGTCTTCCTACTGTCTTCCTACTGTCTTCCTCCTGTCTTCCTACTGTCTTCCTACTGTCTTCCTCCTGTCTTTCTCCTGTCTTCCTACTGTCTTCCTCCTGTCTTCCTACTGTCTTCCTACTGTCTTCCTCCTGTCTTC
Organism: Salmo salar; assembly: GCF_965601325.2. Classification (NCBI taxonomy): domain Eukaryota; kingdom Metazoa; phylum Chordata; class Actinopteri; order Salmoniformes; family Salmonidae; genus Salmo; species Salmo salar. The sequence continues at coordinate 34,228,970 of NC_138292.1, forward strand.
CTACTGTCTTCCTACTGTCTTCCTCCTGTCTTCCTACTGTCTTCCTACTGTCTTCCTCCTGTCTTCCTACTGTCTTCCTACTGTCTTCCTCCTGTCTTCCTACTGTCTTCCTACTGTCTTCCTACTGTCTTCCTACTGTCTTCCTCCTGTCTTCCTCCTGTCTTCTTCCTGTCTTCCTACTGTCTTCCTCCTTTCTTCCTCCTTTCTTCCTACTGTCTTCCTCCTGTCTTCCTCCTGTCTTCCTCCTTTCTTCCTCCTATCTTACTCCTGTCTTCCTCCTTTCTTCCTTCTGTCTTCCTACTGTCTTCCTCCTGTCTTCCTCCTTTCTTCCTACTGTCTTCCTCCTGTCTTCCTACTGTCTTCCTCCTCTCTTCCTCCTGTCTTCCTCCTGTCTTCCTCTGTCTTCCTACTGTCTTCCTCCTGTCTTCCTCCTGTCTTCCTCCTGTCTTCCTACTGTCTTCCTCCTGTCTTCCTACTGTCTTCCTCCTGTCTTCCTCCTGTCTTCCTCCTGTCTTCCTCCTGTCTTCCTACTGTCTTCCTCCTGTCTTCCTACTGTCTTCCTCCTGTCTTCCTCCTCGTCTTCCTCCTGTCTTCCTCCTGTCTTCCTCCTGTCTTCCTCCTGTCTTCCTCCTGTCTTCCTACTGTCTTCCTCCTGTCTTCCTACTGTCTTCCTACTGTCTTCCTACTGTCTTCCTCCTGTCTTCCTCCTGTCTTCTTCCTGTCTTCCTACTGTCTTCCTCCTGTCTTCCTACTGTCTTCCTACTGTCTTCCTCCTGTCTTCCTACTGTCTTCCTACTGTCTTCCTCCTGTCTTCCTACTGTCTTCCTACTGTCTTCCTCCTGTCTTCTTCCTGTCTTCCTCCTGTCTTCCTACTGTCTTCCTACTGTCTTCCTCCTGTCTTCCTACTGTCTTCCTACTGTCTTCCTCCTGTCTTCCTACTGTCTTCCTACTGTCTTCCTCCTGTCTTTCTCCTGTCTTCCTACTGTCTTCCTCCTGTCTTCCTACTGTCTTCCTACTGTCTTCCTCCTGTCTTCCTACTGTCTTCCTCCTGTCTTCCTACTGTCTTCCTCCTGTCTTCCTACTGTCTTCCTCCTGTCTTCCTACTGTCTTCCTACTGTCTTCCTCCTGTCTTTCTCCTGTCTTCCTACTGTCTTCCTCCTGTCTTCCTCCTGTCTTTCTCCTCTCTTCCTCCTGTCTTCCTCCTCTCTTCCTCCTGTCTTCTTTCTGTCTTCCTCCTCTCTTTCTCCTGTCTTCTTCCTGTCTTCCTCTTCTCTTCTTCCTGTCTTCTTCCTGTCTTCCTCTTCTCTTCTTCCTGTCTTCCTCTTCTCTTCCTCTTCTCTTCCTCCTGTCTTCCTCCTGTCTTTCTCTCTAGTTCTAGCGAGGGACTGTGACACGGGGGTCAACTCAGAGCTCTCCTACTTCATCCAGAGTCCCGACTTTGCCATCTCTTCCAGGGGCGTGGTCAGCCCCAGCCAACGGTTGGACTACGAGCGGCCCAATCACATGTATGAGTTTGTGGTGGTCGTCGTGGACAACGGGACTCCACCCCGCACCGGGACCGCCTCCATCCGGTTCAGAATGGCCAATACCAACGATGAGGCTCCCATCTTCTCTCAAGCTGTGTATGTTGTCCCTCTATCTGTTTCTCCCTCTCTAACTCCCCCTTTTCTCCTCTCATTTCTCCTCTCCTATACTATGCCTCTGCGCTGGTTGGCTGCTCTTCCTCCCCCATTCATACACTCACACTCTCCCTCCCTTTTACTTCACTCTACACCCTCTACCAATGGAAGTTGTTACTCAGAGCTGAATTCTATCCAGTTAGTCCCTGCCCCCCTTCCATCACACACACAACCATACATCCATGAGGTGGCATTTGGCTAGCGTAGCCACAGGTAGAGCGAACCATTTGGAGCCATGCAGAGATATAGCAGCGTGCCAACAGTGACACACTAGCACACAGAGAGGGACAGAGTGAGACTTTAGCCCTGCCACATACCTACAGAGGATGGGACTATTCATTAAACATGGTGTGTGTATGTGTAAGCGACAAGTGTGTGTGTGTGTGTGTGTGTGTGTGTGTGTGTGTGTGTGTGTGTGTGTGTGTGTGTGTGTGTGTGTGTGTGTGTGTGTGTGTGTGTGTGTGTGTGTGTGTGTGTGTGTTCCCCTCCTCTGGGGCAGGACTAGTCCATGGCACCAGAAGAGACGCTTCAGAGGGCTGGGGTGGGAAACAGATGGTAGGGTTTGGGGATCTTCCTGAGCTACGGCAGGTTCTCTCTCATCCCTCTTTTTCTCTCATCCCTCTGCAAAAATACCTATTGAAGAAATTAATAAATTATAAAAGAAAATACATGCAAATTAAATGCCAATTACATAATAATGACTGTATGAATATTTTTGTATAACTGTCTGTCTGTCTGTCTGTCTGTCTGTCTGTCTGTCTGTCTGTCTGTCTGTCTGTCTGTCTGTCTGTCTGTCTGTCTGTCTGTCTGTCTGTCTGTCTGTCTCTCTCTCTCTGTCTCTCTGTCTCTCTGTCTCTCTGTCTCTGTCTCTGTCTCTCTGTCTCTGTCTCTCTGTCTCTGTCTCTCTGTCTGTCTCTGTCTCTCTGTCTGTCTCTGTCTCTCTGTCTCTCTGTCTCTCTCTGTCTCTCTGTCTCTCTGTCTCTCTGTCTCTCTGTCTCTCTCTGTCTCTCTCTCTCTCTCTCTCTGTCTCTCTGTCTCTCTGTCTCTCTCTCTGTCTCTGTCTCTCTGTCTCTCTGTCTCTCTGTCTCTCTGTCTCTCTCTCTGTCTCTCTGTCTCTCTGTCTCTCTGTCTCTCTGTCTCTCTGTCTGTCTCTGTCTCTCTGTCTCTGTCTCTGTCTGCAGCTATAAGACGTTCTTGTCGGAGGACGCTGGTCCTGACACTCTGGTTGCCATTGTCCACGCCAATGACCCTGATGGAGACGGGGTCTCTTACGCCATCACTGGGGGCAACGAGGACAGTAACTTTGAGCTGGACAACCAGAAGGGTGCGTAGAGTTGACAGTGTTGTGTTTCCAAGGGTTTGTGTAAGAGTGGGTGCAGGGGCTTGTATGGAGAAGGACTGGGGAAGGTATAACATAGTGGTTCTAAAGAAGGATATTCAGACGCACATGAAAACACAGGCAGACAAACGGACAGTCATATGCCTGTATGGAGATAAACAGACATTCTTAAACACTAACACATAAATACAGATCAACTCTAACATGCACATACACAAATTCAGAAGGAGAAACAAAAGAATACGCCTGGACACACACACACACATACACACACATACACTCTTGCTATTCAGATTAGCTTGTGTTGCTGTGGTAACTTCAATTGGTGATAAAGCTCAATGCTATGCCAGGGGGAACAAGACCATCCGCCCTACACACAGACACTTCATAGTCATACTCTTCCAGCACAACCACTTTAATTTTCCTGTTCATTTTTATTTGTCTTTGTGGACTCCATGTAAATAAAGGGGTGTGTGTGTGTGTGTGTGCGCCTGTGTGTCGTCTCTGTGTGTGTGTGTGTGTGTGTGTGTGTGTGTGTGTGTGTGTGTGTGTGTGTGTGTGTGTGTGTGTGTGTGTGTGTGTGTGTGTGTCTGTGTGTGCTGTGCTGTGCTGTGCTGCTGTGCTGCTGTGCTGTGCTGTGTGTGTGTGTGTGTGTGTGTGTGCATTTATTTGTACGTGTATGTGTGTTTGAGTGTGTTTGTATTTAAGTCTCTCAGTCTCTCTGTGTACTGGCTTTCACACTTTCCTCACAGTCGAGTCTCTACGTCTGCGTCGGCAATCTCCCGGTTATCGTTTGTTTACAAGAGCCCTCTCTCGCCTCCGAGGTGGAAACACTGACTAATGCTTAAGCCCCCTGCCTTCCTTATCACCAGCCCCGCACTGCACTGCCGCTCCACCACACAGCCTATTACGGCCACTCACACACACACACACACACACACACACACACACACACACACACACACACACACACACACACACACACACACACACACACACACACACACACACACACACACACAAGATGTCCTTTGGCTTTTTCCACTGTTACCGAGGGGGAAAGTTGTCACTTCAAAGACTTGAGCTGCATTTTTATGTATATTTCTCTCGGTACTTTGGTAGACATAGTTACTTATTTATTTGTGAGGAATCTGCATTGGAGAAATGTGTCAAAAGATGTAGGGTCCTAAAGGGGATTGTAAAGGGTGGGGGGTTGGGGTAAAATATATCCCCCCTTAAAGCTACGCTTTGAGTGTTGGTTTGATTGTTTGTGTGCGTGTAGTAGGTTTGTCTGTTTGACAACACTGCAATATGTGCTATAGTAACCAAGATGGCTGCCATTGTCTCTCTCTCTAGGCATCATCAAACTGCGCCGGAGCCCCCCTCCTATCCTGCGTGGCCCCCAGTACATCCTCAACATTACCGCCACTGATGACAACGCGGCAGACGGACCCTATCCCCTCAGTAACTCCGCCCAGGTCATAGTGGGCATCAACGACATCAACAACAACAAGCCTGTCTTTGAAGAGGTGAGGGAGGGGCATTTGACACATTACTGGTGTGTGTGAAGCCTATGTGTTTTCGAAAAATAGAGGAGCGATGAGGCAGAAAAGGACAGTCTGAGAGAGAGAAAAAGGCAGTCTTAGAGAGAGAGAAAAAGACAGTCTGAGAGAGAGAGAGAGAGAGAAAGACAGTCAGAGAGAGAGAGAGAGAGAGAGAGTAACATAGTGACTGCGGGAGGAGAGGTAGAGTTCCACAGCACTAGGAAGAGAGAGATGACAGAAAGAGAGAGAGCGGAACATGCCAAGTTGCCAGTTCAAAGTAGAGACAGCTGGTGTTCTCCTCGGGGGCAGAACTCCACTCCACTGCAGTCCGGAACACTCCAGGGTCAGACCAGAATCCCCTCTTAGCATAGCTCAGATCAGCTCAGCACAGCTCGGCCCCAAAGATGAATATTTCAGCAGGGACTTACCCACAGGTTCAGTGGGTTCCTACACAGGAGGAGGAGTACTAAGTGTGCAAAATCTGGCAACCCGGTAGATTTGGCAACTCCTTGCTCCCCACGTCATGCGTGTTAACTAGTCTTATCGTGATGGATGTTGAATGATGGCTGGGGTAGTCACAGTCCATCTGTGTTGGTTGACCAGTGTGTCCCATTGGCTACTGGTCATTTTAATTGGGACTTCATTTGACAACTGACAAATGCAGCATCATTGCCATAAGTGCTGTGTGAACTCTGCCCCCTCAGTGCCATAACTACAGCGTCGACACCGGTGTCCTGGAGAACCAGCCCCCTGGGACATTTGTCCTGCGCGTTCACGCCCTCGACGCAGACATGGGGGTCAACGGAGAGGTGAAATACGGGATCATGCACCGAGACGGGACTTCTTCCGGCTTCGTCATCAACCCTGACACAGGTTAGAGTACAGACTACAGTCAAACGGTATCAGAACATCTCTAATTCATTACTGTGGAATGGCTGACTGTACGTATCTAGAGGACATCAGTAACATACAGTAAAATACATTGTGTGTGTGTGTGTGTCTCCAGGTGTGATCAGCACCACAGTGAGCTTCGACCGCGAGCGCCAGAGAGAGTACTCCCTGTCTGTGACGGCGACAGACCTGGCCCAGGAGCCTCTCATCAGCATCTGCCAGATCACCATCCTCATCGCCGACCAGAACGACAACGACCCCAAGTTTGAGAACAGCCGCTACCAGTGTAAGGGTCACCTCCGTCACTCCTCCGTCACCTCCGTCACGCTTTGGATCATCTCCGTCACGCTCATCATTTCACCTCTGTCCCTCTCCTGTTTGGTTCAGACAATTTCATTATCAAATGTGCCTGTTGGTCTTGCCTTGTCCAATACATTAAGTCGTCTTATCAAGGCATTATAAAGGGTTTATCTTGGCTGTCTTTTAATCCCCCAATACCAAATATGGTTGTTTAGTGTTGAGTGGTGCTTAGGGGAACCAGTGTTCTTGCTAAGGGTTGCCCTGCCATAGACACAAAGGGACTGTCCCCTTATCCAAGCTTCCCTCTCCCCTCCTCCACACCCCTCCAACAAGTGCTTACTAAGCCCTTTGCTCGATATTCCACCAGGAATTAAAATGTTATTCCAGCACAACAGAGGAAATGAGTTCAACCCGTTCCCCCTAAAATCCTATTTAAGGCCAGGGTACCAGGGATTTGTCCGCTCGTGTGAGGGTTACCTCCCTCACCTTGTTCTGCCAAGTGTAGTTTAAGGTCAAAGGTCAAGTCAAAACTGTGCTTGCTCAGCAATGTCCAACAGCTCAAGGACCCAATGTCCTCCTATCCCAGTCCAATGTCACTGCCTTGTGGCTTCTGTGTTATGTCTTAACAGTTTTCAAGGTAAAGCAATATTGTGAAAGGTAAGACTTAGCAGCCCCCCTGAAGTCCCAATCAACCATATGCTGATGTATGTATTAAATCACAGGTAATCCTGGAAAGCTTTTAAGACTGATGAAAACGTCGCCGCCTCCCTGCTCTCCGGAGTCCGTGTTTGTTTACCATGTGTGCAAATATGTGTGTTGATAAGCCCCATGTCAGAATCCCTTTTATCACATTAGAACAAGACTGTTGGAGTGGCTTATTAACTATTTAACTGGGAGACTGAAATGTTTCTAGGACACGCATTTATTTTGGGTCTCTGTGACTGAAATGCGTGATTTCAGCCGGAAATTTCCACCACCGCTGCTGTTGTTATTGCTCTTGTTGATGTTTTTCGTTGTCGGCGGTGATGTTGATGTGTTAACCCTTCATGTGGCAGACTTCCTGCGCGAGGACACGCCGGTGGGGACTAGCTTCCTGCGAGCAGCGGCACACGATGATGACCAGGGGAGTAACGCTGCTATCGCCTACTCTCTGTCCCGTCAGCAGCCGGCCTACCTGCACATCAACCCCAGCACAGGCTGGGTGTACGTCAACCATCCCATCTCACAGGTGGGGGCACAGCCACACACACCTACCACAATACACCATTAGGGGGAAATTCCTGTGCATGTGTGTGTGTGTGTGTGTGTTCGGTGTGTGTGTGTGTGTGTGATCGGTGTGTGTGTGTTCGGTGTGTGTACCTCTTCTCTATGCACTGCAGGCTGCCTGTTGAAACAGGGGAATCCTTAACCCGCAGGTCCAGTACAGGCCTTTTACAGCCTCCCCCTGTACTCCCTCCCAATGTGTGTGTACAGCACCCCCCTGTACTCCCTCCCAGTGTGTGTGTACAGCACCCCCCTGTACTCCCTCTCAGTGTGTATGTACAGCAGCCCCCTGTACTCCCTCCCAGTGTGTGTGAACAGCACCCCCCTGTACTCCCTCTCAGTGTGTGTGTACAGCACCCCCCTGTACTCCCTCTCAGTGTGTATGTACAGCAGCCCCCTGTACTCCCTCCCAGTGTGTGTGAACAGCACCCCCCTGTACTCCCTCCCAGTGTGTGTGTACAGCACCCCCCTGTACTCCCTCCCAGTGTGTGTGTACAGCACACCCCTGTACTCCCTCCCAGTGTGTGTGTACAGCACCCCCATGTACTCCCTCCCAGTGTGTATGTACAGCACCCCCCTGTACTCCCTCCCAGTGTGTGTACAGCACCCCCCTGTACTCCCTCCCAGTGTGTGTGTACAGCACCCCCCTGTACTGCCTCCCAGTGTGTGTGTACAGCACCCCCCTGTACGCCCTCCCAGTGTGTGTGTGTACAGCACCCCCCAGTACTCCCTCCCAGTGTGTGTGTACAGCACCCCCCTGTACTCCCTCCCAGTGTGTGTGTACAGCACCCCCCTGTACTCTCTCCCAGTGTGTGTGTACAGCACCCCCCTGTACTCCCTCCCGGTGTGTGTGTACAGCACCCCCCTGTACTCTCTCCCAGTGTGTGTGTACAGCACCCCCCTGTACTCCCTCCCTCCCAGTGTGTGTGTACAGCACCCCCCTGTACTCCCTCCCTCCCAGTGTGTGTATACAGCACCCCCCTGTACTCCCTCCCAGTGTGTATGTACAGCACCCCCCTGTACTCCTTCCCTCCCAGTGTGTGTGTACAGCACCCCCCTGTACTCCCTCCCAGTGTGTGTGTACAGCACCCCCCTGTACTCCCTCCCAGTGTGTATGTACAGCACCCCCCTGTACTCCCTCCCTCCCAATGTGTATGTACAGCACCCCCCTGTACTCCCTCCCAGTGTGTGTACAGCACGCCCCTGTACTCCCTCCCAGTGTGTGTGTACAGCACCCCCCTGTACTCCCTCCCAGTGTGTGTGTACAGCACCCCCCTGTACGCCCTCCCAGTGTGTGTGTGTACAGCACCCCCCAGTACTCCCTCCCAGTGTGTGTGTACAGCACCCCCCTGTACTCCCTCCCAGTGTGTATGTACAGCACCCCCCTGTACTCCCTCCCAGTGTGTGTGTACAGCACCCCCCTGTACTCCCTCCCAGTGTGTGTGAACAGCACCCCCCTGTACTCCCTCCCAGTGTGTGTGTACAGCACCCCCCTGTACTCCCTCCCAGTGTGTGTGTACAGCACCCCCCTGTACTCCCTCCCAGTGTGTATGTACAGCACCCCCCTGTACTCCCTCCCTCCCAGTGTGTATGTTCAGCACCCCCCTGTACTACCTCCCAGTGTGTGTACAGCACCCCCCTGTACTCCCTCCCAGTGTGTGTGTACAGCACCCCCCTGTACTCCCTCCCAGTGTGTGTGTACAGCACCCCCCTGTACTCCCTCCCAGTGTGTGTGTGTACAGCACCCCCCTGTACTCCCTCCCAGTGTGTGTGTACAGCACCCCCCTGTACTCCCTCCCAGTGTGTGTGTACAGCACCCCCTGTACTCTCTCCCAGTGTGTGTGTACAGCACCCCCCTGTACTCCCTCCCTCCCTCCCTCCCTCCAGTGTGTGTGTACAGCACCCCCCCTGTACTCCCTCCCTCCCAGTGTGTGTGTACAGCACCCCCCTGTACTCCCTCCCAGTGTGTATGTACAGCACCCCCCTGTACTCCCTCCCAGTGTGTGTGTACAGCACCCCCCTGTACTCCCTCCCAGTGTGTATGTACAGCACCCCCCTGTACTCCCTCCCAGTGTGTGTGTACAGCACCCCCCTGTACTCCCTCCCAGTGTGTGTGTACAGCACCCCCCTGTACTCCCTCCCAGTGTGTATGTACAGCACCCCCCTGTACTCCCTCCCAGTGTGTGTGTACAGCACCCCCCTGTACTCCCTCCCAGTGTGTGTGTACAGCACCCCCCTGTACTCCCTCCCAGTGTGTATGTACAGCACCCCCCTGTACTCCCTCCCAGTGTGTGTGTACAGCACCCCCCTGTACTCCCTCCCAGTGTGTGTGTACAGCACCCCCCTGTACTCCCTCCCAGTGTGTATGTACAGCACCCCCCTGTACTCCCTCCCAGTGTGTGTGTACAGCACCCCCCTGTACTCCCTCCCAGTGTGTATGTACAGCACCCCCCTGTACTCCCTCCCAGTGTGTATGTACAGCACCCCCCTGTACTCCCTCCCAGTGTGTGTGTACACTGTTCACCGATCCTTCCCACTGGCCTGATATCATCCACTGAGACTGCTGCACGCTCTCCCTACCTCCCTCTGTGGATGCATATTAAACATGGCAAGGTGTGGAATAACAACAATGCCCCTGTCTCTCTATATGTGTGTATTATATGTGTATATATAGCACTATGTATCTTAGCCACAGCCTGAGGAAGCATTATAGTCACACATGCATAAATATATTTGTGTGTGTGTGTGGATGTGTGCGTGTGTGCGTTTACTTCCCACATTTGGCTGTCTCAGAGGGGAGTTGACACCGTGCAGTAACATTATATTTGTAGGGTTTGGGCTTTGTCGGCTAGGCGCTGACCTCTCTTTCTATTGCTTAGCTTTTCTTCCGCATCTCTCTCGTGCGCTCTCTTGTTTCCTGCTTTTCGTTCATTCTCTACGTCTTCTGTTTCCTGGTCTCTCTCTCTGTATTCTCTTCATGTATTCTTGTTTTTGGTGTGGTTAGTCATTACAGTTTGCTAGCTTAATTGTTTGTAAGTATCCACAGCTTATCATACTGTATGTAGGCCTACAACTGTTCAAAGTGAATATCCTCTGTATGAATCAATAGTATCTCTAGTAAATTTGGCCATAAGCTGCATATCAACTGTGATATATGTCGGATAGAGCTATGTTTCCATTGTAGATCTTATATTGTTAGAATCTCTCTCTCACTCTCTCTCTCTTTCTTTCTCTCTCTCTCTCTCTCTCTCTCTCTCTCTCTCTCTCTCTCTCTCTCTCTCTCTCTCTCTCTCTCTCTCTCTCTCCCGCCCCCATTCTGCCACAGCTGAGAAGGAGAAAGGGAGAGGGAGGAGAGGGTAAGAAAGAGTGGGGAAGGTGGGAGGCTTGAGGTTAGGTTCTAGGTGACCCGTACCAACTAGTGAAATATTCATGCCTGATTCACATCCGACACCTTTTAGCTCTTAAGTCTGGTCTCCATCTTGAGTTGACACAGATGAGGTTTGACAGGAACGCTGAGGTTTGACAGGACCGCTGAGGGTTGACAGGACCGCTGAGGTTTGACAGGACCGCTGAGGTTTGACAGGACCGCTGAGGTTTGACAGGACCGCTGAGGGTTGACAGGACCGCTGAGGTTTGACAGGACCGCTGAGGGTTGACAGGACCGCTGAGGGTTGACAGGACCGCTGAGGTTTGACAGGACCGCTGAGGGTTGACAGGACCGCTGAGGGTTGACAGGACCGCTGAGGTTTGACAGGACCGCTGAGGGTTGACAGGATCGCTGAGGTTTGACAGGACCGCTGAGGTTTGACAGGACCGCTGAGGTTTGACAGGACCGCTGAGGTTTGACAGGACCGCTGAGGTTTGACAGGACCGCTGAGGGTTGACAGGTCGGCTGAGGGTTGACAGGACCGCTGAGGTTTGACAGGACCGCTGAGGGTTGACAGGTCGGCTGAGGGTTGACAGGTCGGCTGAGGGTTGACAGGACCGCTGAGGTTTGACAGGACCGCTGAGGTTTGACAGGACCGCTGAGGTTTGACAGGACCGCTGAGGGTTGGGGACAGGGTCGGGGGGTTATCGTGATGGACCTGTTGGTTTCCTTCTTCCTTCCTTTCTTCCTTACTCCCGTCCTTGTGTCTGTGGGGTGGCCCCTCTCACTGTTTGAGTGTGTGTGTGTGTGTGTGTGTGTGTGTGTGTGTGTGTGTGTGTGCGTGTGCGTGTGCGTGTGCGTGTGCGTGTGCGTGTGCGTGTGCGTGCGTGCGTGCGTGCGTGCGTGCGTGCGTGCGTGCATCAGAGAACATTGCTCAGCAGAGACCTAGTACACGTCAGGTAGAGTTATCCACCCTGTCAGGACAGAGACAACCACATCCAGCTCTCTCATTCCCTCTCTGTCTCCTTTTCCCTACTCTCTTCATTCCCCACCCTCTTTTGTCCCTATTTCTCCCTGCCCCTGTATTCATGTCTGGATGTCTGCATGTTATGTATATATTTATAATGTGCCTGGGTTTGTGCCTGGATTTGTGTGTGTATTTGCTTGTGTGCGTCATAGAAAAGCCCCCCTCTTTGTTCTCCAAGTCCAACAACCTCCCAAAGTCAAATCAAGATGTGGAGAGAGTGACCCCATCTTCACCCTGCCACACAATGGACTTGTGAAGTCTCCCAGTTAATATCCCATATAAATAATGCAAAATATTCCTCCACTTTAAATGTCACCCCTTTCTCTCATCCCTCTCTTCTCCGTATCAATGATCTGTTTAACAAAGCTTTCACACTCCCCTCGCAGAGAATCATTTATCTGAAAATCTCTGTCAGTTGGAATGTCTCCTCTCTCATTGCTGTCTTTCTCTCTCTCCCTCCCTGTCTCTCTCCCTCTCTCTGTTTCTCGTTCTGTCTCTCTGTCTCTGTATCTCTGGCGTGATGTAAGGATGAACAACATCAGAGCAGTCTTCTGTAGACAGTAGGAAGGTGGGGGTTTAGAGGAGGAGGTCACTGGAAGGTCATGACACGGACTAAGTGGATAAGGTTGTAAATATGATGCATCTGATCTGTTACTTAGTGGACTGGAACAAACTGACGGAGACTGTTCCCGTGCTCATTCATTTGCACATGAACGTACATTCCAGATATGACAGAGATGCTTCCAAGAGGGGTTTCCACCATGGGTTTTGTTCAGCTCCATATGATTTCCATGTCTAACCTCCATGTCACCCCTCCTTCCTCTCTTCTATTTGTCGTCAAGACGTCGAGGATCAGCCAGCAGATCGTGGCCACGGACGGTGGCAACAGGAGCAGCTCTGTGGAGCTGACGGTCATCATCACCAACGTGCACAACCAGCCGCCCCAGTGGGAGCAGCTAGAGTACTGGGTCACCGTGTCCGAGAACATCGTTCGCGACGCCAAGATAGTGGTGAGTGGACCTCATAGTGACCTGTTCCTTAACCAGGAGAGATGGTGTCTACTGACACTATGATATAAGGTCAACCACAACCATACATAGGTTTGTGGTAGTAGTGGTTGTGGTAGAGATGGTTCAATGCTCTACCAACTGCAACTTGGGGGAATGTTCCAAAATGATAGCCTAATCTCTTTCCAACTGACCAAGATAATAAAGACCCCCCAAAAGGAGTTCCCCACCACACCAGCAGCTTGCCAAGATAGTGGTGACTAGGCTACTATTAGTGCCTCCAGACAGACTGGCATCAACATCTCTAGGACCTTACTCCCTGTTGGAGGGGAAAGTGGTTCTTCTGAGACTATTCCCATCCTGTTCATCAGGAAAGAGAGCCTTGAGGAGCGGTAGTAGAAAACACACTTCACTTTCCCCAACCATCAGCATGTTTAGCAGGGTACTTCGAAATATTTCTGCCGAGGCGAGTTCACAACCCTGCTACAGTTCACCTGACGAAACTGAAACATCCCACTTTACCCCCGCCGCCTCTCTTCCATCTTACCCCCGCCGCCTCCCTCCCATCTTACCCCGCCGCCTCCCTCCCATCTTACCCCCGCCGCCTTCCTCCCATCTTACCCCCGCCGCCTCCCTCCCATCTTACCCCCGCCGCCTCCCTCCCATCTTACCCCCGCCGCGTCCCTCCCATCTTACCCCCGCCGCCTCCCTCCCATCTTACCCCCGCCGCCTTCCTCCCATCTTACCCCCGCCGCGTCCCTCCCATCTTACCCCCGCCGCCTCCCTCCCATCTTACCCCGCCGCCTCCCTCCCATCTTACCCCCGCCGCCTTCCTCCCATCTTACCCCCGCCGCCTCCCTCCCATCTTACCCCCGCCGCCTCCCTCCCATCTTACCCCCGCCGCCTCCCTCCCATCTTACCCCCGCCGCCTCCCTCCCATCTTACCCCCGCCGCGTCCCTCCCATCTTACCCCCGCCGCCTCCCTCCCATCTTACCCCCGCCGCCTTCCTCCCATCTTACCCCCGCCGCCTCCCTCCCATCTTACCCCCGCGCCTCTCTTCCATCTTACCCCCGCCGCCTCCCTCCCATCTTACCCCCGCCGCCTCCCTCCCATCTTACCCCCGCGCCTCTCTTCCATCTTACCCCCGCCGCCTCCCTCCCATCTTACCCCCGCCGCCTCTCTTCCATCTTACCCCCGCCGCCTCTCTCCCATCTTACCCCCGCCGCCTCTCTCCCATCTTACCCCCGCCGCCTCCCTCCCATCTTACCCCTGCTGCCATCCATGCCCGTCTTCATTTTGCACACGATTCTAAAGTATGCTACAAATGTTAAATGTAATGTTAGAAGATTTCCCCTTTTGAAAAGGAGAGGGCGGGGGACGTATTGACGCTACTTTCGCCAAAATCACGTTCATTCACTCGCTTTGCTTCGCTTGTCGTTTTTGATAACCTGTATTTAAATATGCTCCCAGGCCCCTTTTTTTGACAACACCGAATTAGAATTGATCCCTCTATGGCAGGAGATGGCAGAAACGCAACGAGCCACCCAGTATCTGTGTCAGCGTCGACACGGGAGACAAAGGGAGTGAGGAGAGGGAAGGAGATAAAATTATACACCCTGTTAAGACTCTACAATGGCCTCTTATTGCCTCGGACCGTGCGACAGAGAGAGACTCTTAATTACTATATTCAGCTCCTGACAGCTCAGCTCGCGTCCTCACAGCTTCACTGGGAGAAAAAGAGATGGAGAGAGAGAGAGCGAAGGAAAGACAGCGAGGGAGAGAGAGAGGGACAGAAAGAGCGAGGGAGAGAGAGAGAGAGAGAGAGAGAGAGAGAGAGAGGGAGAGAGAGAGAGAGAGAAGAAAATGAATGGCACTCTAATCCACTAGAGGCTCAAAGTCAAAAACATGAACACAGACGTCTCCCTCAAAGCGGTTGTTCCGTGGAATTGGAAAATAGTAATGGCTGTGTCACATTCTCTCATTCTTTCTCTTTCACAGTTTCTCTCTCTGGAACCTGTTGGTCGACAGCCAGATGACCTTCAGGTCTCCCTTCTCTCCTTATCTCTCTTTCTTTTTCTCTCTCTGTCTCTCCATGTCACTCTTGAACCCCTCTCTGGAACCAGCTGGTCGATGACCAAAACTCTTTCTCTTCCCACCTCCACCCCCTTCCTCTCCTCCTTGTTGGTTCGTTCCGCCACTGAGGCGGCATTATTGCGGCTATGTAGATTGTTGTTTTAAATTTAGCAGGGCTAATATGATCTGTTAATTACATTGTTGCCGAGGATGAGAGACACGGATGCGGGGAGAAATCTCCATATCAATGAGGCCCTTCTCCTGTGGAGAGCCAGTAGGATGGGTGCTTTAGTCTCATCAGCGCTGTCAACACACTTTCCTCCTCAGGCCTCTTTTTTGGTGTTGAGGATGTGTGGGGGTTGTTTTTGGGTCCATCTCTTTTTGAAGTGGAGTGATGGAGCATGAGGAGAGTGCCGTGTTGTTTACATACCCTGGGCTTATTCATTGGGGGGTGCAGCCTGTCAAAGATCGATCTGACACAATTCTTTGATGTGCTAATGTAACAGTTTTGCTTCCGTCCCTCTCCTCGCCCCAACCTGGGCTTGAACCAGGGACCCTCTGCACACATCAACGACTGACACCCACGAAGCATCGTTACCCATCGCGCCACAAAAGCCACAGCCCTTGAAGAACAAGGGGAACAACTACTTCAGGTCTCAGAGCGAGTGACGTCACCCGATTGAAACGCTATTAGCACTCACCACCGCTAACTAACTAGCCATTTCTCATCGGTTACACTAAACACACATACATACTAGAAGTCACCCACTGCAATACACAAGGAATATTGCAGCAGGTGAAAGGTTGACGACTGAACACAAACACAACTCTTTCTCTACACCAAAACATGCTCAAGGCCAGCCATTTAGCTTGACAGCAGTGTAGCTAATGCTACACTAGGCTAGGCTAAGCTAGGCTACATTTCTGATCCGCTTAGCCCTCCCAGACACCATTGATGTGTAATGAGATGATTTCTCATTAGAGCTAAGTCCGTGCCGCCCCAGCTTTAGGCTTGGTGCATTGTGCCATTGAGAGGACTTGCTAGGCACCTCTGAACTGAAATGCGAGAAATTGAGCTTCTTGTCAATTATTGACTATTGAATTCAGATGGTCTTGAGCACTTTCTTATGAACATACAAATATGGAAGATGATTCTAGTAAATGTTGGATGCATGTTGACATCTTATGGTCAAGCTTATGAGCCCTTTATAATGTTGTTCATGGATGCATTATGGCCTAGTTGGTACCATTCATGACAACTTTATTGATGGCCACATTGACCCCATAAAGGTCAACTGTTGCTGTCTCGTCTGTGACTTGTGCAGTGACTGTGCATGTGCCAAAGGCCAGTCCCAACGGGGCTCTGCATGTGGTCTCGTATGTCTTCGCTAATAGAAGAACACACACACCACTTTCCCTCGAGATCACTGAGCCCTGTATGAAAGGGTAGTGCTCTTCTGCTCTCAGCCCTTTCCTTCATTGATTTCTCTCTGCTTCTTTCTTTATATCTTTCCTCTCATCTCTCCTCTGTCTCTCTCTCCCTCTCTCCCCCTCCCTCTTCCAAACTCTTTCAGGAAGCTCCATAAGTTGGTGTAATGGTCCACTATAGTCTCTGTAGTGTGGTGGGCTCAATAGGTTTACTAATGGTGGTTAACGGCAGCCTCTGATTGGCTAGACAGATAATATTGCCTTTTATAAAAGCTTTCAAGATAACAGCTGCCAGGAGTTACCATGGTAGTCACTGGCCTTTTAATGGAGAAAACTTTCAACACTTCCAACCGTTAGTGGAGGATCGTTATTAGCCAGAGAACTTGTTCACGTTCTCTCTTTTTTTCTTCTGCTCTCTCTCTTTTCATTTACAAACTCTCTATATCTACACTCTCCCTCTCTCTTTCGCTCCCTCTCACACTCTACAATGTCTCTCTGTACTAATATAACTTGAACAACAAAGTACTCCACAACAATTACATGGAGTTTTTTTCCCTCTCTCTCTATCGCTCTTTCGCTCCACTCTAAGTACAGTATTTACTCCCTAGTGTGGAGTAACTGTAGCAACTGACTGTTAAAATCTGTTCTGTGCTTTGGGAGCCTTCACAGTAAGTCTTCCTTAGAACTCTAAATACAAATTAGGCTTGTTAAACAGTATAATGCATTCATTAGCATCCCTGAGCTGCCTTGTTGTGTTACCGACTGCCTCTATTCATCTACCCCACTATCTCTTTTTTCTCTCTCTCCCTCTCCCTCTCGCCTCCCTCCTCCATCCATCTATCTATCTATCTCTCCATCTCCCTAATTAAAAACGTAAATATCGAGCCTCTCATTGTGGAATTATCTCAAGGAACGATAATTAGCGAATTTCCAAACGTGGTAATTGCAACCTTGAGGAAGTAATTAAGGGGCCTTGTTCTTTAGCACGCCTGCGAGATAATGGGGTATCATTCCCATCATGCTCCTGTTCCAGGGCTCGCCCCTGTAAACTGGGGAGGGGAGGCCCGGTGCGTGAGGGGTCTTTAATAAGGTGGAATAGAAGGGGTTGGACAAGTTTTGTATTTTCTCAGCAGATAATCAAAATCAATTATTGAAGCTAAACTCATGCTGGCATGAATATTTCAACACAACAAGGCTTTTGAAGCATAAAAGTGAATAATTTTTTTGCGAGAAGCTGAGGTAGGTGGGAAGTTGGGGGTCCACAGGGGCACCTCTGGGGTCTCGCTAACGCACTAGCTCGCTACCGGAGAGAGAGAGAGAGAGAGAGAGAGAGAGAGCGCCCTCCTCCACTGAGTTGGAAAGGAAAGTCTGAGAGCTTTTCGCTGTTGCGTTATCTTCAGGTGTTCTCCCTGACTCTCTCATTCTATCTCTTTAGCTCTAACCAAGCATAGTGAGTCATGGACATACAATACAACAATGCTACTTTCAATGTTCTCCCTTCCAATGCTTTTCCTCTTATATTATTGCAATTTCTTAATGGGTAACAATGGGTTTTGGTGTTGCTCAACAGATAGAAATATGATTTTGTTTTTGTTGTGCTGTTAGTTTTCAACCTGACTTCCAGGATAGTTTTTCAGACAGTGGCTCACAGTGCAGTCTTGCATGTCCAGATAATCACTTCAAAAGTTCAAATCTATCCAGTGCCATTTTGATTTTCAAATTTTCCAATGTTGGTTGGAGTCTAAGAACAGTGCCTGGTTACACCCCAGTCAGTCAATGAGAAGATTGAATGCCTTTGTTTGCCAGACTTGGACTCAAATGCTACCATTCCATTACAGCTCTCTCTGCTGTAATCTCTCATTCTTATGCATCCCAAATGGACAATTTTCAAATGTAGACAGCCATGTCAACATACTGGATGTCTGAAGAATCTCAGAATCTCCAGTAGTGTAGATATGGTGAATTTGACGAGTTAAGTGTGTGTGTGTGTGTGTGTGTGTGTGTGTGTGTGTGTGTGTGTGTGTGTGTGTGTGTGTGTGTGTGTGTGTGTGTGTGTGTGTGTGTGTGTGTGTGTGTGTGTGTGTGTGTGTGTAGGGCCTCTGCTGGATCTAAGCAGAATGAGTGGTGAAGTGAGGTTCATTCGGCTATGGTAAATGTAATCCTTCCCTTTCAAGGTTGTGACTCTGTGGCTGTGTGGCAGGGAAAGGACAACATGGGCCTTAAAAGCTCTAGTGTACTGTACACACACACACACACACACACACCACACTCAAGTGCACACACACAGATACATACACAGAGCACACACATATAAACACATACACACACACACAGCACACACACAGCATCATTGTGGCAGGACAAGTGGCAAAGGGAACATGGGTCTTAAAAGCTCCACGTGCTTCCTGCTTTTATAGGTCAGACCATTTTGCTGTAGGGCACTGCACATGAGCACACACACACCAACAAACACATTCACCTGCACACATTCACAGTCAGGCACACACAGTAGATTCCCGAATAACACCCCTCTTAAAACTTTCTCATGGTTCGCTAGTATCCTTGCCCATAGATGGTTTACACCATTATTTTGACATGTTTGGACAAGAGCTAAAACTATGAATTCTTGAACACACTTAAACATACTATGCTTGAAATTGTGTGCTTACTCCATAGTGTCATCTATGTAATAAATGCTCTCATTTATGGAGTTCGTTTGGCGGAACCCTTGCAGTAACAAATGATTTGGTGCCAGACAGCGTGCAGCTGTGACCCATAATGGAGTTCTCAGAACAATGAGAATCCTGCCTGTTGTCCCTGTGAGTGTAGGATGACGTCCATGCAACCACCCCATATGTTTCATATAGAGGGACAGAGAACGTTCTCACACCTGACCTCCATACTGTGGTATAAACAGGAAGGGGGGGGGCCATCAATAAGCATGACACCATGTCTGTGAAATCCCATTGATGGGCTCCCTCTGTACCCAGGTATGCGCGGCAGCGATATACTTCCCCGTATCATTTCCTGTCACTTTGGTTTTCTCTGCCACGGTTCCTGGAAAAGAGAGAGTGGGAGCGTTGTGAAAACCGTGCAGCCGTCATTTAGAACCAGATAGTCTGGAGCTGATTTTCCAGTGGAAAGTGTCTCCATAAAATGTCAATATCAGTTCAATAGGAACTTTGACGGATTAGACTTGGTGTCTCCAATGTATTCCTGAAGTGGAGTCAGCAGTAGGGAGACGTTTGTGCTGATTTAGATGGGCCCGCTCACTAATAATGCTAATTATCTTTAGGAAGCTTTGGCCAAAGCCAGCTCCTTCTGTTAGTCATTGGCTCTTTTTCAGTAATTCTCCTCCAAGATAAAAATAAATCTATGGGACATTACAGCATGCCCAAGCAGGTTCCTCCTAGTTTTCTGTGTTGTACCTCAGGAACACACACTGGTACTCAAATGAACCTGCACAGACAAAAGAACACACTCAATCTGTTAAGACATTCATATGAACACACACACACACACTCTCATTCACTCTGTTCAGACATGCATATATATCCACCTCCCTATCCTTTCACTAATGATGTCATATCCTGCTTCCTCTCCTCCAGATTATCAAGGCCACCTCGCCGCTGGGTGACCCTAGAGTGACCTATAACCTTGAGGAGGGTCAGGTGCCGGAGACCAACATGCCTGTCCGTTTCTACATCAAACCCAACAGGGCTGATGGCTCTGCATCCATACTGGTGGCTGAACCTCTGGACTATGAGACCACGCGCTTCTTCACACTAAGGGTCAGAGTGCAGAACGTCGCTGCTGTTCCACTGGCCTCTTTTACTACCGTCTACGTCAATGTTACAGGTAGGAGGCATTTTAAGAGTGTGTATAGTGTACACTCTTAGATTTTAACAGTGAGTATACTGGTGTCAACGCTGGATACATTTACTCCTGAGACATGCAACTTATGGAAACGACTGTGGTCCGCTGTAGCTCAGTTGATAGAGCATGGTGCTTGTACCGCCAGGGTTGTGGGTTCAATTCCTGGGGCCTGTGAAATGTATGCACTCATGACTGTAAGTTGCCTTGGATAAAAGTGTCTGCTAAATGGATTATATTATATGTACAATACCTTGGCCACACCTTTTCATCTTGGGTCATGACCTTGCTGGAAGGAAGTGAGTTTTTATGAGGAAAAGAGAGAGAGAAGACAGCAAGCAGGCTTGAGCAGTAGGGAACAGTGAAGGGCTTTCTAACACAACATAAATACTTGAAGCTCCAGCTCAGTTAATGAAGGAGGGAGGCTGAGAGGAGGAAGAGATGAGATTGAAAGGTAATGACAGGGAAGATATAGTCCCTCGAAGCCTGTTGGAGGAAGGTGTAATCAGCTAGCGACAGAACACTAGCGGATAAAATTACTGCTTGTTTAGCGATGACTCATACCATATGCGCCAGTGAAGGAAGCGGGAACATATATCTAGCTCTAATAGCGTAAAGAAAAGAGGGTGTTCTTGTCTGACTTTGTCAATAATTGTATTTTTGGGGCGTTTAGGGAAATCACAAATGTTCCTCATTTCATAGATACCTAGAGACTAGTCTTAAAACCTGGAGAGACAGTGACCTAAGAGTTGGGTTTGTCTACTTAGCATTAGCATTTTTGAGGGCAAATCAATAGGAGTGGTAGGACCTCTGTTAGCATGCTCTTAATAGAAGGCCTGTATCACCTCCCTAACCCTGACCTCTGGCCTGTCCCTCTCCAGATGTAAACGACAACGTTCCCTTCTTCCTGTCCTCCACCTATGAGGCTACCGTTCCAGAGGGGGCAGAGATCGGAACATCGGTGGTCCAGGTTTCTGCTACGGACCTCGATTCAGGCCTCAATGGAATGGTGAGGACCCCTACCGACTCTATTGCGAATGACTACATTTCCCACAATCACTTGATTTTCTTATCGTTTCAAATTAGAATAATTCAACAGATACACAATATTGTATGTAATTTTGTCCTGATATTGCATTAACGTTTCGATCTTTGTCTACAGATAAACTATGTGATCTTGAAGGATGACAGTGGAGACTCTCAGTACTTCAGTATTAACTCCTACACTGGAGTCATACACACCCGGGCCTCGTTTGACCGTGAGCAGAAAGGTTCCTACCTCATAGAGGTCCAGTCTCAGGACAGCTCCGAGTCAGCCAGGCCTGGACAGCAGGGCCAGCCCAACACTGGTGGGTATCTCACATAGCTACACTCCTATGCATACACACATGTTTGCAGTCCATACATGGGCACACCTATCCAGACAGAGAATCTCTGAGTATCGTACTCTCTCATAATAGGTAGCTCTGTCCCCTTACCCACCCTATCCTCCATCAACCCCCCCATTACCTAACCAGTCAATAACACATCAGTCCTTTTCTAACCAGGCAGTAATAGGAACACACACACACACACACACACACACACACACACACACACACACACACACACACACACACACACACACACACACACACACACACACACACACACACACACACACACACACACACACACACACACACACCAGCTGGCTCTATCCCTGTTATTAGAGCATGAACTTCATTCATTAAGACGTCGTTAGCGATGCGCTAATGGAACGAGCTAATGGCTAATCTGGGTTTTGGGTCAATAATGACCCGCACACAGAGGTACAGCAAAAGAACAGTGATGCTACAATCACCCCACCAACACACTGTTTGTTCAAGCCATCAAGGTCCCTCTAGAGTTCATACGGCAATGACTAGCTAATGCAGATTATTCTCCCTTTTGCCCCTGTTGGTATTACACTGCTGTGTTCTATGAGGTTAGATGGTTAATGCTTATGTTTTCTCCTGCCAGGTGTGATACTTAGAGTAATGTACTCTCTTTTTAATGTCTTTGGTCCACATAGACCAAGCCAATGTAATTTGATGTCAGAGTACTATACATTAGTGTTGCTGTCTAGGTCCATGCTTCAATCTGGATTGGTTGTTAGTCCTGAGTAAAGATCCCTCTCATTGGTTCACACAGACACGGCCTACGTACGGATCCTTGTGACAGACGTCAATGACAACGCTCCGGCTTTCGCCCAATCGGTGTACGAGGTTAGCGTGGAGGAAGACAAGGAGGTGGGCTTCGTCCTCATCACCGTGACGGCCAATGATGAAGATGAAGGTGAGGCACATTGGGCTTGGTCTCAGGGTGGGGAGGGGTCAATCCGTCAACCTGGGTTTAGACTTTTTTGTTGTTGAAAAAAATAGCGCTCACAATGATAAGTTAATAAGTAAAGTTACTGGTGCTAGTTTCCTGGGACGTAGTTAGAACATTATTTGGACAGCACTGTTTATAATTCTAATGTTTACTCCCATGGAAGATTATCTTTCATCTTTACAAAGGCCTTGGCAGATACAAGTCTGAAGACACCCGAACATAACAATTGAGAATTGAATGTAAGCACAATGTCAGTCCACTGAGTCCAGTAGTCATAATGTCTTTGTTGAAGTGCCTGATACTCAGACAGGACTTGGGCTCTAGTGGTACAGTGTGTGTTTATCCTAGTGTCGCTTTTCCTACTTGTCTGTTCAACTCTGTCTCTCGACTGTAATGGAATCACTCACTCTCCCCCTGTCATTTCCCTCTGTGCTTATGAATTCCTGTCAATATTAAGTTCAATGTTCTGTTGATGCTTTGACAGGCTCCACAGAGATTAAGAAAAGTATAGGAGGTATATTTATGTAAAGAATACTCTGTCTTTCTCTCTCCGTCTCTGACTCCCACTCTGTCACTCTCTCTCTATTCCTCTCATTTTCTGTCAGAGCGTGTTAGCAAATCTCTGTGGTGAATGTGGGAGGTATGGATGCGGCCCCCCGAGGTAGTCATTTGATGTTTGTCTCTTTGTTTTTGTTTGTCCCTCGTCTCTCCTCCTCTGAAAATTAATAAATAAGAAAAACAGTGTGCTGTCTTAATGACAACGGTAAATCCTTTGTGGGAGTAGATGTCGATTGTTGTTTTGGTGGAAATGTCACCTTCCATGATGCTAACGCAGGTGTTGAAATGACATCTGATTTAATGGGCTGCTACATTACATTTAAAGAGTTAGTAAATGACTAAGACGAGAAGTGGGGCCACCATCTTGAATTTAGGGTTTGTTTTTGTTTTTCCTTTCCAATGTTCAGTTGAATTAGCAACTGTCTTGGCTCTGCTTTTTATCCCTCTTCAGACACCCCTAGCCTGATCCCTTGGCGGATTTGTAAAAGTATACAGCCCAAAAAGACACTGAAGCAGAATTAAGAAGTGCTAAGATAACAAACTAACCCACAAACAACAACTATAATTCCCTCCCAAATGTTCCGGCTTATCCGGTCGCTGCTCTGTAGACTTTACCCGAATTCGCCGTCTCAACAATGTGTCCCTCTGGTAATTAGGGAAAACGTCTCTCTCAACGGAGAGACAGGAGTGAGTGGAATAAACTGCCGTGGTGGCCATTTTGTCTCCCCCTGGCCCCCCACGCAGGTGTCCAAGCAGGGAGATGATCTGTATTAGCGGGGAGATTAGCTGTAAAACATGACACGATCCCTGGCTAAGCGCTAGCCTTGCTGAGCAGGCAGGTCTTAAGGGGAGGTTTGAGCTCAGCCACTCCTGGCTATGCTTGTGGTGGTGGAAGTAGGGTTGATGTCTGCCTGTGTAGTCTAGTCTCTCATCTCGTGGTGTTTTATCTCAGATCCTCTCGTTTCATTTCTCATACTTCAGATCTGCTAATTTTGTGTCTCTCCTTTCCTTCCCTCTCTTTCAGCTTTCCTGGCTCATCTCTGGTCTTTCCACAGCTTTTTTTCTCTCTCTCTCTCTACCTCTACCTCTACCTCATTATTCTGTCGTTCCTTTTCCTCCCCTCTGTTTTCTTTTCTTGTGCTATTGTCCCATTTTCCGGGGTCAGTCATAGTGTTGAGTAAGTCAGTTCAGTGTCCCATGTTGGTGCTGGAGGTGACAGTGTTTCTATAGATCAGTGGTTGACTGTCACACTCCACAGCCCTGTGATACATACACACACAGCTTAGTGAAAAAAGTTCCGGTGAAATCACCTCAGTGTTCATTGACCAGGGAAGCTAGCCTGCCTGCCTGCCTGCCCTGATGTCTGTCCACCCTCTCATCACATCATCACACACTCACACAACAACACACACACACCCACTGTCGTTGGTCCAGGTGTGCATGTGTGTGTGTGCTTCGGTAATAGGATTAGTCGATCTGACCTCCAGTTTATATATGGTCCCCTGCTCTTAGGGCCTCTCACCACCTGTCAACATCCACAAACCATGGAGCATTACAATGATGACACAAACACACAAAATATCAATGGAACAATACACCTTTATCGTGCTACTGGTGTGACAAGGCAATTCACATCTCATAACTCTTACATAACTCATTACAATCTTCAGCTGAGGTACTTCCATTGGTTTCTCTGCGACCTCTCTTTACCAGCCACCACTGTTCCACTGGATGCTGCTCCTCAACAGAGATAGTCAAGTAGACAAACACATGGAGAGATCTGTTTCATATGAGAATATCTTTACTTTTTAGTCTGACGCCCATATACACCCTCCTAATTCCAATCCCCTGTGTATTTCATTTCAAAGCACATCAAGGGCACTTTTCCATGAAATCCCAATATTTTCCCATTACACTCCCAGTGGAAGTTGGGGAATTGAAATAATTAGGGAACATATCTGTGGGGAATAGAGGGGCCCCTGTTAAACGCTCCCCCCAAAGCTGATTAGTTTCAGCATCTTTTGTTGCAGACAGACATCCTTTTAGGATCGGGTTTCTATCCCAAGTGGAAAATGTGCCGAATGAAGAACTTTTGGATGGGCTTTAACAAGATCAAGTTTTTTTGCTGAGGTTGACATTGGAGTTGAGTTGAGCTGAAGGTTTGGCAGTAAACAGATATAGGTTGTCTAGCTTAATGGTAAGCAGATTGGGGTAGGGGATGTGGTCCAATGGAGGTGGGGATATGCTAGTGACCTTAATCTGAATTTTGGGGCCTTCAGTGGAGCTCCTGCTTTGCTAAGGATGAAACCACTTAACCCTTGAGCCCCTCTTCACCCCCCTGGTGTGCACAGTTGCCCCCCTCACCAGTCTTACTTAAGGGAGGGGGGGTAACCATATGGCCAGACCGATCATTAGGGAGGCGGCCGGAGGCAAAAGTACAGGAGCTACTTCCCGCCACCCAACACACACTCACACACTTACTCACTCACCCAACACACACTTACTCACCCAACACACACTCACACACTTACTCACTCACCCAACACACACTCACACACTTACTCACTCACCCAACACACACTCACACACCCAACACACACTCACACACTTACTCACTCACCCAACACACACTCACACACTTACTCACTCACCCAACACACACTCACACACTTACTCACTCACCCAACACACACTCACACACTTACTTACTCACCCAACACACACTCACACACTTACTCACTCACCCAACACACACTCACACACTTACTTACTCACCCAACACACACTCACACACCCAACACACACTCACACACTTACTCACTCACCCAACACACACTCACACACCCAACACACACTCACACACTTACTCACTCACCCAACACACACTTACTCACCCAACACACACTCACACACTTACTCACTCACCCAACACACACTCACACACTTACTCACTCACCCAACACACACTCACACACCCAACACACACACAGTCACACACTTACTCACTCACCCAACACACACTTACTCACCCAACACACACTCACACACTTACTCACTCACCCAACACACACTCACACACTTACTCACTCACCCAACACACACTCACACACTTACTCACTCACTCACCCAACACACACTCACACACTTACTCACTCACCCAACACACACTCACACACTTACTCACACAATTACTCACTCACTTAACACACACTCACAAACTTACTAACTCACTCACTCACTCACTCACTCAACACACACACACCCTCTTGGCGAGTCTCATGGCAGATTGTGCTCAGAAGCTTTGACGGCCAGAACACTTAAGCCCCCTCCCCACACACACTCTCCCGATAGGAGCATGACATGTCGTAATGAAGGCCCGACATGTCTCACACAGATGGTGTTTGTCTCCTAAAATCTCCTCCGTGCTGGTAAACAGGGCCCGAGCCAGACGCAGGCAGGCAGGGAGTGTGGGTATGTGTGGGTCTGTGAGAGAGAGAAAAAGAAAAAGAGAGAGAGAGAGAGAGAGAGAAACCGTGTGTGTTTGTGTTTAAGCGAATATGTCTGAGTGTGGGGGTGGGAAGCTGGTGCAGGAACTAGTACAACATGAAATTGAGATTGTTTATGGAATGGAATGTGTCATGTTTAATGTAAGTCATCCAGCTTTGTGCACATCTGCATTCTTAACAGTCCTTTTCATACATATCTACTCATCAGACTCACTACTGTAGAACCCCAACCATGTCCTTATTCAGCTCTTACATAGCTTTATAAGGACTAGTATGAAGGTCCCACTGTGGAGCTCCAAGATGGAGCACCCAGCACTCTAACATGACAGACACCAGCAGTCAGGATTCAGACTCCTTTGATCCCATCTCATTATTCCCATTTCCCAGACCAGGAACGCCATCCTGACCTAGCCCTCTCCTTTCCACATCTGATGGGGTATCTGATTAGGGTTGACAGTGGTAGAGTGGATGAGGTTAGAGAGGAGGAATGAGAGAGTGAAGAGGAAAGGAGATAAGATAATTGGTGAGGATAAGAGAGATAAATGAGATAAAAGAAGAGAGGAAATTAGAAAGATGTGTGCATGCATGCGTGGGAGTATTCACAAATATGTACAGTACCAGTCAAAGGTTTGGACACACCTACTCATTCAAGGATTTTTCTTTATTTTTACTATTTTCTACATTGTAGAATAATAGTGAAGACATCAAAACTATGAAATAACACATATGGAATCATGTAGTAATCAAAAAGTATTAAACAAATATATTTGAGATTTGAGAATCTTCAAAGTAGCCACCCTTTGCCTTGATGACAGCTTTGCACACTCTTGGCATTCTCTCAACCAGCTTCATGAGGTAGTCACCTGGAATGCATTTCAATTAACAGGTGTGTCTTGTTAAAAATGAATTTGTGGAATTTCTTTCCTTCTTAATGCGTTTGAGCCGATCAGTTGTGTTGTGACAAGGTAGGGGTGGTATACAGAAGATTGCCCTATTTGGTAAAAGACCAAGTCCATAATATGGCAAGAACAGCTCAAATAAGCAAAGCGAAACGACAGTCCATCGTTATTTTAAGACAGGAAGGTCAGTCAACCCGGAAAATTTAAAGAACTTTGAAAGTTTCTTTAAATGCAGTCGCAAAAAACATCTAGCGCGATGATGAAACTGGCTCTCATGAGGACCGCCACAGGACAGGAAGACCCAGAGTTACCTCTGCTGCAGAGGATAAGTTCATTAGAATAACTGCACCTCAGATTGCAACCCAAATAAATGTTTCACAGAGTTCAAGTATAACACAGATATCTCAACATTAACTGTTCAAAGGAGACTGCGTGAATCAGGCCTTCATGGTCGAATTGCTGCAAAGAAACCACTACTAAAGAAGAGGAGAGTTGCTTGGGCCAAGAAACATGAGCAATGGACATTAGACTGGTGGAAATCTGTCCTTTGGTCTGATGAGTCCAAATTAGAATTTTTGGGTTCCAACCGGCGTGTCTTTATGAGACGCAGAGTAGGTGAACGGATGATCTCCACATGTGTGGTTCTCCCCGTGAAGCATGTAGGAGGAGTTGTGATGGTATGGGTGCTTTACTGGTGACACTGTCTGTGATTGATTTACAATTCAAGCCACTCTTAACCAGCATGGCCACCACAGCATTCTACAGTGATACGCCATCCCATCTGGTTTGCACTTAGTGGGGCTATCAGTTGTTTTTCAACAGGACAATGACACAACACACCTCCGGGCTGTGTAAGGGTTATTTGACCAAGAAGGAGAGTGGATGGAGTGCTGCATCAGATGAGCTGGCCTCCACAATCCCCCGACCTCAACCCAATTGCGATGGTTTGGGATGAGTTGGACCGCAGAGTAAAGGAAAAGCAGCCAACAAGTGCTTAGCATATGTGGGAAGTCTTTCAAGACTGTTGAAAAAGCATTCCAGGTGAAGCTGGTTGAGAGAATGCCAAGAGTGTGCAAAGCTGTCATCAAGGCAAAGGGTGTCTAATCTCAAATCTATTTTGATTTGTTTTACACTTTTTTTGTTACTTCATGATTCCTTATGTGTCACGTCCTGGCCAGTATAAGGGTTAATTGGTATTGTAGTTTGGTCAGGACGTGGCAGAGGGTATTTGTTTTATGTGGTTAGGGGTGGTGTGTTTGTTGTAGGGCAGTTGATTTAGGTATTCCGGGGTTTTTGGGCACTGTTTGATTTTCATGTATTCTATGTTTAGTCTAGTGTGTCTGTTTCTATGTTTGGGTTAATTGGGGTTGGGACTCTCAATTGAAGGCAGGTGTTGTCTATGTGCCTTTGATTGAGAGTCCCATATATGAGGGTGTGTTTGTGTTTGTCTTTTGTGGGAGATTGTTTTTGCACTGCGTTTTTGTATAGCCTGCAAAACTGTTGCACTGTTGTTGTTTATTGTTTTTGTATAGTGTTCAAGTGATCGATTAATTAAACTCAAAGATGAACACGACCTCGGCTGCGTATTGGTCTACTTTTTCTGATGAGGACTTTTCTATTTCTTCTGAAGACGAAGACGACTGTGACATTATGTGTTATTTAATAGTTCTGATGTCTTCACTATTATTGTACAATGTTGAAAATAGTAAAAATAAAGAAAAACCATGGAATCAGTAGGTGTGTCCAAACTTTTGACTGGTACTCTATGTTCATTTGTTGTGTGCACGTGTGTATTTTTAACTGAACACAGGGAGGAGGACGGGTAGTGCCTGAGACAAAGATGAGGTGGGGGTGGGTGAGACCAGCCCTCACTGCCTTCTGTATTGTAAAAGCTGTCGTAGAGAGGGGACCAAAGCGCAGCGTGTTGATTGCTCATGATGAATATTTATTTTAACTCAGAACACTAAAGAAAAACTAACAAAGCGAAAACAAAAGCACACAGTTCTGTCAGGTACAGAAAACTAAACAGAAGACAACTACCCACAAACACAGGTGGAAAAAAACCCTACTTAAGTATGATCTCCAATTAGAGACAACGAGGACCAGCTGCCTCTAATTAAAGATCATCCCAAAAAAACAACATAGAAATAGAAAACTAGAACCTAAACATAGATATAAAAAACCACAAAACACCCCCTGTCACGCCCTGACCTACTCTACCATAGAAAATAACATCTTACTATGGTCAGGACGTGACATGTATTCTGTCTAATGAGGCCCACTGTGAGAGAATCTGATGTTTTCCTCCGAAATATTTGATAGTCGGATGGCATTGTGTGACTCAGAGAGGGTATTGGGTGGGTTGTTATTTTGTGTGGAGGTCTGTTGGAAGTATGAGGTCGTTTTTGAATTTTTGTGCGGCACGTGTTTGTACGTGTGCAGATTGTCAGCCTGTAGGCTTGTGTGTGAGAGTGAGCACACACATACCACAGTCATACTGTCTGTAACTATGTCCTCCTTTCCCCTCCTCTAACATGGCCTACTAGTTCTACCTTGTCTAGCCAATAAAAACAACCTTGAAACAGCCATATCTCCTTGTCCAGGTGCCAACGCCAAGCTCCGCTACCAGATCACCTCTGGCAACACCATGGGCACCTTTGACGTGGAGCCAGAGGTGGGCACCATCTTTGTGGCCCAGCATTTAGACTACGAGATGGAGCAGCGCTACGAGCTGAGACTGGTGGCCTCCGACGGGAAATGGGAGAACGAGAGCCTAGTGGTGGTCCAGGTGGTGAACCACAACGACGAGGCGCCCGTCTTCGGCCAGACAGAGTACCACGCTGCTGTCACAGAGGAGCTGACCGAGTTGCCCGTCTTCGTGCTGGAGGTCAGTTGTCATACATACGATAGGCCAGGGTTCCCCAACTGGCGACTCATGGGCCGAATTTTGACCACAGGTGGTTTTATTTGGTTCCCCAAGTTTTCTGGAAATCAGCTGCAAATTATTTTAATTTTGGAACTCTGTTCCCAAGTATTCGGACACATACTAGAGAGACACCCGTATTCAAATGTAAGCAAGGGTTGAAATTATTATGTTTTAGTCAAATAGTATATATGTTTGGGTTTCTTGCGCTCAATTTTCAGTCTATCCATTTTCTAAATATGTACCGATCCCCGGCCATCCGCTCAAGAAAAAAATCATCCCGCGACTGAATCCAGTTGATGATCCCTGCTATAGACCATACGTCCTGGTTTACCTCTTATAACAGTCACATAAACAGTACATTACACCATTAGGATGTTTCATTAACTTACAGAGCTACCTGTCTTTAGCTGGAGGTCAGAGGCCATTCATACATAGCCCCTTTGTAACAACGACATAAGCAGGGTATGACAACTGATATTTGAAAGCCTTTTTTGATAAAGCTAAACTTGCTGTGAGGAAATTCTGTTTTAGACATGCAGCATAAAAAATGTAATAGAGTGGAAGTGAATGCAGTGACATTGTCCACCCATTGATGGAAATGTGGCTTTGGCTTCACCTCTCAAGTAACATAATATATACAGTAACTCATCGCACATGTGGACATTGTGTGAAATCAAATAGGCTCCAATGTTATACTCCTATCCCAAAGTGTTGATACCTAATACTACTCAACATGAGCACCCACAGTTTACCCACGATAAATAGTTGTGGAGCCTCCTGCTTTTTCTTAGGCTTTCATTGTATATCCAACCGAGTTTCGTCACACCTATTCCCACTAATTCCCAGTAATACTGTATGTGCATGTCGCCAAGGTAAATCAGATTAAAAAGGAGTACGATTCATGAGGGCATGGAAGTAATCCTAGAGAGAGAGAGGCATGTGTCACAGTATTCAACCCAGGGCTGCTTTCCTGGAGTTGGAATTGATTTGATGTGCACTCGGTTCCCCTCTAATGCACTTAATAGTTTCCAGTGTGTGGCAGCCATCCCCTCCCCGAAGCTCCTTCGCTCTGTATATGAATACAATCCTGCCGAAAGAAAAAAGATAGGAAATCCAATTTGAAATGAGTATTTACCTGGCCTTGGCTGTCGTACGCCGCACCGTGTCTCGATATTGTCTTCTCATTGCATTGTCAGGAAATGGAGAGAAAAAAATTGAAACTTTCAAAGGCTTTTGTAAACAAACCCTCCGGTGAGAGGAGAAGAGAGGAAGAAAGAAAGTGTATTTCTTCTTTTGCTGGCATCTATTAACTTTTAATTGCATTGTGCGTTCTGGTGATAGATGTGGGGGGAAGTGTCTGAGCTTGTCCTTCACACAGAGATAACATGAAGGCAGGTTAATTATCTATAGAGGAAAACAAGGAAAATAGTATTATTTTTGTTACAAGGCAACGGACTGTATATTGGCTACTGCAATCAAGGCTCTTTTCATGTCCTATTTTTGGAGCCAGATGGAATCTGAAGATGCAGAATATCCGTAAATCAACAGAAATGGTCAAATCAAATTATATATTCATAGTTAACTTCATTGAAAAGAAACATTCACAGCAGACTCTATCCGGCCCTACTGTCTAATGCAATTTTTTGTGGGTTTCCTGTTTGTAGGTTTCAGCCACCGACCCAGACCAGGAGGCAGACCAGAGCGCCCTGCGCTACTCACTCCACGGCCAGGGAGCCGGTAGCGAGTTCACCATCGATGAGCGTACGGGCCGCATCTACGCCCAACGCCGTCTGGACCGTGAGGAGCGCCCGGCCTGGCGTTTCCTGGTCCTGGCCACCGATGAAGGAGGAGCGGGACTCACTGGCTTTGCTGACGTCCTTTTGGAAGTTTGTGACATCAATGACAATGCACCAGTCTTCCCATGCCTGGCGCCGGACTCTTCAGGCTGCTTTGTTGGCCACGTGCCTGAGAACTCTCCCGCCGATACCTCAGTGATGGAGATGAGGGCCACGGATTTAGATGACCCCAAGGCCGGCAAGAACGCCATACTGACCTACCGCATCGTACAAAACGTTCGCAACGAGATCAACCTCAATCTGTTCTCCATCAACCCTTCAACTGGAACCATCAGTACAGTTCTACGGTCTCTGGACCGTGAGGTGGAGGACCGCTATCTGGTTGTGGTTGAGGCCAGGGATGGTGGGGGCTTGTCCGGGACTGGAACCGCTACTATCATGGTGTCTGATGTGAATGACCATCCACCAGTCTTCACCCAGAGGGTCTACAATGCCCAGGTTTGTTCACCTGCTCAAAACACACCTGTTCACCCCAACACTGTTGCTCTGTAATATGTTTGAGTATTTTGTTATCAATATTTTCATGTAATTTGTTATCAATATTAATAGGTGACAGAGGACCTAGAGGTAAACAGCGAGGTACTGGCGGTCTCCGCCAGCGATGGCGACCAGGGTGAGAACGCAGTGGTCACTTTCAGCATCGTTGGAGGCGATGAGGACAGGAAGTTCTTTGTGGAGACGGACAAGGCGAACCGGCGTGGTGTGGTGCGGCTGAAGAAGAAGATGGACTTTGAAAAGCCCCACGAGAGAACATTCAACTTGACTGTGAAGGCAGAAGACGCAGACTTCTTCAGCCTGGCATACTGCCTGGTTCAGGTGGAGGATTCCAATGACCACGCACCCGTCTTCTTCCCACAGTTCTATGAGGCTCCTGCCATGTCTGAGGACGTGTCTGTTGGCACCATTGTGGCTCAAGTCACCGCTGCCGATCTGGACTCAGGACTAAATGGCCGCTTCTCCTACAGCATTGCCAAAGAGTCTGACCCCTACGGGCAGTTCCTGGTGGACCAGTCAGGCTGGGTGGTAGTGGCTGACTCTCTGGACCGGGAAATGGTATCCCAGCACAGACTCATGGTCCTGGCCTCCGACACGGGCAGCCCGCCACTCACCGGCACCGCCATCGTCATGGTTACTGTACTGGACGTCAATGACAACGGGCCAGAGTTTGAGGTGCCCTACAAGCCCATTGTGTGGGAAAACATGGCTGCCCCCCAGGCAGTGAGAATAAACGATACATCCCTGCTTCTCCACGCAGCCGACCGCGACTCCTCACCCAATGGTGGACCGTTTTCCATCCGTCTCCTGATGTTAACCTCCGATGCTACCAACTTCAACCTGACTGACCTGCGCAACGGTAGCGCTGCACTGACTACCCTGCGAACCTTTGACCGTGAACGCCAGAAGGAGTACCGCCTTCCCATTCTCATGATTGACAGCGGCTCTCCCCCAATGAGCTCAACCAGCACACTGACGGTTGTCATCGGCGACAGGAATGACCACGCCCACTCTCCGGGCCACACAGACTTCTTTGTGTACAGCTACCAGGGTATGATTCTCCAGTATTCTGCTGATGTTGTTACAACACTACTTGTCACAGTTGAATGCGTACGGCCTCTTGAAGCCCCACATTACTTATTTAGTATTTCAGGCCATCTGTCAGCTTGCTGTTACTGCTGGAAAAACTCAGGTTTTCTGTAATGTATTTTTTGTGCATTCTCTGTAGGTGTTTTGCCAGATGAAAGTACATTAACCCTCTAATAAGAATTCATCATGTATCTCCAAAATGCCATGAAGCAAACAATTTAGTTAAGCTTAAGTCCCAGGTTTGATAGGCATATAAACAGGAGCCATTACATGTTTTATTTGATTTCACGCCTAAGGGGATTATAGCACTCCATTTAGCTTTTTGGAGGGAAAACAGGAGCTAGCATGCTAATGTGTGCACTTCCCCTGCTGTGTTTTCAAAACCGTGTCCATATGTGCCAACGAGGTGACTCTCTCCAACTTATCTTCTCCCCTCCTCCTCCTCCTCCCCTCCTCCTCCTCTTTCTTTCTTTCTTTCTTTCTTTCTTTCTTTCTTTCTTTCTTTCTTTCTTTCTTTCTTTCTTTCTTTCTTTCTTTCTTTCTTTCTTTCTTTCACTCTGAGAGCTTTCGGTGTACCACAGGGTGGGGTTGTCTTCCAGCACCTAATTCTGAGTTTTCCCCGTAGGTGTTCTCCCCACAACAGTGCTTGGACAGGTTCAATCCCCTGACCTTGATGACTGGAGCGAAAAGGTTTACAGATTCAAAGGCAAACCCCCCAGGTACTTTGATCTCCTCACTGAAGTTGGAATGAAGCCCGGCCACTTAACAGAGAGGAAAATAGTATAAAACTAAAGAGTGTATAATAAGAGGGGAGGAAAGAGAGAGAGAGACAGAATGTAAAAGGAGAGAAAGAGAAATGTTAGGGGAAGGAGAAACAGGCCATGTAAGAGAAACAGAGAAAGTAGAAATAGATTGGAAGAGAGAGAGGGAAAGCGAGAGAGAAAGGGAGATATGAATTGTCAGGAGCACCATTATTAATACTTCATAAAGAATTGTATTGAAAATTCTCAGTGAAGCGAGGAACGACGCTCTGGTTTTGTTTGATGGGTGCGCAATGTTTGGTGTGCATTGAAAAGAAGCTGATTACGCTGCTAGCACCTCTCCCTCTAATGAGACACCTGTAATCGGGAGAGCTAGTAAGCACACGAAAAGATGACAAGGAACGACAGAGAGAGCGAGAAAGTGAGCAAGGAAGAGCCATTACCATGTTGAATCCCCAGTCAGCAGATCCCAATGCGTCTCGAAGGACCAAACTATATGGATCATCTCATTATACCTACCAGCCATCCCTGTAAATGATGATTTGAAGCCTATTTGTTTTCTGTCTCCAAAGTGCTGTGTTGCATGTTTGCCCCGGCTAGCTCTGCAAACAGGGATTCATTAATGTATTACATTAACCTGGTCTCCCGGGGATGGATGACATAACACACATCTCCCCACAGCTCAGCACCTCTTCGATTGGGCCAGCCGGTTTCATTTTCTTATGGCTCAGTCGATTACCTCATTTGGCCTGACTTCTGAAGGTCACGGGCCATGCATAACCAGATTTTACTGTTATGTAAGAGAGAGCTACGGCACCTTTTCAAATCTCTTTTCAAATCAAATCAAATCAAATTGTATTAGTCACATGCGCCGAATACCTTACAGTGAAATGCTTACTTACGAGCCCCTAACCGACAGTGCAGTTTTAAAAAATACGGATAAAAATAAGAGATTAAAGTAACAAGTAATTAAAGAGGAGCAGTAAAATATAACAATATATACAGGGGGGTGCCGGTACAGAGTCAATGTGTGGGGGCACCGGTTAGTTGAGGTAATATGTACATGTAGGTAAAGTTAATTAAAGTGACTATGCATAGATGACAACAGAGAGTAGCAGTGGTGTGGAGAGGGGAGGGGGCAATGTGAATAGTCTGGGTAGCCATTTTTGATCTTGGGCCAGTGTGTGAGGGTGCTTACCTTGGTGTGCCATCAAACAATGTGATGCTAAAACAATAATGCAGCCATAAACATGTGTATGTTGCTCCAGTTGTACAAAGGCTCTATAGAGCTGAGCTTACATACTGTACTGCTTCTTTCTTTGTCCACATGGGCATTCCCTATTCTTAGAAATGCCTTGTCCCCCCCCATCTTCAGTAGAGACGGAAGCTTCAAAAACAGAAACATTTTGAAAGACATCAGATGAACTCCTTGGCATTGACCTCTAACTTGAGAGATGAGGAGAGAGTGAGGTAGATGGAGATAGTCACAGCAGAACCATCATCATTCCCTTGTCATGATCTGAGCCAGTGATAAGGACCAGAGTGTACAGGGGCCAAGTAAATAGAGGGATGATAGATGGAAGGGGAGAGAAGATATGAGTAGATAGCTGGGAAGGAGAAGAGTGACTGTAGTAAAGGGAACAAGGACATGTGAGTAAGAAAAGTTAGAGAAGTGAGAAGTAGACTTTAGGAGCAGGATAGGATAGAAAGTTCTGCAGTATTAACATGGGGCTTAGGTAGGGCTGGTAGGGTTAGTGTAGTGAGAATGTGTCTATGGGGAGTAGAGAGAGATGTAGAAGGAACCCAAGAGGCTGTGGGAACAGGTTCAGGGGGAATAGGTTTTTGATAGAGTGAACACTGAACTGGGTATGCAGGGAATAGAGAAATGGAGTTAACAGGGGGCTAGGTGGGAGGAGGGAGGGGTGTTGGTAGAGTGGAGGAGAGGTAGGGAAGAGGGGGTTGCATTGATACTGATAGTGAAGCCATCTATAATGCATGTGGCTGTCTCCCTGGACAGTTCAGTGTTTTAATGTGAGATGGTGAGCATGGAGGGAGGCCAGGGATAGTCCTGCATGGATGAACACCGGGGGGACTACTGCTGATCTCTCTTACTCTCTGTTCTCACCCCCCCCCCTCTCTTTTACTTCTATTCCCACTACCCCCCTTTTCTATCGATCTTCTGCCATTTCTCTCTCTCTCCCTCCATCTCCTCCTCCCTCCTCCCTCTCTCAGCGGGTTGTTCAGTCTGAACCACAACTCAGGCCAGTTGATTATCAGAGAGGGGGCCCCTGTGCCGGTGGGTTCCTACAGCCTCGAGGTGCGTGTCTCCGACAAGACCTGGCCCGACGTGACCTCCACTGCAGAGGTCGTCGTCAGGGAGCTGGACGAGGAGGCGGTCCAGAACGCTGGCTCTTTGCGCCTGTCCAGTGAGTGTTTTGCACCCTTAGTGTATCAGCCAATATTCTCACTTTTCACTCTTTTTCGTGGTCACTGACCACAGCCATAAGGAGCTAATGCTGTCATAATGTTTCCATAGTAACCGTGTCACGTGTGATGACATGCATGCCAGAGTGCTGTGTGGCAGGCTTTCTTGTATCTAATAGGTCCCTACGGTCGAGGTTCATATCACCCCCAGACACCAGCTGAGCATTTACATACATCCGACTGATCTGTTCTATCATTACCTGTAGAACATTGGGCAGGGGAGTGCTTTGCAAGGAGCATTCCACTTTGTAGTGTGTTGAACTACAAAATGATGAACTGAGTGTCCTGACCATTCAATCCCACCATCCTGTTGGGCAGACATCACAGTGGAACAGTTCTTCAGCAGTGCACCGGGTCAGGAGAGTTCTTTCTCCCGCCTGGGTCGTCTCCTCTCCGAGCTTCTCCAGACCGACCGGGACAACGTCCACGTCTTCTCTGTCGCCAACGGCAACCGCCAGGGTGAGCGCGAGATCAACGTGTGGTTCGCCGCCCACGGCTCGCCGTACTTCAAGGCCGAGAAACTCCACGGCAATGTGATGGCGCATAAAGCTAAGGTAAAGATGGGATACACAAGTCTCTCGTATAAGAGTCTGAATACGCATAAAGCTTCACACTAGACAACGTTACAAACATTCACACTATCTCACACACAGTGATGCACTACTAAAAAGAAATCCATATTTAAAATCTCACACACACTTAAACACACAAACACACTGACACCCTGTTCAACAACATGCATATTTTATAACTCACACACATTTAAACTCTCACACACACTTAATCACACACGCACAGCGGCGGTGTGTGTAAATTTTTCATATCCATTTAAGGCATGAGATAGCAGCTGGTGACCAAAGCTTGTGCCGGGGGAACAGAAAGGGAGAGAGATGGATGGAGAGAAAAAGAGGGATGACAGGAGAGAACGTCTGAGTCTTTATAAAGTCTTCACTCGTCCATAAATCCTAAACTGTTTTTTTTTTTGTGAGTGTTGCGCTGCCCAGAAGCAGTTGTTTATACACTGAGTGTGTGTCACTGACAGTTTTACTGCTGCCTGTTAAGCTCGGAGGGAGCTGGTGAGCTGCTTTTAAGCCATTGGAGTCAGATTGAGTCAGAATGAATTCATCCAGAGACATCACCTGGCTGTAAATTAAGACTATGAAAGACTGATATGAGGATGATATGAAGGCTGATTCAAACCAATTTGATTTCGCTGACAGGCAGTAGACTCACTCTCTCTTTTTCTCCCCCCTCCTCTCTCAGTTTGAAGCAGCACTGGGTGTGTCTCTCTCCCAGGTGGGTATAGACGAGTGTCCCTACACAGACTGCAGTCAGTCAGGCGGCTGCAGCAGTGACGTCACCTTCAGCCTCACCCCCACTGCTCTCAGCTCCGGGAACACCTCCCTGGTGTCTGTCTCCGCCTCCTCTGAGGCACGCTGCGGCTGCAGGGCCAGAGAGAGCCTGCACCAGGCCTGCTCCTCCTACCCCCACAACCCCTGCCTCAACGGAGGCACCTGTCAGGACAGCGAGCTGGGATACAGGTATAACGGCCAAAGACAGTTGGAGCCAATAGCTCTCGCTAGTTAGCATTAGCTGTTAGAAATAAAACGTTCGCAATGTTTCTCCCCTGCCGTTCAGGTGCAAGTGTCCTCCCATGTTTGACGGGCCTGAGTGCCAGCAGACCAAGCACACCTTCCGCGGCCAGGGTTACGCCTGGTTCCCTCCCATCAGGCCTTGCTTTCAGAGCCACATCTCATTAGAGTTCATAACCGAGTCAGCCAATGGGCTGCTGCTCTACAACGGCCCTCTAGGCCCCGCCCAGGCCGGAGAGCAGGAGGACTACATCGCTCTGGGTAAGAACAGACAGCCTACATGTAGGCCCTGATCAGAAACAACCACACCCTAGTCCATCTCACTTACTCCTACTTCCTACTTTCAATGTGTCTGGAAATGGATAGGTAACCAATATGGGGATCGACTGGCAACCAGCACTCTTGATCAAACCCCTAGTGGAGGTGACATAGTCATATCCTCATAAGCCTGCGTTATATTCAGGTCCCTATAAGCCATGTGGCTTTTATGTCAAGTCATGTCCCCCCTAATCCTAATGTCACATCCCAGTGGTCCTATATGTCCCTAAAAGATTTGTCCAGTTTGGCCTTTAGAAAGGCCTTACATAATCTGTTTGGTAGCCCCGTCGCATTAATTTATGTAATTATCGAGCCTGCTCCGGGGATAGCAAATCGAACATGGCTGCTGAATTGATTGCAGCGAAGCATTTTTCACTGGTTCTGCTCAACTGAGTAGCAGTGTAGAACACAGAGGTTGGTCAGGTCACACACCATGTAGTCATACACACTTTCACACGCATACTGTTAATGCAACATTAAGGCGACTTATCAATGTAACTCTGTATATTGGTGAGTCAGACAGTTTCAAGCGCTTGATGGCTAGATTGGCTTGTTTCCAAGAATGTGTTTGTGAAAATGGCTAGATTGATTGATGGAGAGTCAGAATGTGTTTCCACTGTTTTGTGATCTCAAGCCTCAAAGTGATTATCTCTCCTCATCCCTGTTTCCTGTCTCTCTTCCAGAATTGAGGAATGGCGTTCCGACCCTCAGCATCAGCCATGGATCAGGAACACTGACGCTGCAGCTCCCAACGAGATCCACCATCACGGACCGCCGATGGCACCGCCTGGACATCATCAGTGACGGAAAGGTCCAGACATATTCCCAGAATGGTTGGGAGGAGGGAATGGTTGGGGATTGGGGAATAGCCGAAGGGGGAATCCTCATTGCGATGCTTACATTATGAGCTGAGCTAGGACCTGACTGTGAATGTGACGGTGGTGCTATATGATGTGTTTAATCCAGGCAGTTCAACTGATCCTAGACCAGTGTTCGGGGGCAGTGGTGAATGAGGTGGAGGGTCTAGTGGTGGAGGTGCTGGAGACAGATCAGTCTGGCTGCAAGGCTTCTGGAGAGACCCCTGGCAACCTGAGGTAAGAGGAGACAACTGTAGACCACTAGACTATTATAGACCACTGAAGACCACTACTGACCACCCATATTATGCACAAGCTAACACTAGCTGGGTTTCCATCCAATTGGCGACAGATTTTCATGTGAATATTCTAAAATCATCTAAATAAAAACGGATGACGTAGTGCACATAAAATACATTTTGCAGTCAAATTCCCACGTAATGAATACAAAAAGTGAAATGGGTTTCAATCGTATTTTAAACTCTACTGATGGTTTTCTCTGAAAACAAATGTTTTGTTAAATAGCGAGTGTGCCCACTCTGATATTGGCACGTGCTCTCTAGCCAATAGCACTATCTGCACGCTGTTGACTACAGAGCAAGAACAAAGAGCGAGAACATTTTTATTTGTCAAATGGCAGCCAAGCATCGATCATGCACTTTCACCACCCTGTGAAGTTCATTATAACTTATTTCATCTGTAGCCTAATAAATTGCATGCTTTCTCGACGAG
This sequence comes from Salmo salar, assembly GCF_965601325.2. Taxonomy (NCBI): domain Eukaryota; kingdom Metazoa; phylum Chordata; class Actinopteri; order Salmoniformes; family Salmonidae; genus Salmo; species Salmo salar. The sequence continues at coordinate 34,269,187 of NC_138292.1, forward strand.
TCGTAGTGGGAGGACCACACTACATGTCATCGCGTGACTCCAACTTTACTTCTATATAATGGTTATTATATCAATATTTGTGCATTAAAGCGTTTTTATCGACATTTCCCGTATAATTAATTTTACCGACACAAAAAGCATATATTATTTTTGTCGACATTTGGTAAGTTTGCCGAAAAATTTTCTATTTCCATCAGGCCTGTCATGACATTTTTGATCCAACATGTACTATGCTGCGTAAGAATGTTGGATGGAAACCAACCTTTATCACCCTCTCCTCCCCATCTCCCAGGTTCCTGAATGTGAACCAGCCTCTCCAGCTGGGCGGGGTGAAGGAAGCCTCCACTCACAGACGCTACAAAGCTTTCACTGGCTGCCTCAGGAACCTGGTGGTCGATAGCAAGGTAACCTCTCTCTTCCCCCCCTCCCTTGCTTTCTCTTTCTTTCGTTCTTTCTCTCCCTCTGCGTTAAAGTCACACCTCCTCCTCTACCTCCACCACCTTTTATTTCCCACTTCTCTAGTAGTTCTATCCTCTTTTCCTCACTGTCACAGTGTTTTCATGCTCCCCATCAGAGTGACAGAGCTGTCTATCCGATCAGACTGATAGTGACAGGTTTATGAACAGAGCTGAGAGGACACGGAGACTGGCAGCTGTATTAATATACCTGGGAAGAAGAGATGCTTTCTTTTAGTCTGTTTACTCTATAGGGTTGTCAATATTCATTTGTTTATGTGAGTGGGTTTTTCCTACAGTGTTTTGAGAGGCAGTGTATGTGTCTTCCAGATGGGAGAGTGTTAGCTTCTCTGTCTCTTTTACGACTTCTCTCTGCAACGTGTGTGTGTGTGTGTGTGTGCGTGCGTGCGTGTGTGCGTGCGTGTCAATCTCTTGTGTGTGTGTGTGTGTGTGTGTGTGTGTGTGTGTGTGTGTGTGTGTGTGTGTGTGTGTGTGTGTGTGTGTGTGTGTGTGTGTGTGTGCTTGCGTGCGTGCGTGCGTGCGTGCGTGCGTGCGTGTGTGCGTGTCAATCTCTTTGTGTGTGTCTTCTGTTGGCACTGGCTGAGAGTGCCGGGGGAGAGAGTTGGACAGACGGTCGTTTGAGCACAGCTTATGAACTGAGGCCGAAAAAACGATTTCAATGTCCAAATAAGAAATAAATTAAAAGAACATCTCCTCCATAAACTATTCCTGAAAGCAGATTAGCTTATGTGGTTTTGCGTCACTGCTGGGAAATATGAATGGGAGGGAACACGAGAATGGAGTGGTGGCCATTTTGGCTCAGACGGTTGACAGTTGACCATATACAGTCCTGTTTGACTGTATATGTATAATTAGGGGAGAGGAGCACAGCAGGACAGCATGAGTGATGACCATTTTGGATCAGACAGTTGACTGTATACAGCAACAGTAATACCCATTTTGGCTCCGGAAGTTAAACATTTAAAGCCCTATTTGACATGAGGTGTGAAAGGAGAGGATCACAGGGCAGCAATGGCATCCATTTGGGCTCAGACTGTTGACATAAAGCCCCTTTGAAACAGAAATGTTGATAACTGACTCTGAGGGCTCTCTTTATGTTTCTCTATGCTGATATTTAACCTATAATGTACATCTCTCTCTGGAGGTGTATGACCTGGGAATTCCGGGGGAGAACTTGGATAGTTCCCCAGGCTGTGGCCTGACAGACGGGGTGTGTGTGACAGCAAGTGGACCCTCCTGTGGCGTCCATGGAACCTGCCTGGGCGAGTGGGCCTCCTTCAGCTGTGACTGTCACCCCGGGTACAGCGGGCACAAGTGTGACAAAGGTAGTTGACTTTTCTGGTGGACTGGTTCTTCTTCACAGCAATATTTTGGTGTGTGAATGTGTGTGAGAGGGAGTATTAACCATATCGCCTCTCTCCCCTGTAGCTCTACCAGAGTGGTCCTTCGTCAGGGACAGTATGCTACGCTACCAGCTGAGGGGGGGAGGTAGCCCCCGTCGTACACACATCCAGCTCATGCTCCGCACGCGCTCCTCCTCTGGCACCCTGCTCTCCATGACGTCCCGCGATGCCAACGAGTACATCATCGTGGAGGTCAGTGCCCTGCTGTAACATCACTCACAGGATCCAATTTAGTCAATTGGGAAATGAAAAGTGGCTACATTTGCTGATGTCCTCTCGCCGCTCTCTCAGATCGTAGACGGCCACCTGTCGGTGCGTGCCAACCTGGGCGACGGTGCCCACTCCCTCCGCCTGGCCAGCCAGCGAGTCGACGGGGGCCAGTGGGTCCTCGCCAGCTTGCATCGTCATGACAACCTCTTCACGCTGCGCCTGGAGCAGGGTGGTGGCTCGCGGGAGGTCAGGGCCTGGCTGGGGAACAGGCGGGAGATTGTAGTGCACCCTTCCAGTGTGCTGCTGGGAAATGGACCAACCCCAGGACAATCTGCTGACTTCCAGGGTAAGACTGTCTCCTCTTCTGTCCTTTCCATGTTTTCTCTACTGATTCTCTCTTCTTTCTCCTCTGTCTCCTCTTTGTCTCAATCTATTCTCCTGTTTTCCTCTCTCATTTCATCCTCTCTTCTCATCATTTCACCTCATCCTGTCTCTACTCCTCCCTGTAATGAGCTCCTCTCTCCTTGTCTCTCCCTGGGTGAGTCTGCCCTCTAGCTCTCAGTGTGGGTATCTTTGGTTGGGTCAAAAAGCCACAGGTCCATGTCAAGGAGTGACTGATCATTCTGTCGTCATTTTGTTCAATCTTATTTACTCAATCTTTCCCTTTTTTCCCTCTATTTTACTTTACCAAGGTAAATACATTTCTTAGAAATAGCAATTACAGAAAACAGTTATCTCTGATTATCTTTAATTATCTCTGATTATCTTTCGTCCTATTAGTATTTGTCAGTCATTAAGTCTCTCTCCCTCTCTCTCTCTCTCTCTCGCAGGCTGCTTGCGGGATGTGAGGCTGAACGGCCAATCCCTCCCTCTGGATGGTCAGAGTACAGAGTTCAGTACAGTGTTGGAGCGGAGGGGGGTGACCTCAGGCTGTCACTCAGACGCCTGCAGTGCCAAGCCCTGCCGCAACCCCCTTTACTGTGTGGACCTGTGGAGGAAACACCAGTGCAGGTGTGTGAGGCTGGCTACACACACACACACACACACAATTAAACACAGACAAGCACTCTCTCACACACACACACACAATCTTACACATGCTAAGGACACACAGACATAGTTAAGAACAAACCTGTTCTCCGTCCTCTCCCAGGTGTCCAGGTGGGCAGGTGACGGTGACAGACGAGACATCAGGCCACCACCGCTGTGTGCCCTCCCCCTGTGGACCCTCGGCCTGCCGTAACAGGGGCACCTGCCACGCCCTGACCCCCGATAGCTGGCAGTGCCGTTGCCCCGAGGGGTTCAGAGGTCAGCGTTGTGAGGTGGGCCAGATGAAAGCCCACCGTATGGCCGCCCTCAGCCCGGGCTCCATCCTGGTCATCAGCATGTGTCTGCTCGTCTTCTTCGGTAAATATGGACGACTACAACCCTCTCTTCACATGACCTTTCACCCTTCATATAGTGAGTTGTTTTAACGGAACGTTGAGCGTGCTTAAAATAGAGTAGCCATTATAATGCTGTCCATTAGCAGCATTGATAAACACTATATAGATAGATGTGTAATTACAGTTGAAGTCGGAAGTTTACATACACTTATGTTGGAGTCATTAAAACTCGTTTTTCAAACACTCCACAAATTTCTTGTTAACAAGCTATAGTTTTGGCAAGTCGGTTAGGACATCTAGTCATTTTTCCAACAATTGTTTACAGACAGATTATTTCACTTATTATTCACTGTATCACAATTCCAGTGGGTCAGAAGTTTACATACACTAAGTTGACTGTGCCTTTAAACAGCTTGGAAAATTCCAGAAAATTATGTCATGGCTTTAGCAGCTTTTGATAGGCTAATTGACATCATTTGAATCAATTGGAGGTGTACCTGTGGATGTATTTCAAGGCCTACCTCCAAACTCAGTGCCTCTTTGCTTGACATCATGGGAAAATCAAAAGAAATCAGCCAAGACCTCATAAAAAATTGTAGCCCAACCTCAAGTCTGGTTCATCCTTGGGAGCAATTTCCAAATGCCTGAAGGTACCACGTTCATCTGTACAAACAATAGTACGCAAGTATAAACACCATGGGACCACGCAGCCGTCATACCGCTCAGGAAGGAGACACGTTCTGTCTCCTAGAGATTAATGTATTTTGGTGCGAAAAGTGCAAATCAATCCCAGAACAACAGCAAAGGACCTTGTGAAGATGCTGGAGGAAACAGGTACAAAAGTATCTATATCCACAGTAAAACGAGTCCTACATCGACATAACCTGAAAGGCCGCTCAGCAAGGAAGAAGCCACTGCTCCAAAACCTCCATAAAAAAAGCCAGACTACGGTTTGCAACTGCACATGGGGACAAAGATCGTACTTTTTGGAGAAATGTCCTCTGGTCTGATGAAACAAAAATAGAACTGTTTGGCCATAATGACCATCGTTATGTTTGGAGGAAAAAGGGTGAGGCTTGCAAGCCGAAGAACACCATCCCAACCTTGAAGCACGGGGGTGGCAGCATCAAGAGGGTGCTTTGCTGCAGGAGGGACTGGTGCACTTCACAAAATAGATGGCATCATGAGGATGGAAAAGTATGTAGATATATTGAAGCAACATCTCAAGACATCAGTCAGGAAGTTAAAGCTTGGTCGCAAATGGGTCTTCCAAATGAACAATGACCCCAAGCATACTTCCAAAGTTGTGGCAAAATGGCTTAAGGAAACAAAGTCAAGGTATTGAAGTGGCCATCACAAAGCCCTGACCTCAATCCTATAGAACATCTGTGGGCAGAACTGAAAAAGTGTGTGCGAGCAAGGAGGCCTACAAACCAGACTCAATTACACCAGCTCTGTCAGGAGGAATGGGCCAAAATTCTCCCAACTTATTGTGGGAAGCTTGTGGAAGGCTACCCAAAACGTTTGACCCAAGTTAAACAATTTAAAGGCAATGCTACCAAATACTAATTGAGTGTATGTAAACTTCTGACCCACTGGGAATGTGATGAAAGAAATAAAAGCTGAAATAAATCATTCTCTCTAATATTATTCTGACATTTCACATTCTTAAAATAAAGTTGTGATCCTAACTGACCTAAGACAGGGGGTTTTACTAGGATTAAATGTCAGGAATTGTGAAAAACGGAGTTTAAATGTATTTGGTTAAGGTGTATGTAAACTTCCGACTTCAACTGTAGATGTATGTAGAAATGAGGGCAGGGGAAATAGACTAGAGACTAGAGGGCCGTTCAGTGACATGTGACAGGTAGCGAGGTTTGTATGAGCCTCTGACGGGTACGGCTGTGTGATGTCAGACTGGCAGTGCCTCCGAGGGCCCCACTGCCAACGCTGACGGCCCTGATACACGACGTAGAGAGATCATAGCCCCATGCCAGGGAAAGGAGAGGGGGATGAGAAGACTAACATAAACATCTGAGTGCTAAAACTAGAAATGTCAAGCAAGATGAGGAAAAGGGTGTAGTAGCTGCAGTGGTGAATGTCTAAAAAAGTGATATATTATGGTTAGACTTGCAGGGAGAGTGAGGAGGGGAAATTGAGAGAGATGGCATGAAGGGAAAGGGGAAAAGAGAGTGTAGGATTGCCTGAGGGACAGCGGATGGCCAACAGAAGACAAGAGGTGAACGTGAAAAGGACAGGTTTTGCTTAATCTCTTTCCCTTCCACACTCAGATGCATGTAGAGTACAGTAGTGTTATCTCTCATTCTCTTCCATCCACTATAATGACTGAACTGTTGCCTTTCTCTGTGTCCTGTAGCTGTGCTGGTAGCTGTGACAGTGTGGAACCAGAAGGGCAGTCGTAGTAAGTTCCAGAAGAGGGGCGTGTACCACATCCCTGCAGAACACCAGAGCTGGGAGGACATCAGAGAGAACATCCTCAACTACAACGAGGAGGGAGGAGGAGAGCAGGACCAGGTACACACACACACACCACACACACACACACACACACACACACACACACACACACACACACACACACACACACACACACACACACACACACACACACACACACACACACACACACACACACACACACAGGTCAGACATTGCAGCACAGTGAAATGACCTACGTCGCTGTTCATTGAGATCAATTTCTAAATTGACCACTAGATGGTACCATTTACTTATTTTTCATACTTATGTTTTTAATTTGATGCCATTTCATCCCTCCAGAATGCCTATGACATCACAGAGCTGAAGAGGCCCCTGTGTTCCAGCCTGTCCCAGTCCTCATCCTGCACCACCGCTCCCCTGATCAAGTCCTCCCAGGGCTCCCAGGAGGAGGTGCACCCTGCTGGCTCAGCCTGCAGCTCAGGGACCCCCTACCTCCACATCCCCCACCACCACCACCGCCATCATCACCACGCTAGCAATGCTAACTATACGAATGATAGTAATGATGCTCATGCTAGCTCCGTGGGCCACTGCCCCATGGACTTCAAGAGCTACGTGGCGCGCATCATCTGGGAGGCCGACAACGACAGTCAGGAGTTCCCGCCGGACAGCTATCACGTCTGGAGCATCGAGGGCGCCGGGTCCCCGGTCGGTAGCCTCAGCTCGCTGGGTTCTGCTATCTCCCACGATACAGCAGAGGAAGAGGAGGGAGCAGCCTTCAGCTTCGACCGGCTATCCCACTGGGGGGACAAGTTTGAGGCTCTAAGCGAAATGTACGAGCGACCGGCGCTGGCGCTGACATACAGGGACGTTTTGAGTTACAGCCAGAGTCAGAGGAGCCACAGTCAGGACAACCTGCCACACCCTTTTTAGGGTACTCATAAACCACAACCCATCATACACTGCAACATTGACTGACTTAGTACCTGCTAGTGATTGTGTATGGTGTGTCAATGCTGGTTGGTTGTAAGGGAAACAAAGCACACAGAAAATTGGCTCCTGTTATTTTTTCTTCATGTTGACAGGTTTGCTGAAGCTTTATGTGGTGGAAGAGGGATTACAAGTCTTAGTGAGATGAATTTATTTATTCCATTTTATTTCTCACGGTGAAGTGTTGAAACTGTATTTATTTTAGCTCTGAAATGATGTTGAACCAACAGGGACAATGTTGTTCTTCTACATTATAAAGACTTTGAACTTAATATGTCAAATGTATATGTTACCGGAACCCATTTATTTTGTATTATAACGTTTTTGTTTCAGACATCCTATTGGATTAAGACAGTCATGCCAAGGAAACGGGCAAATGTAGAAGCTCTGATTTGTTCCTTTACGACATTCTATCCTGTGAGAATATATATGGACAGCATTTTTGCCCTACACAGGGCGAGTTCACCTTCTTCAGTTGAGCAGGAGGTAGATATGATCTCTAGGAGGAATCTTATATAACTAAGGAAAATTGATTAGACGAAGAAAGCAGTCAATCGTGTTGTTTATTCCTTGATATGTGTAAGTTATCAGTTCTCATATGCAAGAGATTCTAGAGCCTCTAGACTATTGTCAAATACTTTCCCTTTCAATCACGGTCTAATTGCACTAGTGGATGATTCTCAGTCTTGATTGCAGAATCCATTTACCCAAAAATAAGTACAAACCTTAAAATGCTTAGAACGGTAAAAGCATTGTTGATATGCCTGGTGAGAAAGCTTCACTTGGCGTCAATTATGTGTATTATAGAATATAGTGATGGGTTTCAGATAGGAAATATTTTTATACTCCAATATAGATATAATGAACCCAGCCCTTGTGGTGCACTGTGTTGATGTGTCTTACAAGGAGGTGCTCCTTTCTTCTGTTTCTAGCTCTATGTTGGTTCAGAGATGGTGTTGTGTGATGCCAATCATTTCTGAAACTTCCTGGCCTATCGTCTCGGAAACAAGAGGGCAAGATGACCCCACAGTGTCCTGACAACGTCTGATGAATGTATTGTGCTAAAGGAGCCAGGAAATACAGGGAGGGGTTGGTTGGGGAGGAATAGTTGTGAGTAGTCAAAGAAAAGTCGAACAGTACAATCATAGAAACTCCATTGCCGACAATTATTTTACAAATGATCTGATTGAAATGGATCTATGTTTGTTGCCGTAGCTGGACAGAAACTCCCCAAAACTAGCTCTCCAAAATGTCTTCACTTTACAATTTTGTTCTTGATAATTCCTATGTATAGCTGTATAAACAAATATCTCGTTTTTTCCATGGCTGTAAAGTTACTGTGACGCACAGTGGGGACAAAGTGAGAACCAGGAACACCTCACTAACAAACACACTGATAAAATCCCTTCTGGCTACTGTCTCCACATTGTCTCCACATTTCAAATTACTGGTGGTGCCTTTTGTACGCTGGTGTTTGGTCCAATTATCGACTGCACCCTTACATTTTTTCCCCCATATAACTTAACTGCAGTTGCTATGTTTGCATATATTAACCTAAAACTATAGATACAATGGATACATGTGGTTGCAGCCGTTCAGTGATTTTGATCAGGACACACATGGACTCCGGAACTCACAAACCCAGTAAGGCTTCACTCCTCGCAGCCCAACATCCCTACTTACTGTATTCAGGACTCAAGGTCCTTGTCCCCATGTTATTATGTATAAATAATGTACATATCTACGTTTTATAGCAAGCTAACGTCAGATATTCTTTTTGTATATTACTTTTATTAAAAATAGCTTTTCTTCAAGGCATTGCATTTGGTTTTGTTACTTTCTTTGTCCAATGTATGGATGGCTGTAACTCCATCTCTATTATATAGACACCGTTACTGAACCATGACCCAGGCTTTATTAGGACATAGCGCTGTATGAGTGAAGGTACAACAACAGTGGTTAAAGGGATGACAAATATGGCCAAGATTATTCTTAATATAGGGACATACTGCCCTCTTGTGGTGAAATGTGCAGCTCCTAAAGGCACAGTGAGGCAGTTTCAGATCTTTACATGAAATACATGAAAAATAATGTATTTGGTCAAATGATATTATGTTCAATTTGTTATAGTTTCTCTCAAGAATTTTTAAAATATTTCTACTGTAGATGTGTCATAGATAATATGGGCTATTTGTACATGGAGATGGTAGCACGTGTACGTTAAGTTGGAAAATGAAAGAAACTTGTCATAAAAGTGAAGGACTCGTTATGCAGTTGGGTTGGGGGTGGGGGGTGAGAGTCTCTTTGTCAGGGTTGGTTTAAGAGGGATGGGTGGGGGGTTATGATAACGCTGGCATATAGAGGTGGGGGCTATGCGTTCCCAGGCCAACACAATAACCTCTCACAAACAAGACTTGGGAAGGGGGAGGGGGGAGAGAGAGCGGCCCATGGCTGCCTTGCTGTCCCACTGTCTGCCTCCTAGACTACCCCCTCAAACACACACACACACACACAAACACACTGGCCTCACGGTAGAGACATGCATCCTCACACACAGACCCCCAAGCGGAGCTGACTGACCAGGGGCCACTGTCACTGTTCAGTCCTTTCAGGGTGGGGGACATTAGGGGGACTAGAGATAGGACTGGGGCAATTTTCTTAAAGGCCCAGTTCAGTCAAAAATGTAATTTTCCTGTGTTTAATATACAGTACAGTATATTTCCACACTATGAGGTTAGAATAATACTGTGAAATTGTGAAAATGATGATGCCCTTTTAGTGTAAGAGCTGTTTGAAATGTCTGCCTGAAATTTCAGCCTGTTTTGGTGGGATGGAGTTTTGGCCTGCCTGGTGACATCACGAGGCGGTGGATTAGTTAATAGACCCAAAAGAAAGAGTTCAAAACCTCTCTGCCAATAACAGCTAGTTTTCCCCTTCCCACTCAGACCACTCCCACAGTCCGAGCAAAATTGTTGCTTGAGAAATTGCTGTTTGCTAAGAAGCTATTTAAGTTTCTTTTTGACCATTTTAATTGAAAACAATCACAATAAGTTGTTACCCAGAAATGATTTGATATTGAGATAATGGCTGCTTTGGACCTTTAACACAATCACATATTGCTGACAGTCTATTACTGCTGCTTTGACCCACTTTCTCTAACCTTTTGTTCGTAAGATGAGTGTTGTCCCTCTGGTTTCAACTTAACACCTGAATGACTGCTGTTAGAAAGTTGAGCACTTCATTGAGACTTCACCCTCCATCTGTCACGGTAAAGGCTTTTTTTAATACACCGCCTGTCAATCGAGAGTAGTAAAGCTTTCCCCTCCCCCTCAGAAGACACACTCCCATGGCATGTGTAAACATGAAATGCCAGGCCCAAGACAATACTCGAGGCCTGATAAGGATACAGTAGTAATGCGAAGCACATGTTAAAAGTGCAGGCCTCATCTTTGGAACACCCCACCATTCTGTGAAAAATTGCTTTTTATGTCAGAGGAAGTGAAGGGGGGGGGGGATGCTCACACCTCACTCTTGTTCAAGGCAAGGTGACGTTAGTCCCATTTCGCCCCTCAGCATTTCAGATATACTGGAGAAGTCATGCATCTTATTTCCATGTAATAGGTAGTATTGTGTATGGATCTTATGGCTTGATTCAGTCAAGTTAGCCCAGTTCTAGATGGCACTCCCTCACCAAGTCACAAGAATTTAACAAACCATAGTTGAAAAAGTACTAGGCAAATCCTGCCATTGCAATGTCAACCATAAAAGCAGGCAAAAATTCATAAATGTCCATTTCATTTATTCAATACATTTCCATTAGAAAACAGAACTTTCAGTTTATGTACAAAACATATACACATTATTTAATTTATTTACAGTTTAAACATGGTTCTTTGTATACTGCTGCCTCGGCAGACATCTGCACAACACTGAAGGTTTCAGTTGACAGTCACGGGTTTGCTGGACTGACTGGGTTAGAGCCCTGAACTGGAGCCTCTGGGTTCTCAAATCTTTACATCACCATACTAGTTCAACTACGGCACCACGGACAGGCTAGCGCAAAACTACACAACATTCCATATGTAACTGCATTATACCGGGTTCCCCCCCAATAACAGATACCAAAATCATAAATAACATGCATCCCGTGACTTAAAATAGTTTGCCTTTGGCATTGTTAAAGACCTGAATTCATAGCCCTATGAATGTATAGGGAAATAAAAACATTGTAAGGCTTAAATGAACAAATAAATACAAGGTTAAAATTATGTACAGTTGTAAGTCAGTCCAAAAGGTCTACATCAAACTACTGAAGTCAAGTTTTCCAGGAATGTGTTGTGGCATGAGAATGCACCATGAGTCAGTCGTTCAGTGTGGTGAGAACACGGAACGTCAAAAACAGTGTTTAAGATGTTCGTATCGCAAACAGTTAACCCGGCACTACCCTTTCAAATAGCTCAAATTTTCAAACGTCACCATAGTAAACATCAGTACTGCTTTCAGTGTTATTGTATGGCTGAGCATTTACAGGAGTATCCAGATTTAGACTATACAGCACCAGATACATAAAACAATGTTGTGACTGAGTTGAGCAACTCAACTGAGTATTATGTACCAATTCACCTCAAATAATTAGCTATCAAAACATCTCATGTCCTGAAATACTCAGCTTCAAGTAACAGAGGGGGAGCAGCAGACATGCTTTCCTATGGAGGAAGATGACTTGAGTCACCTCAAATGATCTCCATGTGAAATTCAAATTCTGGGGATTAAGACTGCGAGAACAGGGTCTGTTGCAATCATTTGACAAAATAAGTCAATATAGTAACCATGAGCTGATTCCCATGGTTGTACTGCATATACTCTGATATCCAGCTTGGTATATAAAGTAAAATAACTCATCTTAACATGCTACACAAAGGTGAGTTATGACCAATAGCAAATTTGATTGGTGACGCGAGGATGAGGTTCCGAAGTTAAGTTTCCCGGCCTCTGGCTGGTCAGGCGTGACGTCTAGGGAATTCTCCCTTCATCTGGTTGGTCAGAAGATCAACACGAGAAGACCCTGGGGCTCAGTGATTGGCTGGTTTCTCTGTGCTTTTTGGTGGAGTTAATATCCCTCCTATGGCAGCAGGCGATAGTCTGTCTTGGCTGTCCGGTTGCCTCTGGTGAGCGTCGCTCTGCAACAGACAAGATGAGTCATTAAGAACAATGAACATTTGTATGCGCAGTTCTATTCTTTTACTTTAAAAAAATATGACTTTGTAGCACAAAATGGCTGCCCATGCATCACCAAGATGGCTGCAATACATTTCTGGGTGAAAGCGACTTGCTACTCCCAAACACTTGTAGAGATACTCTCAACAGCCAACATTGAGCAGCCATTCTGGTTGTTTTCTTTGAATATTGTACCCATTCCAGCCCCTGAAATGTGTGAGCACTCACCAGCATGGACAGGTAGTCTACGTGGGTCTGGATGTTGTGTCTGTCATCAGACGTCACTTTCTTAAAGTCCTTGAGCTCTGCTCTGGGACAGGCGCTGACCGTGCGCATGAAGGGGGTCATCCACCGGACACAGGGAGCAATATTATCCCACGTCAGACCTGCACAGAAACAGACATTAGTAACTATGTAATAACACAGGAGGGCTGTGGCATTCTAGAGTGGGGACAACCCATGTACACGACGTCAAATCAATGCTTACCTGATACTTTGAGGACAACGTCAAATGAGAAAAAATGGCAGAAGGCAGCAGCAGCCAGTATCCCATACTGGTAGTCCAGAGAGTTGATGTCCAGCATGGCCAGGTCTAAAAGCTATAACATGGAGACCAGGACAACCGTTAAAAACAGTTGTAGGGAAGCTAAAAATCTTCCATGACAGTCAAGTGTCAGGAGAAGACTCACCTGTGTGATCTGGATGTAGGTGTCCTGAGAGAACTGAGGTACCAGGAAGTTGACACCATCCTTTAGGGACTCCACCTGAGCATAGAGCTTCAGCCACGTGATCACCGTCTCTGGACACAGGTTCCAGTTCAACGCCTGACAGAGGAGAGTTATTAAGTCATGTGTGACAACTGAATTAGTACAGTGTTGGGCACAGGAGGTTTCTTACCTTCAACATGACAAGTTCCATCTCCAGGATCGCTTCTTCCTCACAGGCTCCATCAGTAACATAGGCAAACTCATGGAGCTTTGGAGGGTAGATTTCCTGACGGGCATAAGGAGGGAACAATTAGACTTCAGGGAGAGAGAGAGAAAAGAGCGAACGCCATCTTATTAATTTGTTATGACAGTATAAACTAAAGCAGTGGTCACCATCCAGAAGAGCGTGAAAACGGAGGACGTTACACCTACCTCTATCTTAGATGCGATGAAGAGGGCTGTGATTCCTATGAGCTGCAGTCGGTCCTTCTCCATATCGTCCTGAGTCAGCATGAAGCGGTCAAAGAAGTCCTGAGCCAGATAAGCAGTCTCTCGATGCAGAGTGTACACCTCACTCACCTACAACAGGACAAAACCGGGATGGGTTAGACAGTCACATCTGTACAAATCCTGGGGCACTATAGTAAACAAGTCAAAGTATTGGAGATGTAGACCCCCTGAGGTAATAACAATGGAGGTGGAGTATCAGACCTTTGGCTCATGCGTATCCAGTTATGACAAATCCAAGAGCGGGTGTAAAGGGCATATAGATGGGTACAAGTAATAGGCCCAAGATTGAATAGAGTACAGCAAGTAATTTCAGAGACACATGTACCTCTAGAAGCCAGTCCAGGAGAATGGCCCTCATCTTGGACTTTAGTTTGGGGTGCTGCTGTAGGAAGCCCTTGTCATGGACATACTTCAGCTCCTTGTTCAGCATCTTAATCCACACGTCATCTGAGCTGGCCCAGCTGCCAAGGGGAAACACACCGGTCTTAACAGGACATCCAATGTGCACTCGCATTGACTGATGCCCAACACCAGATACTGAATGTTTGTCATCAATAGTGACAAACGAGAAACCGCGAAAAGTAGCCTACTTCTAAAGTTTCTCCAGTTGCAGGTCTACTTCCACCCTGACCTTGTATGTAAGAGTTGCATTGACAGTTGTGCCATAAAAAATGACATTTTCTGAGTTTTCCTAAGTAGCGTTGGGGGGGGTACAGTTTAGGAACAAAGACATGGGAGCAATCGCCACCAATGTGTAAAAGGAATTTGGGCTAAGCCCCTTCAACACACAGTACCTGAGGCAGGGCAGCGGTGAGGTCTTGATGAAGATGTTCTTGAATCGGAACTGCTTGAAGCCAGACAGGTCTCTGGTCATCACCAGCTCCTTGTGTGGCGTTTCTACAAGGACACATGGACTTGCCCCTTCTTCTGACCACCGTTTCTAGAGAGAAAAGGCACCAAATTGAATCTTTTCATCGGTATATAGTCACATAATCAGCGAATGCAGATAAATAAGCATGCATTTACCGAGTGAAAATTCCATATAGCCAACATTAACAAATAGGTCACAGCATGCTACACGCACAGTGAAAAGTACCAAACTGTTCAAAGCTATAGTACACATGAACTTAAACACCGAAACGAGAATGATTATTTTAATGGCGACAGAAACGGGTATTGATGCGCATTCCATAGTGTATACAAAACAAATGCGATGAGATTTAGATCAGGCGGGGGAGGAGAAAGGGAGGGACAGACAAAACGCGGGGTTATTGCGCGCTGTCTAACAGTGACACAGATAACTAGTTGGGTGTGTGTATGTAGCGTTAAGTCTCATCAATAATTACTTCTACATCCATGCGATTTTTACCATAGTTCACCCCTATATTCTCCCACATGTTTTACAGTCATCAATCACTGGCACAACTTGGTAACGTTAATTGGTTGAATAAACAAGCAACCAACCTGTATTTCATAGCTTTGTTTCGTCACTGCGGGTGGCATCTTTTTCGATGGCTGAAAAGTAAACGGACAATACAATGAGCTGTAGTTCTTATTTGGCGACAGACCAATAAAACAATTCCGCTACACTAATGGTTAAAAATAACACAGCTAGCTAATTGAACAAACCTCAGATTTTCTTTTTCGTGTGATCTTGACATTGTGTTCCGGTGCGTTCTCATCTCTTGCCTGTAATGTGATGCGACCACTGAAAGGACAGACAACTTTTAGCGACAGTAAGCAGTCACCATACCAATTGTTTTCAAACATGTTCAAATAATCAATTTTATAGTTAGCTTGCATTCATGCTTGTTGACATCGAGGCTTTATTACAGTGTGGCTTCCCATACCTGCGTCTAACGTTAGCCATTCTGTCAATTGAAGGCTTTAGAGTTCCACTAAAAAGGAGACGGAGAAAATATTGTTAAAATGGCAAAGATAGCTTAGAGTTTGTACAAATAAGCATCTTCACAAGTTCAAAACATGATGGGATAATAAAAGGTTGTTTTTTTCCGGGCGGTAAAAATGGTATCCCAAATGGGTATAGAGGGTTGAGTTTGCGAGTACCGTCCTCATTTCCACAAAGAAATCTGCCACAAATTGCATAAAATCTACTGTATCCGTAGTCCCAATGTTATGTCAGAAGCCCTGGTAATAACTTACATTGATATTGTTAAGGAAAGTAACCATATGATAATTATTTTTGATGGTTTGTGAAACCCAACTACGCGCCAATTTCTCGAAGCGGGAGGATTTGGACAGTCACTATGGCTAGCTACAGTAGCTCACAAGTGAGCCAACTTTAACTCCAATACATCAACATTAAAAACAAGTTGATATAAATAGATAAAGGATCTAATACTTAAAGAATGTATTGCAACAGCAATAATTTAACATTGCTAGGTAGAATTTGCATGATGTAGTTTCCTGGCTAGCAAAGTTACTGGCTACCTATCTTTATGCCACGTCCCTGAAAAGCAGTGGAGGCTTGCATGTTAAGGTTAAATATCAAGCAAAGATGATAACAAATAACATAGCGTCAACCAATGTGAAGAAACAAATGTATTGTCTTATCAAATCAACTAACTAATGTTAACCAGACAGTTTGCTAACGTTACCAGTCCCTCTTGCAATTTGGTTTCTTTTCCAGATTTTTTAACAACAAAAAAATATCCCAATAAACTGAATGTTCCTCATCGACATAGTAGCTTTATCACTAATTTTCAGAATAAACTCCTGGGAAATTTAGCTAGCTAAATAAGCAAACAGTTCCTCTCCAGCTCCTTACCCTCAGAAATGAATGAACGAATAATGATCAGCTGGCGCGCCGGCGCCAATCTTTATATATCTGACCATTCCATGGCAAGTGCGCATGTGTGTTCCCGGTTCATTTAAACGCGCAAAATGTTCAAATCTGAATTCCATTTATTGCAAATAAGAAAGCGAACATTCTGTTTTATTTCCCGAGAGTTAATACATTTGATCACGTGTTTGTGATCTTTATTAGGGACGTTCGCTCATCGACTTTGTATGGATGGCGGATCTACTTTGCACAAGAGGGGTTTCATTTATATTTTAGGGGGAAAATGGCGCATTCCTTATTTTCCGGTTAACCTTAAACGACGCAGTAGGCTTTGAGTTAGCCTTTACATGTGGTCAAGTATATATAAAAAAAAAAGTTTAAGCTCTATTTTCTTATTTTTTCTCTGCAAGAAAAACACTTCCGTATTACAGGTCCACCTATGGGAGAGGTTTTAAACTCTCTTAGCCAATCAGAGGAAGGTCAGGAGAAACAACGTGGTCTTCCTTCAAAATGTAAACAAGCCGAGATGAAGACAGCGTGGAGCACTGTCATATTGAAACAGGAAGATTCTCCCACGTTTCAACGCAGATATTATATGCTTATTGTTATTGTACATAGATTGAGCTAGGTTGAAGCTTTTTTCACTCCTCTTCTAGCTAATGCGTTATTTGTTATACTGGACCCGTCCAAATAGTTACATCTACCCCCAGAGGGTAGTATCATGTATACCTATACCACAGTTTCTTACTAAACCATGTTTGCATATACCGTATATAGTAAAGAAGGATCAAGGAGTTACATGGCTAAATATTCTGAAATATATATATTTTTAAATATAAGCTTGAAATGGGCATGGTCTAATTGACTCAACAACCAAAAGCATAAAGTTTAGCTTTTTTAATGAATCAGAAAATCAAGTTATTTCTGGTTGCTTAGCTGGCCAACTGATGGATTCCACTTTGTAGCATACCCCTCAGATTTCAACACACAATAAACATGTCATTATTCAATTGTATAGCCTTTAAAACAAGAGTATAGGATTATTTTAGCAGAGTTATTGTTTTCTGGGTCACTGTTTATTTTCTGAAGTGTTGAATCAATTGTTTGTTTGTAATAGTTATTGAAGATCTTCCTGGCAACTACTTTGCTCTGTTGTGATTGGTCAAACATCTGTGATAACTCGTTCTCAATTGTTTGATGAAGTCCATCTTTTAAACGTTTTATTAGGCTGTAATATTGCTGTGCAAAGCAGTTATGTACTCTTTAAAATCAGAACTCATGAGAATGTCATACTGAAAGTAACATCATAGCTGTCTCAGCTCAGTGCCATAAAGGGCTTGGTTTGGAAATTAAGTCCAGCCTGGCTGTGGGTCTTTCTTGCAAAAGAGATGTCATCTTAGTTGAATAAACCTGGTAGAATAAAGGTTAAATGGATCAAATGGACAGAAACAGAAGAGTATGTGTATGAAAACATTTATTGTAGACTGTGGCTTACATCATGACAACAGATCATGTATTACAGTTTTAGAACAGACTACCACATTCTCATTTGCAAATTTTGCTGACCATAAAAACAGTGAATTGATCTCTCATACGTCCAAAATACAAATAATGCAATCAGTTAAGTAGATAAATAACAGTTAATGCTCAAATTCCTACACTTTTTTGGCAAAGTGCTGTATTATTCCAGTAAACTAAATCAAAGCAGAAGTCTAACACGTAGTAAAAAAAAATGCCGCCAAATTTTCTTCACACAGGAGAAAACAGGTTTGCTACATTTGTGTATAAAAGCTGTACATGGGCTGGGTGGTTCACAAAGAGAAGCTACCTCCTGTGTGCATAGCTGATTTGCTTTTGTATGTGTTGTCCCTTTGGACAAGAGTTCAAGTTCTTCATTAATGCATTGTCATTATACTGTTTAACCTGGAAGGCACGTGATCCACAACAAATTCAAGGCATAAAACAAAATACAAATCCCTGTTATTATCATCAAGAGCTCAGACAGACAGCCGAGGACAAAAGAAAATGGCTCCTTCCAGCTTCACACATCAAAAATGAGGACTTAGCCATCTCCTCCATCCTGTTGCCCGTGTCACAACGCGGTACAAAAATTGACACGTCAAATGATTTGCAAAGTTTTGCAATCTGAGAAATTTGAAAATAAAAAAGACAAATACAATGGCTAGGCTTAAATCACTTCAATATAATCAGTTTACAACTATATAGACAAAACCAAATAAAACCACCTTAGTGCTTCTTGATGCTACCATGCTAAATACATCTGAGTATGTATGTACTGTGTATTTCCCCCAATAAGTACAAAGAAACAGATGATATTAGGTCATAATATCAGGTCATCATAATATTAGGTCATGTAAATTATTGAGGTTGCCTGGATACTTGACTTTTAGAGGTTCTGTGAAACTAAAATAGGCTATTTGGGTGTTTGAGTTGTCTCTGTGCTTTCTTACCACTAGAGTGCACAGATTCATGTTGTCACAAACTTGACCATTTCAGAACACAAAGTCTCCAATTTGCAAACATTGTTAAAGTAAAGAAGAATATATTGTAAAAGCAAAAACAATAGTAATATAAACTATTGCAAGGTTAGAGTTTGCTGCTACTTTTTTGGTTGACATTTTAACATAACTTAGTAATATTATGTAACTAAGCAAATAAAGAACAGGGCAAAAATCTAACTCAAAACAATGGAAAGTACACAGAAAAAATATATATATACAAAAATGAAAAACACTAATAGTTTCACTCCATCTTGGTGGGTTATAACAGTCGATTGAGAGTGTAAGAGTTCATTTTCACAGTCCTTGGACAAGCAAATGTTCAAATTCAATTTTCTCGAGACGCACACGATTCTTTTAAAAGGTCAATCATTGATCACAAACATTACCACAAGGCAAAGCACACTATGACAAATTTGGAAGGTCTCCAGTATGTACAAAGACAATTAACATCCGTCAAGTAATCTGCATTTTAGTAAAGTGTAAAGGTGATTGGCTATGACCCTGAGAAGTGGCTGCAGATTTAGAACAAACAATGAAAGAGAAGATACAAAAACACATTTTTTTTCTGTTTTCTCAACATCTGGAGACTAGCGCTATACAACCATGCAACAAATCACACACTAACATAGTCAAACCGCTGCTTACAAACATACCTATGTAGATAAACGCTCATACTAACTTCATACTGATATGTAATATACGTTTTTTTATTTTAAAAAATATTATGGAATTTTTTTTAAATACATTTTACATTTATTTATTTTTATCTTAAATTCTACTATTATAACAAGGCGTTTAGTGATATTTAACCCAGTATTAGACCATCATTTTCTCAAACAATATTGTGAAAGTACTGAATTACTAAGTTCAAGGCATAGTCAAGAGAGGGGAGGTGATGATTTTGAAAAGTAAGTTGTGGCCATCAGAATGACAAATTACATTAGTTTGCCATGAAGTGATAGAGGAAGCAATTTCATTGGAGGGGCAGGAGAAACAACCTTGTTAAACTGTCCTAATTACAAGTGAAAGACATGCTCCTTTTCTAAATGCCTACTCCTACTCTAAAGACATCACAGTCATTCTATTAAGCCACAAACCCTCTTCTGATAGCACACAACCACTCTATGACAGCATACAACAACTCAATGACATCACTTACAATGTCACTACGACAGCATACAATCAACTCTATGATATCAATCAATGACATCACACAACCATTCTATGGCAGCATACAGCCACACTATGACACCACACAACCATTGCAGAGTGGGTGAAAGCGGAGAGTGTCGCCACAGGTGTAATATCTGATTGAACCAGTCTCTCCCAGTTACCATGTGGTGGTGGGGACCTGCAGCGGAGTAAAGTGACCTATGGCATTGATTCTAAAGGAGTCCTCATCACGCCTCTTCATTCCAGAGTGGAGGATCGGTGGATGGAGGGAGGAAGTGGGGAGATGGAGAGCATGTTGCAGGAGCATGTTGCAGGATGTACTCTTTGCGTGGATGCAGGTTGAGATGGATGGATGAATTGATGGATGGAGGGTAAGGGATAGGGCCAAGACCTCAGTAGTTGAGGTGCCTCTGGCCAGGCTGGTGTAGATAGGTGGTGGTGGTCTTGGCCTGCTTGGCCCCTCCAGTACGCAGCAGGTTGAGGCGGCGCAGGGCGTTGCGGGAGAGGAGCTGGTGCTGGGCGGCGCCACGTACCCTTTGGGCCAGTCGTCCATGCTGCTGTGCCTGGTCTAAGAGGACTGGGACGGCAGCCGCATAGCAGCCAGCATGGAGGCCGGCTCTGCACTGCACTACCGTCTCTGGCCTATAGGGGGAGACAGGAAGGGGGCTGGATTGGTTAATCCATGTTATTTTTTTCAATGTTCACCTAAAATGACATACCCTAATCTAACTACCTGTCAGGACCTGAAGCAAGGATATGCATTTTCTTGATATCATTTTAAAGGAAACACTTTGACGTTTGTGGAAATGTGAAATTAATGTAGGATAAAAAAAATTTTAAATGTCAATTTTAAATGTAACCTTGATTTAAATAGGCAAGTCAGATAAGAACAAATTCTTACTGACAATGACAGCCTACCGGGGGAACAGTGCCTTGTTCAGGGGCAGGATAACAGATTTTGACCTTGTCAGCTCGGGGATTCGATCCAGCAACCTTTCGGTTACAGGCCCAACGCTCTAACCACTAAGCTACCCGCCACCCCCAAAATATAATATTATATAACATATTAGATCTAACATCTAAGAAATATAATGCATTACCTCTGGTAAAAGATAATACAAACAAAACTTTTATTTCTCTCTTCTCCATCTTTGAAATGCAAGAGAAAGGCCATCAAAAATATTTCAGTTTAGATTTTGGCCACTAGATGACAGCAATGTGTGTGCAAAGTTTCCGATTGAAGTCTGCCCAAATGTGCCGAATTTGTCAATTAATACATTTTCAAGTACATAACTATAGAGAACATACAAAATTATATTTTTATTTATTTATTTTTTATTTTACCTTTATTTAAGCAGGTAGGCAAGTTGAGAACAAGTTCTCATTTACAATTGCGACCTGGCCATGGTAATACAACATTTGTTTACACATTCATGATGGATCATTAGCTTACACACTAACTTTTAAACATCTAGATAGTCGGGCGGGGTGGGTGTGGAGCCAGAGACAGCAGGGGTTCAAACTGTAGAACCCAGTTCCTACATTTGAAGATAAAAATTGATTTTATCAAACAAAACTATGCTACATTTTATCTCTGGGACCCTCAGGATGACAAATCAGAGCAAGATTACTGAATGTAAGTACATTATTGACCTTCAGAGGTGAATGTATCAAACCAGTTGCCGTCATAAAAGTTTGTTGTTGTGCACTCTCCTCAAACAATAGCATGGTATTTTTTCACTGTAATAGCTACTGTAAATTGGACAGTGCAGTTAGATTAAAAAGAATGTACGTTTTCTGCCCATATAAGACATGGGAAATGTTCTTGTTACTTACAACGTCATGCTAATCACATTAGCGCACGTTACCTCAACCGTCCTGGTATAGGGATACCGATCCCGTAGAGGTTAAGCATAAATTCACTAAATTTAGGTGCTGTAACACTACTGCCAGTATTTTTGTAGCAACAAGTCCTACCTGTGGCAGGGGGTGTCAAGCGAACGTCGTCCTGGTTCCATGCCCACAGCGGCAGGTGTGTCAACAGGGGGGAGGCAGAGATTGAGGTTGAGGGAGAGGGGGAGGTTGAGGGAGAGTCGTGGGGGACAGTGGGTGGTGTACACAGACATGCTGGGGTGTTCTATCAGCAGGTTCTCCAGGGGGCTGGTCTCCAGTACCATAGGCTTGCCCCTCCTCCCCCCGCCGAAGCAGGGTGGGGGAGTAACGAACCAGCTCTCCTCTAGAGAACAGGCCTCCAGGCGCTGGAAACCCCCCTCTTCCTCCTCCTCGGGACCCCCATCCTCGGTGTCGGCGGTGGAGTCCAGGGAGGTGCAGGAGGCATAGCGGATGGGGGAGCTGGCGATGGGAGAAGGGACTACCACAAGGTCCCCCTCCTCCTCCGAAGTCAGGTCCACCTCAGACAGGCCGTCACCACAGGGGCTGGAGCAGGCCTCGGCTGAGGAGAAAGGCAGGGATTGGTTAGGATACATGAGCACAATTAACATTTAAATAACAAATGGAAAGTTTCTGTTTGCAACTAAAGCATGTAGGGTATGTGTGAAAATGTGTTTTACAACCATTGAGTTTTATAACTAATGATAAAAAAATTAAAAATAAACTCCCTGTAGCAAAATGTAAAAAGGCAATATGATGGTCTTGAGCTCAATCCGGGTGGGATGACAACTCATATGCAATACCCTGACATGACTTTAGGAGGCAATGTGGCACAGAGAGAATGGCTTTAGCGATCAAAACAAAAACCATATTTTCCCCTGACGCATAGGTGTCAAAGCCCTACAGACACAGAGCAGTGTTCTATCGGTCAGAATAACATGCCTGACCCAAAATACTATAGTGTGAGTGTGCTCACAGGATCAAGCAGCTTCAGCAACTCCCTCTAACAAACTGCTGCCAAATGCTTTCCAGTCGTTCCCAACTCTAGAATGCGCCAAAACATGTTTTTCCACTAGCTAACCATCTCAACTCGTGATGCTGCTTAAAAGGTTAGGAGATAAACTAAGTTTCAATAGAATGAATCTAATCAAGTTAAATGAGGTGGTTTGGCTGGAGCGAGAAGTTGTATTCACTGCATCCCTGGGCTATATAGCATGTCTTGCTTTGAGACTTGGTGGTGTTACTGTCAATAGTGCACTAATAAGTCAGAATAATACACTGCCATATGGGAAGTATGATGGAAAAAGCAACTTGATACCAGATGGGAATCAAAGCCAGCAGATTGCTGTTTGGGTTCCCATTATACTAAAAATAGCCTGCATGGACGTCTGGCCAAAACTTAATTCCTGGCTAAAGTTTAAAGCTGACTGTCTTTTTTTGGACAGAATCTCTGACAAACAGCTGAGTGTGTGCATGTACATGTGTGTGTAGATGTTTTCCTCTGTGTGTTTGTTTATAACTGTGTTCTTTGTGTATAACTGTGTGTGTGTGTGTGTGTGTGTGTGTGTATTGGATGTGTTCCCATGTGTGTCTGATCACACATGGGAACACATGGTTTCCTTTTCAGATGTAGTGTGTATTGATGTGCTGTGTTCCTCAGAGTGTGTTCATTTCTGAGTGTGTGGATGTGTTACGATGTCTGTGTGTGATAGAAATACACCCACTCCCAAGGACACTTCAGTTTCCATCCTCATCATTCTCTGCCGCATGTCAGCGGCAGTGCAGCCACCTTGTTTACTCAAAAAAGTAAAAATAGTCAATCTCATCCAATGCCGACACACACACCTTCAGGGTGATCCGCACGCTTAGCCGCTAAGCAACGCAGCAGAACCCTAAAACGGCTTACATCCCTCATCACTGTCTCTGTAAGGCCAATTAGAACCTGTAATCCTCTCACCCCCACCATCCACCTTGTGCTTGTGTGCGCACATAGGAAGGGGGGAAGGAAAGCAGTCTACACTACTGATATAATAGATTGGCAGTTTAGAAGAAGTAGGAGACTAGTGCAACTTGAGCTGTTGAAGTGTTCCAGGAATACAGCGGGTACAAACTAAATAGTACCCACTTTAAGCATGTGGAATCAATCCCTACTGTAAAATAGGTCATGGTACTGCAGTCTGTGCAGGAAAGAATTATTCAACGCTTTCAGAATCAAAACATCTGACCTCTGCTTACTGCATTCACTCTAACAGTTCTATAAAACAGACACGAAATAAAGGGTTTATGATGCCATGTATCATCTGATATTAGAGATTCACTATAAAGTGATCAGATGAATCATTATTATATGATACTGTTCTATGATCATATAACAGTTTGGGTAAGGCTACAGAGTGCTGGACTGTAGGGTAATATATCAACCACCTGTTTGTAAAGCATTATGAATGCTTTTGTAGGCATTTAAGCATTTACATGGAACACCTGTAATGAATGTGTAAAATGGATTACGAACAGATTCTCAGCCTTAATGCATTTACAACGGTTGTCGTAAGAAGCAATGAGCTACATATGTAATACAAGTCCTATAACGAATACTGGACATGATAGACAACGCTATGAATGCATTAATCCCAGGTGGTTTGTGTCATAGACAGTGTTCCCGACTGGGGGCAATTCTGCTGGGCCGTCTGCCGACACGTCTCACTCCTCAGAGCCCAGAAGGGTAACTCTACCGGGCCTATTTTTATCTTCCTCCCCTTATCCCCCCATTCTTTTGTTTGACCCGTTTACAGACATATTGCCCATATACTGCCCCATATCCCTTCTACCACCCTCCCCTCCCCCGCACAGAAGTGGGCCAGCAGGATTCAGTCTCTCACACACTTGTGGAATATGAGATGTGATGTATCAGGGACAGACCGGCTGGATGCACTCCCTCCCCCCAAAGAACAAGTGTGTGTGTGTTACTGAGCAGCATTTATATACTGTATATGTGTAGAACCATGTGTGTATGGGCACACGTGTATGGATTTTTGTGCGTATGGATACTGAGAACCATGCCAGGGCTTTGAGTTGCATCCTTGTGTCTGAATTTGTGAATGCAGGTGAACTTAGGTTGCGTCGGCATGAAACGGTGGTTTATGGAGACTATAAGGCACCTAAGGATTGCATAGCCAAGCAGTTTAACCTGTTAGGGCTAGGGGGCAATATTTGCACGGCTGGATAAAAAAATGTACCCGATTTAATCTGGTTACTAATCCTACCCAGTAACTAGAATATGCATATACTTATTATATATGGATAGAAAACACCCTAAAGTTTCTAAAACTGTTTGAATGGTGTCTGTGAGTATAACAGAACTCATTTGGCAGGCAAAACCCTGAGACATTTTCTGACAGGAAGTGGATACCTGATGTGTTGTATTAGCCTTTAAACCTATGCCATTGAAAAACACAGGGGCTGAGGAATATTTTGGCACTTCCTATTGCTTCCACTAGATGTCACCAGCCTTAACAAAGTGTTTTGAGTCTTCTGGAGGGAGATCTGACCGAACAAGAGCCATGGAACGATGATGGCCCATTAGACACCTGGCGCGCGAGTTCATGTTGGGTACCCTCGTTCCAATACGTTATAAAAGAGAATGCATTCGTCCACCTTGAATATTATTCATGTTCTGGTTAAAAAAGGCCCTAATGATTTATGCTATACAACGTTTGACATGCTTGAACGAACGTAAATATATTTTTTCCCCTCGTTCATGAAGTGAAGTCCGGCGGGCTTAGATCATGTGCTAACAAGACGGAGATTTTTGGACATAAATGATGAGCTTTTTTGAACAAAACTACATTCGTTATGGACCTGTGATACCTGGAAGTGACATCTGATGAAGAGAATCAAAGGTAATGGATTATTTACATAGTATTTTCGATTTTAGATCTCCCCAACATGACGGCTAGTCTGTATCGCAACGCGTATTTTTCTGGGCGCAGTGCTCAGATTATTGCAAAGTGTGATTTCCCAGTAAGGTTATTTTTAAATCTGGCAAGTTGATTGCGTTCAAGAGATGTAAATCTATAATTCTTTAAATGACAATATAATATTTTACCAATGTTTTCTAATTTTAATTATTTAATTTGTGGTGCTGACTTGACTGCCGGTTATTGGAGGGAAACGATTTCCTCAACATCAATGCCATAGTAAAACGCTGTTTTTGGATATAAATATGAACTTGATAGAACTAAAAATGCATGCATTGTCTAACATAATGTCCTAGGAGTGTCATCTGATGGAGATTGTAAAAGGTTAGTGCATCATTTTAGCTGGTTTTATGGTTTTGGTGACCCTGTCTTTGAATTGACAAAACATTACACACAACTCTTGTAAATGTACTGTCCTAACATACTCTAAATGTATGCTTTCGCCGTAAAACCTTTTTGAAATCGTAAAACGTGGTTAGATTAAGGAGATGTTTATCTTTCAAAGGGTGTAAAATAGTTGTATGTTTGAAAAATTTGAATTTTGACATTTATTTGGATTCAAATTTGCCGCTCTTGAAATGCACCTGCTGTTGATTGAGTGCACCACGGGTGGGACGCTTGCGTCCCACCTAGCCCATAGAGGTTAACTGATAAGGTCAGTTCTTAGACGCTTATGATATATCTGATAATATGCTCACATGGAAAAACAAACGCTGCAGCGGCAAATAATCAGTGTTGACTTTTAAAAGGTAGTGAAGTTCCCACAATGTGACTGTATGGAAATGATGCTCACTGTTGAACCCATCTGAACCGTTTTGTACATGAATACCAGGAGGTTATGGTGTGCGAGGGGTTGTTGTGTTGAGTGTGTATTTGCATTTTTGTTTGTATATTTGACTGTTTATGTATGTTTCCTCTGTGTGTGTCTGTGTATGTTCTGAAACTCACCCAGATAGTCCACCAGGATCCACTCTTCATCCTCGTCCTTCTGGCTAAAGTCCTGTTCTCCAGGGCCTACTCGTCTCACCTCCTCCACATCGTCCCCGAACAGGACACTGGTGAGCCTCTGGAACATACTGGGACTCCTTGGGGGGGTACGGCGGGACCAAGGGGGGGCTGAGCGGTGCGAGGACCGGGGCGAGGGTGGGGAACAGGCACTTTGGTCATCAGCTGCAGGTGCTAAAGTGCTTCAATAAGGTACGGATGTCTATCATCTGAGGGGAGCCGTGTAAAGTCTGGTCATAGCTCACCTCGACGTGTGCAAAATTACAAAGGACCTGAGAGACAAAAGGGGAGGGGGAGAAAGAGAGTGAATAATTTGTTGTGATCTTGAGTGACACATTTGAGACCATATACATGAGCTTATAAAGACCTGTGTGAAAAAGGAGGGGGGAGACGCATACAAATATCCTTTGGCTTTTGGGCAATTGGCAGGAGGAAAACATGGGTCAGACTGAACTGGAAGGACATCTAACTCTATTTCTGGCTTACTAGTTTTAGAGGACAGTCCAATGTTAATGCTCTCTGCCAAAACCAGATTTTCTATATGTCTAATACTCGATAATTAAACATATAAAAGGGTAGCCAGATCATTCACAACTGTCACAAACTTAAAAGATGCACTATCTGTGGTCGTAAATGTTTACAGGTGTGGGTATCATTTTCCTATCTACCAGACATCCCTCATGAAGCCAATTATGGAAATAGACCCATCATCAACTAGCTGCCAACTGACATAGACATACTGGCCAAATAGGTCTGTAACCTAGCAGCTTGTTCACTGATAGGGTGGTCCTTTATAGAACACACACTATAGTGCTGATTATGCTGTATCTTCACCTAGGGATCAACTCTCTGTGACCATACAGCCCAGTATTGGTGGTATTGGCCTGACCTTTCTTTGCAATTAGACCTACAGTCCCACTGACTAGAGTGTAAAAAGCCAAGACAGCATTTTCCTCTGCTGATAAAGTGAACTACTACCCCCGCAGGGATACACCAGGGATACAGCGCAGCATTTACACTGACTTCAGGTCGTAGACCCCTGACCTGAAGCAGGATTAGTGATACATAACAACCATTATTCTGCCAGACAAATTTAAATTCCTGCTGTGAAGCCACATTTGTCAGTGCAATTGTAAACAATGAGTTGTATGCATGCACACATTTATGGAAAACAAATACAGAGCAGTGCAGCCAATAATTCGAGATCTGTGGGTTTGTAAGATCTGAAAAGCTGAGAGAACTACAGTAGCTTCATTATGATAATGTTCAAAAAGGACAAGATCGCTGTTTGGTAGACCTGACAGAAAACTGAAACTTGGAAACTGAAACCTGGTCTGCCAGGCAGGCTACAGGCAAACACACACGTTATGCCCAAATTACAGTTTGTCATATATTACTTAACATCACATCTTCTTCAGAAGATTTGTAGGTTGCAAGCGAATGCAAACACTTCATTCTTTGATTCAATATCCTCTTATTTGTAAGATTCAACGACAATGAAAATGAGCAGCTGTGTTATGAGGTCAAGGGACTGAGGGCTTTTCTACGGGACTTTATCTACAGTATGTCCAATAAGCAACTTGGTTATAATCTCCTGCACCTGTTCGTCCTCAACAAAACATCGCTTGCATGCATTGTTTCCTTCCGAGAACGCTGGCTCTATTCAGATAGAAAACAAGGAGGGGGGTGAAGATGCGTCGTGATATTGGGCCCATTAAAATGGCAGTATATTATTAGTAACGAAATGAAACGGTAGGTTGTGTGAGAGCTCACTTTCTTGTATGTGTTTGGATGGTTGGTTGGAGGCCTGTCGTCGACACCTTGGAACAGAGAACGTTAGTACCGTAACGATTACGTCATATGGATATTCTCCATGAGTGTTCTACCCAGATCAAAATGCCTGATATTGGTTCTGTAATAAAATCACTGAAAATATAAATAAATGTAGAGTTATTACATCAAAAGTAACAAAAAACCCGGCACCTTTTAGGTTCAATAACAACTTAAAATCGTGGTAGGCTGTCTGATTGCAGGATGGTTTGTTGACTAGCAGACAAGGAGAGGGTGTAGAGAGTAACCCTACACCTCTTGGGCGGGTCGCAGTTCTGTTATGTTAATCTGCCAGCAAAGTACAATTCTGTTTTGTGCATATAAATAGCACCTCTTTCAATAGATGGGGAGACATATAGACCTTGCCATGATAATACATTTTCAGTAGACTGCGGTCTGCCTCTTATTTGGCAAAAATGGGCCGAGAATCTTATTTTTGCTACACAAAACATTGTTGGTGCATAAAAACAGTGGAAATAGGCTGTGTTTGTGCTAAACCGTTCTTGTGAAAATAATGTCAACAATGGCCTACAATTGAATTGCAAAAGATTACTGTGTGTTCTTTGAACAACAGACAACAAAGAGACCCCCGAAAAAACTCACCTGCGGCAAGAAAAGATGTGAACAGCAAAGGACGGATATTTAGTGATTAAATCCTTAAGGCTTTGAGGTAGATAGTATATTTTTGAAAATATGAAAAAAGTTTTCTTCGCAGAAGAATTTAAGTACATGGACCTTTGTATTCGGAGCAACACAGTTCGTTACTTTGTCCGAGCCTTCCGAGGTCCCAACTGTTCCCTTTGTTATTGTTGAGGCGCACTAACAGCTGATCCGAGAAACGTAGTTTTCAACAGCCTATGGGAGGGCCCTGCATTAAATCTGTAAGCCAATCATACACCGCCGTTGACTCTGACAAACAGTCACCAACGCACGTGACCCACCCCAGAGAAAGACAAGACTTGGCTAAGCCCAGCCCACAACTTTTTGGGAGTGATTTTTAAAGTCTTTCTTCAAACTTGTCAAAATATTTGACAAAGCACCCTTATTTCCTGTGATGGGTAAAATAGAGCCCATATGTCTCCTAATGTATTTTTAATATTTCCCGGTTTAATTGATCAACCTTTATGGATAGCAGGCTATAAATTAACAATATTATAACATGCGTTATACCATGTTAATAAAATGCTTATAACCCTATGTTATATAACTGTCCATAAAGGGTAAATGAAGCCATCCTGTAACATTATTTCCTTCGCTCAACAAAACATTGCCCTGTAGCCCAGTGACAGTCAAATACTCTAATAATGTGAAGGTGACATTATCAAAAAGTACCTTTTGATAATGTCACCTTCACATTATTAGAGTATTTGACTGTCACTGGGCTACAGGGCGATGTTTTGTTGAGCGAAGGAAATAATGTTACAGGATGGCTTCATTTACCCTTTATGGACAGTTATATAACATAGGGTTATAAGCATTTTATTAACATGGTATAACGCATGTTATATTGTTAATGCACCCATGCATTAATGCACCCATGCATTAGAATTGACAAAAAAAGAGTACATTTAGGAGTGTGGGACCATGTTACAAAGCAATGACAGCTCGGCCCCCTCCCGAAAAGGAAACATCAAATCTATATTTTTCATTATTGTAACCTTACACCAAGTTTTTTGTTGTTGCAATCACAGCAATGAGATGGATGTATGTCTCCTCTATCGGGACAGAATGGGCCATTGGCTTCACAAACAAAAAGGATCGAGACAAAGGAAGAGGGGACAAAAAGATGACAGTGCACTCAATACAGAGTATGTCGGTCACCAGCGATGGGTACAACAAAGCACCCCTTCCCCCAAGCGGTGCAAATTGGGAAAAGGGGCCTGACCTAATGGCACACCAACCCCCATACATAAACCAGATTAAGGACACTCCGGACAAAGGACCTCCTGGGGCTGGTTGCACCAGTTGGTCGTAAATGGGTCGTAACTCTACGTCCGATGTAAAATGTGCTGGATTGCTGGCCCAGTATTCCATTAGGGTGAAAATGGGTCTGCATTTCACAGTGGGCATATAGACAGACATAGAAGTGTCTTTGTTTATTTCCTAAGTAAGCCATACACAACTAATATGTAATAAATACCAATAGCAAATCGTTTTTGAGGAGGCTAGAAAACACTCACCTTAATTTGGCTAACATTTCACCAGCCGTGTAGGCTATCCAAACGGACATTCTGTGAAAACCCCCAAAAAGTACTGATTGATTTATCAAGACGAGTCCCCACGCTTGTATCAAAGCAGCGCAGTTCGGTCTCCCGGGTGGCGTAGCGGTCTAAGGCACTGCATCTCAGTGCCAGTCACTGCAGTCCCTGGTTCGAATCCAGGCTGTATCACATCCGGCCGTAATTGGGAGTCCCATAGGGCGGCGCACAATTGTCCCAGCGTCGTCCGGGTTTGGCCGTCATTGTAAATAAGAATGTGTTATTAGCTTACGTGCCTAGTTAGGAGTAGTCCTCCATAGGATGAATGGAATTCTACAGTATTTCAATTAAATGTTTTAAGGAGGGACTCGGGGACTGAAAACTTACATGTATTTAACTATTTGTTGTATGTTATAGTGGGGACAGTAACAGTACTCTCAACAACAAAAATACTTTAAGGAAAATGTCTTTGCTCACAATATAATTTAAAAATATGCATTAAGGTGTCTATAATAGAAAACAAATGTAGACATGAATAAATGCATTTTTATAGCTTCCAAAATATGTTTTAGAATTGAGTGCCAAGATGGCTGCGCGCAGGGTTCAATGCAGTTAGTCATCCATGGTTTAAACACATCATTGACTCTAAACTTTGCAAGGCATGTTCGTCCCATCACATCACAAAGCCGACCACTATGCATGCATATTTTTCTCGACCACAACTGGATGGATAATTACTCTGGGAATGAATATCACTGAATGACTGGAATATTCGAGTAGGCTAATGCCATTGATCATATTGTTACAGAAACTCCGTCAGCCAACCGTTTTAAATAGCTAGCCATAGCTGTGTGTGGTCAACTATAATTTCAGCATTTATTTATCCTTTTAATCAGGAGTACCAATATGGCCGACCGGTGGCTTCCAAGCCTCTCAAAGCAAATATATAGCGTTATCAATCCAGCCTTTTTATAAATCCAGGCTTTATATAAATTATTGTATAGAACTGCCATGACTGAACAACCATAATTACGAAGCATCAAATCTCATGCAGGCACATTGTTTACGTCGGATTTAGCTACGACTAATCTTATTTTTGTTTGGTGCAACCTTGCATTTTATACCAACTTTATTTTTACACCCAACTGGTGCAATCTGCCCCTGGACTGCTGGCTAAGTATTCCATTGGGGTGAAAATGGAACTGCATTTCACAGTGGGCCTATAGACAGACATAGGAAGTTATGAAATGTCTAAGTAAGCCATCCACAACTAATATGTAAGAAATACCAATACCAAATAGTGTGAGGTGGCTAGAAAAATAACTACATGACCAGTATGTAGATTGAAAGAGTGTTTCTAAACATATCCTAACCCACAAAACAAAGATCCATGTTGAAATGAGGAAGTCTCTTGTCAGAGGGCTGAGAGGTGGGTAGGATGAGGCCATCATAAACTAAATGTAGAGGCCATAAACTGAGTATGTGTTGTCTTACACCACAGCCACCCTGCCCTCTCCCATTAGGGCAGTCTGGGATCGCTACACTGGACCATAGGGCACAGTTGTGTGTTTGTCCCGCTACTCAGTGCTTACACAAACTCCTCCTCCCCCCTCCATCTTTCAGAGGTGAGGTTATCAAAGTGTGAATCAGTCATATGTGTCCACGTAAAGAAAAATCTAACCAGCCGTTTCCGTAATTTTCCAGGCCCAAAAACAAAGTCCACACCTGTGCTGTTTTAGTTGGCTACTATTGCAACACTGAAGATGTGGCTTTCAGCTCAACTGTTTCCTTTTTTCCCCACAACAGTGTTACATCACTCAAAATCAACCTGAGTGTGTTCTTGACCTACATAACTTGAGTTCCAATTTAACTTGGATAGACAAATTAAAACATACTATGGTGTTTCTATTAAGAACATTAAAATGTTTACATTATGGAAGTCAAACATTTGTGTTATTCAGAAACAGGAAACAAATAAGGATTAAGACGAGTTAAATATTTTTATAAAAACGGTTAAATTACCATCAGGCGTAGGTAATGTCAATCTGCCGAACATCAAGTAGACTTTCTCTGATACCACATCCTGTCAATAAATCAAGTGCTTTAAAAAAAAAAAAAAAAAAAAAAAATTGTATAAAAATAAAAACAATATATGTTCCCTTTCACTTGAAGACACCACATCCTTACATAAATGTTTTGTTTGAAAGTGGGCAATACCTACTAGGTGACACAGTTCATTGAAGACACCACATCCTTACATAATGTTTGTTTCAAAGTGGGCAATACCTACTAGGTGACACAGTTCATTGAAGACACCACATCCTTACATAATGTTTGTTTGAAAGTGGGCAATAACTACTAGGTGACACAGTTCATTGAAGACTTGTCATTTCAGCAGTTTAATAAATCAATAATGTAAATTTTTTACAGAACAGACTCATTTGTATTTTCTCTGATATTTAACATGGTGAATTTAAACCATGCATGTGACAGAAAGGCACATTACAGAATCTTCTCAGAGTAGTCCATTTAAAGTGCATTCAAGGGGACAGCTATTCCTTGAGGGACAGTTCGTAAATATAATTTCTTTAAAAGAAAATAATAAAAATCAACAAAAGGAAACCTATGTCAAAGGTCATGTGAAAGAGTTGGTGTGTTGGGAATTTGGGGGGAAAAAACAGCTGTGTATTCAAGCTGTGGCGTAAAGAGACAAGGCTGTGAAAACACAGGAGCATGCATACAGTCACTGCAAAGTTAAGGGAGGTCTCATTTAAGTGTGGTAGGCTACAGGCTATTCCATTCAGCCACATTCTGTGGTTGGATTGACACGTTCTGTCCATTGATAGGCAGAGGGTGACATTTCCAGCCCTCAACAACTATTATGTCAAGTCCAATCACATCACTAGGAAAGATTAATATGGAACTATGAGTAAAAAAAAAGAAGAAAATGAAATCAAAACTGGTGAAATAGGTTCAAACATTGTTTTTGTTTTTTTTTTACAGTCCCTTTTGAATGGACAAAAATATAGAACATAAGACACATACATAACCTGCAGTATGTTTGACACCCATAATAACCTGTGATAGGATCAATGATTAGGTGAAACACGGAATTTGGGTCTGGTTCCGTTTGATTATCATTGACCCAGGGTGTGACAGTTAACAGGCAAACAAGTGAAGTTTAACCAATACAAGACAGACAAGTGGGAGGGCAACCTTTCCTGCCAGTCTACCTTAAAAGACAAACATACACCCTAAAGCTAAGGCACACAGAAATTCAATATTTACAACGAATGCTTAAATTATTGTTTTGAAGAACAGTCACGAACACTCTAGGTAATGTGGGAAAGGTATGTCATGAATGGAGATAAGCGGGAGTAAGAACATGATAGGACAACATAGAGGAAAAGAGGTGGACAGGGAACAAGCAGAATAAGGAGCAAAGAGATGCAGGGAGGGAGAGTGACATCACTCTTAAGAATTGCATCAGCTGAACAGGACAGAGAAGGCAGGGCAGACATGTGCGAGTCAGCAAGTGATTGGGTGGGCCATCCAGTCAGTCACTCCCATGGAAAATAACCTTGACTGTTGAGCACCAACATGTAATGGACGCACAAGATGCTAAAAATAAATCAAATGAGTTAATTACGGTTGTGGAGGCAGCCTACGGACTAGGCTACTTTGTCCACCAAAATAAACCACTGGTGAATGAGGTGTATGAATTAAGTCTTAAATAGTACCAACCTAGCCCAGACAAGACATTGCTACTGAAAAAAAAAAAAAGGCTTTATTGGTGAGGGAGCTTGTTCCACCATTGGGGTGCCAGAGCAGCGAACAGTTTTGACTGGGCTGAGCGGGAACTGTGCTTCCTCAGAGGTAGGGGGGCCAGCAGGCCAGTGGTGGATGAACGCAGTGCCCTTGTTTGGGTGTAGGGCCTGATCAGAGCCTGAAGGTATGGAGGTGCCGTTCCCTTCACAGCTCCGTATTTCCTTGCCTGAGTAAAACAAAGATAATATACACTGCTCAAAAAAATAAAGGGAACACTAAAATAACACATCCTAGATCTGAATGAATGAAATAATCTTATTAAATACTTTTTTTCTTTACATAGTTGAATGTGCTGACAACAAAATCACACAAAAATAATCAATGGAAATCCAATTTATCAACCCATGGAGGTCTGGATTTGGAGTCACACTCAAAATTAAAGTGGAAAACCACACTACAGGCTGATCCAACTTTGATGTAATGTCCTTAAAACAAGTCAAAATGAGGCTCAGTAGTGTGTGTGGCCTCCACGTGCCTGTATGACCTCCCTACAATGCCTGGGCATGCTCCTGATGAGGTGGCGGATGGTCTCCTGAGGGATCTCCTCCCAGACCTGGACTAAAGCATCCGCCAACTCCTGGACAGTCTGTGGTGCAACGTGGCGTTGGTGGATGGAGCGAGACATGATGTCCCAGATGTGCTCAATTGGATTCAGGTCTGGGGAACGGGCGGGCAAGTCCATAGCATCAATGCCTTCCTCTTGCAGGAACTGCTGACACACTCCAGCCACATGAGGTCTAGCATTGTCTTGCATTAGGAGGAACCCAGGGCCAACCGCACCAGCATATGGTCTCACAAGGGGTCTGAGGATCTCATCTCGGTACCTAATGGCAGTCAGGCTACCTCTGGCGAGCACATGGAGGGCTGTACGGCCCCCCAAAGAAATGCCACCCCACACCATGACTGACCCACCGCCAAACCGGTCATGCTCGAGGATGTTGCGGGCAGCAGAACATTCTCCACGGCGTCTACAGACTCTGTCACGTGCTCAGTGTGAACCTGCTTTCATCTGTGAAGAGCACAGGGCGCCAGTGGCGAATTTGCCAATCTTGGTGTTCTCTGGCAAATGCCAAATGTCCTGCACGGTGTTGGGCTGTAAGCACAACCCCCACCAGTGGACGTCGGGCCCTCATACCACCCTCATGGAGTCTGTTTCTGACCGTTTGAGCAGACACATGCACATTTGTGGCCTGCTGGAGGTCATTTTGCAGGGCTCTGGCAGTGCTCCTCCTGCTCCTCCTTGCACAAAGGCGGAGGTAGCGATCCTGCTG
This sequence comes from Salmo salar, assembly GCF_965601325.2. Taxonomy (NCBI): domain Eukaryota; kingdom Metazoa; phylum Chordata; class Actinopteri; order Salmoniformes; family Salmonidae; genus Salmo; species Salmo salar. The sequence goes on from NC_138292.1 coordinate 34,305,042, forward strand.
CTGGGTTGTTGCCCTCCTACGGCCTCCTCCACGTCTCCTGATGTACTGGCCTGTCTCCTGGTAGCGCCTCCATGCTCTGGACACTACGCTGACAGACACAGCAAACCTTCTTGCCACAGCTCGCATTGATGTGCCATCCTGGATAAGCTGCAATACCTGAGCCACTTGTGTGGGTTGTAGACTCCGTCTCATGCTACCACTAGAGTGAAAGCACCGCCAGCATTCAAAAGTGACCAAAACATCAGCCAGGAAGCATAGGAACTGAGAAGTGGTCTGTGGTCACCACCTGCAGAACCACTCCTTTATTGGGGGTGTCTTGCTAATTGCCTATAATTTGCACCTGTTGTCTATTCCGTTTGCACAACAGCATGTGAATTTTTTGCTTCCTGAGTGGACAGTTTGATTTCACAGAAGTGTGATTGACTTGGAGTTAAATTGTGTTGTTTAAGTGTTCCCTTTATTTCTTTGAGCACTGTACATTTGTTCAAAATTAGACTAAATCAACCCCCAATCATTTGGCATTATGCAAGGTGCACTTCCTGTTTATGTAAAGGAGCTCCCTTTTTCATCGCTCAGTCATTCTTCCTCTGGCCGGGTGAAATCCAGAGGGCCCTCAAAAGTCATAGCGGCCACTACAACGCACAGCTAGCTTACACAATGCGCCTGAACAAAACAGATTTACAGATCCTCACTACCAAAAACGTACCCATTGTACCTTCAGATTAACAGATTTTGTTCATTATCATATGACAGTTGTAGACTGCACGGGGATCAGGGTCATCTCCACAGTAGGGCTAGCCTCAGCGAGTTGCTAGAACAGGATCATTTACCACTGTGACACCGAACTTAAGGGACCACGCACACCGCGCCGAATGTTGATCTGCCTTTTGTTCGGTACGTTTTGGGGACCACCCACTGGACCTCTGATGACATTTATGTCCGGCTCTATTTTTTTTTTTTAAACCTTTATTTAACTAGGCAAGTCAGTTATGAACAAATTATTATTTTCAATGACGGCCTGGGTTAACTGCCTTGTTCAGGGGAACGACAGATTTGTACAATGTCAGCTCGGGGATTCGACCTTGCAACCTTTCAGTTACTAGTCCAACACTCTAACCACTAGGCTACGCTGCCGCCCCACTCTGTTCAGAGGTACTCTTGGCCGGCAAACGCTACCGGTGTTCCGCAGCCTAGCTCGGACTCCGGCTAGGGCTGGTTTGTTAACACAGACGACAACCCATGCTGGGCTACAATATAAAACATTTAAATACTTTTTTATAATATGCCAAGACTATTACAGCAAAAGGGTGCAAAAAAAACAACATTCAAGCAAAAGGCCAATTAATCGCAAGCACACAGTATGTAATAAAAAATTATCATTTAGTGGGCGCTTATATTTATCCTACTAAATACACGTGTGAATTGGAAATGTGTTTTTTGCATATCCAAAGTCTTCCCAAGACACCCTCAGGGTGACCATGGACAGCCAGGGTGACCCTGGAGCAATTACGGTTAAGTGCCTTGCTCAAGGGCACAGACAGATCTTTCACCTTGATGGCTGGTAGATTCGAACTAGCCAACTTTCGGTTACTGGCCCAATGAGCCAACCGTTAGGCTACCTGCCGCCTATATGTTCCAGGGTAGTGAGGCCGGGTAGCTCGTTGGCCAGCTAGCTCAGAAGCAGCATAAAACGTCTACAATTTACCAAACAAAACCAGTCTCGCAACTCTCCAACAGGCAAATGTATTGAAATAAACATCTACTCAAGCAATCACCTTGATTTGCATTTTGCCTTGCCTGAAGTTCACTGGTGAGAGTGCAAATGAAATTCCTCCATTCTCTTCACCAGTTCAAGGAAGTGCGAGTCAAGATAGGTAACTATACAAACACAACAGCATCGCTAGCACACACTGAGTCATTATCACTGTATAAAGTCCTTTCACTGTTTTTGAGCACACAGTGAGTCATTATCACTGTATAAAGTCCTTTCACTGTTTTTGAGCACAAGTCATTAGCCGTCTCAGTGGGACAACCCAGCCTCCATATAGACCACAATCTGGTAACCTGCATGTTAAATACACATGTAAGAACACCATCAAACACATTTCCCATCAAGTGTTCTCCCACAGCCTTGTAATATAACCACCCCAGGAATGTGTCAGTGAATCCTAACCTTAGTGTGTGAGATATATATAAAAACAAACCGTTTTATCAAAGTTGAACATGATCCCTCTTTACATCCCCACTCTCTCAACATAATTACACCCCCCCCCCCGACCATATACTACCCCAATAGTCTAATCGTCCTGCTACCTCACCAAGCCGCCACACAATTCTCATATGGAAAATAAATAAAGGCCATAAATAATTTCCTTGTCTCTGTGAGAAGACTCAACTGAAAAATAACAAGAATGAGCTTTCTGTTGAAGAATTGAGATTGGGGTCAAGGAGTGGTCAACAAACTTACTCTGTCAGACAAAGTAAAAACAAAATAAAGAAAACTCACTCAGGTCCTGTCAAACTAGTTTTGGTACATGCTTATTTCTGCATTCAAAACCACTACTGCTGCTGCCCAAGACAATTTTGTCTGAACCAGAAGCACACTTGGCACCCAGACAACATTTAAACATGATTTCAACAGTTTATCTGAACAGTTACAAAAGTAGGTGCTTCACAGGGCTGGTGGAAACATGACTTCACAGAAAAAAAATTGTTTGGAAATCTTAAAAACAATCCCAGTGAACCCCGGTGCATTCACATTGAATCATTTGATAAAGTGGACTCCATAAATACAAGGTTCAGTGGGTTGGAGCGTTGGGGATTTCCTGGCTAGGGTTCAAAGTTCTTAACTTGTTTGTTCTCATGGCAACAAGTGGAGAAATCCATTCCATGTTTGTGGAACAGGATTGCAAGCAGCAGGGTGGCCGACAATAAAAGGACCAGAATCTCCTCTGTTTATGTCCCCTTATAATACCTATTCTTATAGGGACACATACATCCTAATTGGTAAACAAATGTTCTACTGTTGATATTAGACACAATCAAATGTTGGCATATTGTTTATTCTTTGTCACTTAGAAAAATCTAGAGTGGAGGAAAATAAAAGTAATTTAGTATAAAAAAGTACAAAGGGTGTTAGAGAAGTTATTTTCTTCCTCCTTTTACTTTATGCCTTTCTTTTCAGGCTGTTTTTCCTCTTTCTTTACATCCACTCTGGATAACGAGATGGTGAATGATGAGCCGGAGGGAAAATACAAATAGCCCTCTTTCAAATAGGGGATAGAGTGTGAAACATCCGAGGGCCTCGTCAGCTCTCCCTCCCTCTTTTGGATCCCTCTCTCTGCACTGCACTCCCTCCAGCTCTGACCTCTTTATGCTCTTCTCTATCCCTGGCTCCATCTCTTCCTCTCCTTCATTGATTGCAACCCATTTCCTATCTAAACCTTTCTTCCCGCATCTTTACAATATGTTAGAGAGCTTCTCCAGACAGTCCTAACAGGGTAGGCTCACTCCCACCCGTCCCCCATCACCCTCCCTCAGCATGGACACGACCACAGTTCATCCTGGGAGTCAGTCCTCCATCTCGAATACTGCTCTGTTGGGTTGCGACCCTTTCCCTCGGACCCCTGAACCGCACGCACCACCATTGATCTCTGTCAGAGAAACGTAGGAGTTGTCCACACGGCTGTGGTGGTGAGCCGCGGACCCCCGACATATCTTGATCAGGTGACCCACCAGGCTGGCCAACAGTAGAGAGGTCAACAGGCCAGTGACGATGAGCCAGCGCTGCCTGAGGAGAGAGAACAGGGGAGATGGGGAAATGGAAAACGGCAGGTGCTAAGCATTGGAAGTGGTGTATTTGCAGCGTGTAGAGCGCTTGGAAAATGTACATATCCAATCCAAATCCAACCCACTTTTATTACCATTATCAGAAGAGGATTCATTGATATGTTCCCCAAAAAGGAACATTTGTAGGACGATGAGTGAAAATGGGAGGAGGAATTCAAGAGTGATAAGGGAGAGAAAAATGATCAATGAATAAACCAACTTCAACCTCCCACTCCAATTGTGGAGAAAAACCCTCCACAGGGCACTTGGCAGAAACCACAGCAACTCAAAACAATCCCTCACTGGTGTATGAAAGGTAAGGGGTTAATAAATGCATATGGCCCCTGCACTGTTTCTCCATTCAAATATTAGAACATCAAACATAGCAGTGGACACGATGTTCGTCACACCATCAAGGCATAACATTACATATGATTAAATGACTATGAATTTCTGTCAGAGACAAGCTGTGAAAAATAGCAAGGTTGTGTTTTGCACAATGTTCATCTGCATTAATTTACAATAGGAGAGCGACGGAGGGAGCGTGGCTGTGCATGCGAGGAGGGCGGTTAGATTGATTTGTAGGTGGTTAACAGCAGGGAGGGGTTTCAGCTGATATGACCTTTGGCACTTACTCAGAGAGATAAGGCTTGGATTTGTGTATCTCCTCCTCTCTCCATGTTGCAAACATCTGATTTGCAAGACAATGGCCAGCTGTGGAAACAGTGTGAACAGCAATTACAGAAACCACTCTCCATGTCTAAAGTCTCATCCTCACACACACACACCACTATGATGCTCACATTATCATACCAACTATAGATGGTCACTTCAGCTTCCTTGTTTGAATGCACTAGCTGTGACTCTCTCAGCTTAAATGGAGGACAGAGAAAATGACTAAAATGCAAATAGGATGTTTAAACAATTTTTTTTTTTAAAGCCATCAAAGTACAAATGCGACAATTTGGTATATTCCTCAACACAGCCTCAAGCAAATACAAACCACTTTGGCCTGGCCTACACACACAATTTCAAAGTGAAATCATGCTTCTTGAAATTGTTACAAATTAAAAATGAAAAGCTGAAATGTCTTGAGTCAATAAGTATTTGACCCCTGTGTTATGGCAAGCTTAAATAAGTTCAGTAGTAAACATTTGCTTAACAAGTCACATAAGTTGCATGGACTCAATCTGTGCAATAAGTGTTTAACAGGATTGTTAAATGACTACCTCAACACATACAGATAATTGGTCCCTCAGTTGAGCAGTGAATTTCAAAAAACAGATTCACCCACAAAGACCAGAGAGGTTTTCCAATGCCTCGCAAAGGGCACCTATTGGTAGGTACACATCGAATATCCCGTTGAGCATGGTGACGTTATTAATTACACTTTGGATTGCGTATCAATACACCCAAGTCTACAAATATACAGGTGAGGAAGGAAACTAAGTTACCGGAGAGGAAAGAAACCACTAAGGAATTTCACCATGAGGTCAATGGTGACTTTAAAACAGTTAGAGTTGAATGGCTGTGATCAACCACATTGTATTTTTTTTTTAACACACACCTTGATTTAACTAGGCAAGTCAGTTAAGAACAAATTCTTATTTTCAATGACAAAACTACATTTGTTGTGGACCTGGGATTCCTAGAAGTGCCTTCTGATGAAGATAGTGGGTTAACTGCCTTGTTCAGGGGTAGAACGACAGATTTTTACCTTGTCGGCTCGGGGATTCGATCTTGCAACCTTTTGGTTACTAGTCCAACGCTCTAAGGACTGGGGGACTTTTTCAGGATAAAAAAAAAAAACAGAATGGAGCTTAGCACAGGCAAAACCCTGCTTTCCACCAGACAATTTTCTTTCTCAAATATACACTATTGGTCAAAAGTTTTAGAACACCTACTCATTCAAGGGTTTTGCTTTATCTTTATACATTGTAGAATAGTGAAGACATCAAAAGTATGAAGTAACACATACAGAATCATGTAGTAACCAAAAATAAGTGTTAAAACCTGTTGGGGATAGGGGGCAGTATTTGCACGGCCGGGTAAAAAACACGTACCCGATTTAATCTGGTTACTACTCCTGCCCAGTAACTAGAATATGCATATAATTAGTAGATTTGGATAGAAAACACTCTAAAGTTTCTAAAACTGTTTGAATGGTGTCCGAGTATAACAGAACTCATATGGCAGGCCAAAACCTGAGAAGATTCCATGCAGGAAGTGGAAATCTGATTTGTGGAATCACCTTCAACACTTTGCCTATGAAACACACCGTGAGTTAGGATTAATTTAGTACTTCCTAAGGCTTCCACTAGATGTCAACAGTCTTTACAAAGTGGTTTGAGTGTTCCCCTATAAAAACTGACCGAACGAGAGGCCTGGAAAGTTGGTCATAGGCAGATGGCCATGTCTACTATGACGCGCATGCGTGTGGGGACCCTTTCTTTCCGAAACGTTTTATAAGACAATGCAATCGTCCGCCTTGAATATTATTGAAGTTCTGATTGAAAAAGGCCCTAAAGACTTATGCTATACAACGTTTGACATGTTTGAACGAACGTAAATATTTTTTTTTTGCTCTTTCATGGCGACAAGTCCCGCGGGCTTCGGTACATTTTGAGTAGCCTACAGAATGCGCTAACAAGGAGCTATTGGGACAAATTATTAACTTTTTCGAACAAAACTACATTTGTGGTGGACCTGGGATTCATGGAAGTGCCTTCTGATGAAGATAAAAGGTAAGGGAATATTTACAATAGTATATTTGATTTTAGATGACTCCAAGATGGCGCTAACATGTATCGCCTAGCCTATTTTTCTTAGTATAGCACCTCGTTTATTGCAAAGTGTGATTTCCCAGTAAAGTTATTTTGAAATCTGGCAATGCGGTTGCATTCACGAGATGTTAATCTATAATTCTTTGAATGACAATATTATAAATTTACCAATGTTTTCGAATAGTAATTTTGTAAATTGTAGCGCTGATTCACCTGCAGCATTTGAGGGAAAATATTTTCAGAATTTCACCGCCACTGTAAAATGCTGTTTTTGGATATAAATATGAACTTGATAGAACAATGCATGTATTGTCTAACATAATGTCCTAGGAGTGTCATCTGATGAAGATTGTCAAAGGTTAGTGCATCATTTTAGCTGGTTTTCTGCTTTTGGTGACGCCCGTCTTTGCATTGACAAAACATTACACACAGCTATTTTCAATGTACTGTCCTAACATAAGCTAACTTTATGCTTTCGCCGTAAAGCCCTTTTTGAAATCGACAACGTGGTTAGATTAAGGAGATGTTTATCTTTCAAAGGGTGTAAGATAGTTGATTGTTTGAGAAATGTTTATTATTTGATTTATTCTGGTTTTGAATTTCGCGCGTTTGTATCTTGTCAAGCAATCCTGTTAGCGGGATCCGAACGGGAAGGGGTATCCCCAACAGGTTTGAAATCAAAATATATTTTATATTTGAGATTCTTCAAAATAGCCACCCTTTGCCTTGACAGCTTTGCACGCTCTTGGCATTCTCTCAACCAGCTTCATGAGGTAGTGACCTGGAATGCATTTCAATTAACAGGTGTGCCTTGTTAATTTCATTTGTTGAATTGCTTTCCTTCTTAATGCATTTGAGCCAATCAGTTGTGTTGTGACAAGGGGGTATACAGTAGATGGTATTTTACCAAATAGGGCCAAGTCCATATTATGGCAAGAACAGCTCAAATAAGTGAAGAGAAACGACAGTCCCATCATTACTTTAAGACATGAAGGTCAGTCAATACGGAACATTTCAAGTGCAGTCGCAAAAACCATCAAGCGCCATGATGACTGGCTCTCATGAGGACCGCCACAGGAATGGAAGACCCAGAGTTACCTCTGCTGCAGAGGATACATTCATTAGAGCTACCAGCCTCAGATTGCAGTCCAAATAAATGCGTCAGAGTTCAACTAACAGACATCAACATCAAGTGTTCAAAGGAGACTTTGTGAATCAGGCGTTCATGGTCAAATTGCTGCAAAGAAACCACTACTAAAGCACACCAATAAGAAGAGAGACTTACTTGGGCCAAGAAACACGAGCAATGGACATTAGACTGGTGAAAATCTGTCCTTTGGTCTGGAGTCCAAATTGGAGATTTTAGGTTCCAACAGCCCTGTCTTTGTGAAACACGGTGTGGGTGAATGGATGATCTCCGCATGTGTATTTTACCACCGTAAAGCATGGGAGGAGGAGTTATGGTGTGGGGGTGCTTTGCTGGTGACACTGTCAGTGATTTATTTAGAATTCAAGGCACACTTAACCAGCATGGCTACCACAGCGATATGCCAGCCCATCTGGTTTGGGCTTAATGGGACTATCATTGGTTTTTCAACAGGACAATGACACAACACACCTCCAGGCGGTGTAAGGTTTATTTGACCAAGGAGAGTGATGAGTGCTGCATCAGATGACCTGGCCTCCACAATCCCCCAACCAAGTTGAGATAGTTGGGATGAGTTGGACCGCAGAGTGAAGCAAACAAGTACTCAGCATACGTGGGAACTCCTTCAAGACTATTGGAAAAACATTCCAGGTGAAGCTGGTTGAGAGAATGCCAAGAGTGTGCAAAGCTGTCAAGGCAAAGGGTGGCTATTTGAAGCATCTCAAATATATTTTGATTTGTGTGGCACTTGGTTACTACATGATTCCGTATGTGTTTTTTCGTAGTTAATGTCTTCACTATAAAAATAAAGAAAACCCCTTGAATGAGTAGGCGTTCTGAAACTTTTGACCAGTAGAGTGAGATATTTTTTCAATTTAACTAGGCAAGTCAGTTAAGAACAAATTCTTATTTACAATGACGCCTACCAGTGGGCCAATTACGCGCCACCCTATGGGACTCCCAATCACGACCGAATGTGATACACCCTTGATTCGAACCAGGGACTGTAGTGACACCTCTTGCACTGAGACGCAGTGTCTTAGACCGCAGCGCCACTCGGAAGATGAATTCTCCTTTCAACAGGACAATAACCTAAAACAAAATGGCAATTCTACACAGGAGTTGCTTATGAAGAAGACCGTGAATGTTTCTGAGGGTCTGACTTACAGTTTTCACTTAAATCTATGGCAAGACCTGAAAATTGTCATCTAGCAATGAACAACCAATTTGACAGAGTTTGAAGAATTTTGAAATTAAAATGGCAAATGTTGTACAATCCAGGTGTGGAAAGTTGACTAAGATGCTTCTACAAAGTATTGACTCACAGGTGTGAATACTTATGTAAATGAAATATTTCTGTATTTAAGAAACTTTTGCAAAAATGTCTAAAAACAAGTTCACTTTGCCATTATGGGGGATTGTGTGTAGATGGGTGACCCAAAAAACATATTCAATCCTGTTTGAAGTCAGGCTATAACAACAAAATATGGAATAAGTTAGGGGTATGAATACTTTCTGAAGACACTGTACATTTACATACTAGTGTAAACAAGGAACATTGCAAACAAGCTATTAAGAAATTAAACCTTACATATACATATGTAGAGGACTGAGGATTTTTTAGGGTTACTCTAGTTTGTGACATACATCCCAACATGACCAGACTAAGCTCCCCACCTCTCTTTTACAGGGGTCTAAATGTTTTAAACTCCTGCACGTGTGCTGTGAGTGGCAGCCAGGCAGTCAGTAGATGGTGAGGGCCAGTCAGCTCATCATCCTGATAAGGAGCACAGTGCTGGGCTACATTGAGACTGAAAGGGGCGATCAACCTTGGAGGACATGGGATGAAGGACTGCAGGAGGGGGTGAGTTATAACACACAAGAAAGAGAGGGAATGAGTCAGTGTAGTGTTGCATTGATATGTTCCAACCCCCACACATAAAAACGCCACCAACATAGAACTAGAGTAAATAGCAGAGATAGTGTGATCCACTATCTCTGTGTGATGCAATGAGATAAACAATGTGGTGTGCTGAGGAGTGAGATTCCAGTCTGCACGGGCCTGTCAGAGTTTAGGAGAGCTCATGAACACATCCCTGCTATGCCCTACATATGACACAACCAGCAGAGTAAGGGAGGGGGAGACGAACAGCGAGTGATTCCAAACCTTCCATAACCAAGCCATCACCTACAGAGAAATAAACATGGAGTCCCCTAAGCAAGCTGGTCCAACACAATCAGACCCAACCACATGAGAACAAAAATAATTTCCAATGTGTCAAGTAATTAAAAAAAAGTATTAAATTTTTTTTTTTTTTAAGGAGAAAAAAGTGCAAACTAGAATGCTATTTGGCTCTAAACAGAGTACTACACAGTGGCAGAATACCTGACCACTGTGACTGACCCAAACTGAAGGAAAGCTTTGACTATGTGAGCATAGCCTTGCTACTGAGAAAGACCGCTGTAGACAGACCTGGCTCTCAAGAGAAGAGGCTATGGGCACACTTTCCACAAAATGAGGTGGAAACTGAGCTGCACTTCCTAACCTCCTGCCAAATGTATGACCATTGACACATTTCCCTCAGATTACACAGACAAACCAAAAATGTGAAAACAAATCCAATTTTGATAAACTCTCAAATCTATTGGGTGAAATACCAGTGTGCCATCACAGCAGCAAGATGTGTGACCTGTTGCCACAAGAAAAGGGCAACCAGTGAAGAACACCATTGTAAATACAACCCTTATTTATTTTCCCTTTTGAACTTCACCAAATTTGCACATCGTTACAACTGTATGTTGCCATATGACATTTGAAATGTCTATTCCTTTGGAACTTTTGAGAGTGTAATGTTTAGTGTTTATTTTTGATGAGCTATTTCACTTTCTTTGGCAATGTTAACATATGTTCCCCATGCCAATAAAGCCCTTTGAATTGAGAAAGCAAGGCCAACAAGTAAGGAACAAGGAGGGAGGTAAAATGACACAGGAACAAAAGAGGGGAAGAGATGAAATTAGGTAATACATGGAAGGGAAATGAGTCTGGGTGTGCTGGGACAGTTGAGATCATCTCAGAGATAAACCTTCCTGATTTGTACTACAATGAGAACACAGAACACTAGACACACAGCACAACTACATTGGTCGATCAAGACTAGACAAAGGTGGCCTAGAGTAAAAGTCAATTTATGTTTGATCCGAAAATGTGGTCGGAGACTCCGTATGGAGGGTGTGACGCAATTACGGCGCCTCCGGAGGCACGCAGAGGCCACGCACCTGACAAATGTAACAATGTGGAGGGCTCTGTATAGCTCCACATTATGATTGGTTGACGGTTGATGGGAGTGGTACATCCTGTCTAAGCACAAACTCACCGCGAAGTGGAAGTAGTATGAATGCCCTGACTTCTGCAGAGGCCGTATCACCGTAAATACTGCATGGCCAACGCAGACTTCAGATTGATCACGAAGCGCCCAGATGCGCTTCTCTCCAGAATGCGCTCTTCCGCCAATTTGTGCACATTCATTGTTTCATACAGGGGCGAAAATCTGATATCAACTTTGGAGGGGACAATTACATTACATTTTCTCAAGAGCAATTCCTGAGGGGGACACCAAAAGTAGTGCTGTAACACATAGCCTACGTTTCATATGGTAAATGTATATTGAGGAACCAAAGAAATAAGGTGTTTGCCGTACTCCTAACTACCGGTACCCAAAACTACACAACTAATCACAACAGCAATACCATTGCCTTTAACAAATCTTAGTTCAGTCACCAGTTTAAGTTGAGAGTGGGGGTATCCATGGCATTTTCCAATTATGTTCCTATTTTACAAGTCAAAAAAATGGAGAACCTTTCATAATGTTGCCAAACAAAGACTCAACAAACGTACCTGAGACTCCCTGTCTCTGCCAGTCTGTCCCTGCATATCTGTCCCCAACTCTGCTGTCTGTGTGCCATCTGTTGCCTGCTCTGCCTAATGACATCATTGTGAAACATTTCCATTAGAATTTCATTTCTTTCTTATGAACATTTTATCAACTAGTCTTTGAGATATTAGGCTACTAGGGTTCTTACTTTGCGTTTTGGTGTACTGAAAAATACTCTGCCCGTCTTTTTTCTGCCATTTTTCTACCTGTTGGCTACACACACACAGTATGTAGATTATTTACAGTAGGAGATGGGCTTCTATCATCTTATCTTCTATCATTCTATATGGGCTTCGATCTAAAAGGGAGCTAGCAAATGTGAAATGGATTGCAGTGACAAGAGTTGACAGCTGTATGAGTTCACCATTTACACAACATATGCTGCAACCTTTTGTAATTTTAATCGTTTGTTTCATATTGGCTGGCTTCCAACAATAGCTGAATTTGCAAAGCTAGCGAGCACCAATTCAGTGGTGTTTGCTATAATCTTTGCTACCCGGGTTAAATAAAGGTGAAATAAAATATATAAATAAAAGTTCCCTTACGACAATTTAGCTTTTGCAACGAGACCATTAAATATATTTAAAACAATGGTAGAAGAGAGTGTAGTTCTGTTCAGTTTATCGCTAACCTTATCACAGGGACTTTGAAGCACTAACTTACATGCATGCTGATCTTGGAATAAATTGACGATAGCAAAGATTCCATCTTTGACGACGCCACAAATGGAATAGGTTCTAGCTAGCTTAATAGTTAATATTTGCGCGCTAGCTCTGCATATTCAGCTAGTGTGTGTGCGCGATTGACTGGATTAACCTCACGTCAGTTATGTGCATTGAGTGCCTTTCAGACAATAGATACGACCTCTACGTTACCTTGCAAGTTAAGGAACTGGCAGTGGATCAAACCATTGTGAGGCAAAGGGTGGGGGGGGGGGGGGGGGTCGCAATCTTTTGAAACTTAAAAACGAGCTATTAACCTCTTAGGGCTAGGGGGCAGTATTTACACCGCCGGATAAAAAACGTACCCGATTTAATCTGGTTACTACTCCTACCCAGTAACTAGAATATGCATATACTTATTAGATATGGATAGAAAACACCCTAAAGTTTCTAAAACTGTTTGAATGGTGTCTGTGAGTATAACAGAACTCATATGGCAGGCAAAAACCTGAGAGATTCCTTTACAGGAAGTGGCCTGTCTGACCATTTATTGGCTTTCTTTGACATCTCTTTCCAAAACAAAGGATCTCTGCGGTAACGTGACACTTCCCACGGCTCCCATAGGCTCTCAGAGCCCGGGAAAAAGCTGAATGTCGTCATTCCAGCCCCAGGCTGAAACACATTATCGCCTTTCTCAAGTGGCCGATCAGGGGACAGTGGGCTTAGGCGCGTGCACTGGTCGCCCCCGTCTTTCTTTTTTTCCCTCTATTTACCGAAACGCAGATTCCCGGGCGGAATATTATCGCTTTTTTACGAGATAAATTGCATAAAAATTGATTTTAAACAGCGGTTGACATGCTTCGAAGTACGGTAATGGAATATTTACAATTTTTTTGTCACGAAATGCGCCATGCTCGTAACCCTGATTTACCATTTCGGATAGTGTCTAGAACGCACGAACAAAACGCCGCTGTTTGGATATAACGATGGATTATTTGGGACCAAACCAACATTTGTTATTGAAGTAGAAGTCCTGGGAGTGCATTCTGACGAAGAACACCAAAGGTAATAACATTTTTGTTATAGTAAATCTGATTTTGGTGAAGGCTAAACTTGCTGGGTGTCTAAATAGCTAGCCCGTGATGGCTGGGCTATGTACTTAGAATATTGCAAAATGTGCTTTCACCAAAAAAGCTATTTTAAAAATCGGACATATCGAGTGTATAGAGGAGTTCTGTATCTATAATTCTTAAAATAATTGTTATGCTTTTTGTGAACGTTTATCGTGAGTAATTTAGTAAATTGTTAGCAAATTCCCCGGAAGTTTGCGGGGGGTATGCTAGTTCTGAACGTCACATGCTAATGTAAAAAGCTGTTTTTTGATATAAATATGAACTTGATTGAACAAAACATGCATGTATTGTATAACATAATGTCCTGGGTGTGTCATCTGATGAAGATCATCAAAAGGTTAGTGCTGCATTTAGCTGTCTTCTGGGTTTTTGTGACATTATATGCTAGCTTGAAAAATGGGTGTCTGATTATTTCTGGCTTGGTACTCTGCTGACATAATCTAATGTTTTGCTTTCGTTGTAAAGCCTTTTTGAAATCGGACAGTGTGGTTAGATTAACGAGAGTCTTGTCTTTAAATAGCTGTAAAATAGTCATATGTTTGAGAAATTGAAGTAATAGCATTTCTAAGGTATTTGAAAATCGCGCCACAGGATTCAACTGGCTGTTACGTAGGTGGGACGATTTGGTGCCACCTAGCCCAGAGAGGTTAAGTGTCTATAATCAGCACAATTGCTTTCATTGCGTATTATTAATATTATTTAAATTACATAGTTATGTTTCAGTGATATATTGGGGGGGACAAATCATATTTTTCCCAGGATGGGGGGGGGGGGGGGTCGTGTCCCCCCCGTCCCCCCCGGGATTTCCGCCCCTGGTTTCATAACTTCATTGTGTGAATTGTTTTGTTTGATTGTTAGTGTATATCAATTTCCCATTACACAGATCACCATTAGAACATTTGCCATTAATTCCTAATCTACAATGTTTGTTCAGCTACGGTAATTTCTGTTAATGCATTCAATATATTATTCCTTTTAGCGTTCTCATTGTCGGAGCGGACACATTGTTTGCAGAGCTCACAACCTATGCAACACTTGTGAGGAACAAGTTTTGGTTAATTTAAACCCATTTATGAGTTTTGTCAATTAAATGTAGTCACTGTCTTTTGTTTGGAGCGCTCCTGTCAATGTTGAGTAAGGACGCGCACCTGATTACGCTTAGTAGACCTATAGTCTACCTGGCCCGCGGACAACTTTAAGCATATAAAATGTGCCCATTTGGGGATCTGATAGTATTTCTGATTGGCTTAACCACTACTAATGAGCTGTGGAGCTTCTCAAAGTAATGTTTTCACCTCAAACAGCAAGCAAACAAAGTCTTCTTACATCCATTGAGATGTAGTTCCTCAATGTATTTGAAATCTTTCCAGCTTTCTCCCTTCTGAATACCACTCAGTGTGAATGGAAAAATGTAATGCTCTGATCCAGTGGAAACGTCATTGAACAGGCCTACCCAATTACTTCTCATCAGTGGGTCCTGGTCTCATTCTGGGTGCTGATACTGTTAATATTTAGGTGCAGAAGCTCCACAATACTTTTGAGCTGATATTCTATAAGAGGAACAGGAGCTCAAGCAGCTGGAAATTTGAGGTGTTGGTACTCAGCTCCAGTTAGCACCATCCCAAGTCAAGCACTGCTTCTTATCACTTGCGCAAATAGCCTCGAGCTGTGTCTGTCCCGAGCTCACTGGAGCAGGAATCTGAGGGCCCAGAATATTTTATACAATGTTGCAAGTTTGCTAGAGCAAGCTTCAGACCAGACCCACATTAATACAATGTTTCAAGTTCACTGCAGACAGGCCATGCATAGCCAATATGATTTATAGGATATTTTCTACCAGCAGGCTGCAATGTTTTTATTTGTTGGCTTTATGTAGGCTATTTTTACATAGTTGACCAATGGCAATAGAAGTTAAAGGTTTGTATCATTTTAATTTAGATATAATTTTGATTAACCACATGACAATGGTTGAGATATGAACACGTTATTATAAATGTGCATATGAACCATCTGGCCCAGACGGAGAACGGGCCATCCAGGAGAGGCCGAGGTGCACGGCCTTCAGAGGTTTTTTCCTCTGGTTTTCTAGATCTCTGGCTCCCTCAAGAGTCATTTGTGTCTTATTTAATAAAAAAGTGAGCTTAAAGTGTCAGACAAGCTCAATACATACAGTTGATTGGATCAAAATACATAGGATGTGTCTATATGGAAAAATATGTTTAAAAATTTCTAACCAATCGATTGGTCGAAAGAACAGACGACTTCGGTCAAACAATATTTTTGTTGTTCTGGTTGTTGGGGACAGCCATAGACTACATACAGCCAACTGAAACATATCCTGAAAGTCAGTACCATGTAATGATGGGGAACCAATAAAACAGACAACTCATATTTGGGAGAAAACCTATGCTAGCAGGCTTTGAATGAAGTGGTCCACATACTGTACAAGACATTTTACAGGATGACAACTATGAAACTATTAGTACTCATTAGAGACTGAGGTGCAGACATCATGAAGAGGCTTGTAACCTCTTTATGCAGTATGTTGTGATCCGTTTAGTTACTGCAACTACTAGAGCTCTGAGCAGGCGGGGGAGTTACAGGTGGTTCCATACCTCTGTATGCTCTGGTTCTTCTCTCCCTGGAACAGGGCGTTGCAGCTTCCTGTGACCGGGTCACATGGGCACATGTCCTGGCACTGGCACTCCTTCCCACAGTTCAGCCCGTACAAACCCAGGGGACAATGAGGGGAATACAGGAAGGGATGTAAGAGACACCAAGGAAACAGAATGAGATGTCACTGGAAAATACAATAAAGCTTTAAAGTTAAGAAACTTGCTTCCTGAAAACCACTGCTCTAGCGCGCAACATCAGGAGTTAGTACCAATGTTTTGGTTTCCTAGACCTTCTTAGGGATTTGAAGATACTGTTCACAATATGTAATTGTCACATACAAGCTAGTCCATAATACATGGAAACTACAGCATTGCTGTACATGAAGAGTGAAAAGGCTCTGACAGACAATACGACTTCAACAATAGCTTCATTTAATCTCCAAAGCAAAAAGTATTCAGTCCAGGATTTGGGCATCAGATGACCAAGGAAGTGATGTAACGAAGGCTTAGGATATTAGGGCTAATGCGTTCCAGTTGTTCATTCAGAGATTTGGAGCGAGACTATTGGCAGAACTTGTACAGAGAGGGAATGTTCTAGCCAGACCACTGGGAAAGCTTTGGTTGATCACTGTCATCCTTGTGAGACTGGGAATAAGGCATAACATTGGAAGTGCTCCAAGGTGCTATTATTGAAACAGGTGAGGGAATGTCGGGGAATGGGAAAGAGAAATTAGAGATTGAGAGGGGATTACGAATTTGCTTTGGAGGATCGTAAAAGGTTAGGTGTACACCAATCAAGCAGGGTTACACACTTATCCTGCCACACTACTAGCAGTACACACACCCATGTATAAACACACCTTGTTCACAGGAGTCGTCATGGAAACCAATGGGGCAGCTGCAGCCACTGTGAACATGGTCACACGAGCGCCCGTTAGCACAGGTGCATGTCTGGTTGCAGCCGTCACCATAGAAACCCAAATCACACACTTAGAGATAAAATAAGTTAAGACACTAGTAAGCTGTTATCAGTGGACGGTCAGATACTGTAGATTTTGGAGGGAGTATTACAGGATATGAGGACATGACCTCACTGTATACAGTGTTTAGTTAGGATACAGGTTTGGTCAGGAAAGTAAGGAGTGTATTATAGGACCATGGGGTTGGGAGAGGGTGCAGTGAGTGAAAGAAAATATGAGGGCTAGGAGGTGTTAAAGTACTGCCCTGGAATGTGGAAGTTATAACTACCAACCCTAATTGCCAAAGCTCGACAGAGCACATTCTTCACAAATCATAGGGTCCTGGGGACAAGCAACATGTTTCACACCAGGAGAAATTACAGACTTGTTGTGTAAACAAACCAAGCCAGAGAGAGAGAGAGAAAGGCTGATTACCTTGGCTGCAGTTCTCCCCTCTCCATCCAGCATCACACACACACAGCCATCTGCACCAGAAGAGAGATGAGATGCGAACGAACAGATAAAGAAAGAGGCAAGAAGAGGTGTTTCATTGTGACCTCAGAGCTTGTTCAGAACTCAAGAGAGAACAACTGTACCCACTCCTCACTCACCCTGTGTACAGACACCGTGGGCGCCGCAGGCGGGCGGTTGGCACACCAAGGTGTCACAGCCAATCTCACTCCAGCCCTCCTGGCATTGGCAGTGCCAATCGATGCACGTCCGTGCCTGCTACAGTGCTCAGGCTGGCACTGGGGCTGGTGGACACACACGACGGTGGAGACCCGCCGAGGGCAGCGCCACATGGGGTCTGAGACACTGAAGGAGGGAATAGATAGACGAGATGGGGAGCGTGGAGACAAAGAAAGCAGGTGAGAGAATGAATATCATGAATAGAATTTGCAGTGTGTCAAACAGCAACAACATTTGACTAAAATAAAAGCCACAAAAAGCAGCTACATAAACCTTGTAATGTTATTGCAATGAACATGTGACATAAGCTTTCTGTTTGGCTTACCAGCGGTCCGAGGGGTAGCTGGCCAATGAGCCGTTTGCCACGTAAGTGGAGGAACCACCCCCATCCAGGTTGATGGCATTGACCCCCTGACCTTTCAGAAAATCTGCCACCTCCCAAAGATTCATGCTAGAGAGAGGAGAGAACAGTTGGTACAACACCACTAGTAGTACAGTACCATAAGGCCATATAGGAGAAAGGTGCATGCATTTAATGCAAAACAAATCCATAAGGATTTCTGAAGCAACGTCGATTGTGTGAAAAATAAGGTCAATTCATTGGAGAAGGTCAGTGGTTGGTCTGATATGCACCGAGAGACTGTGCTGACTAGATACGATTTATTGACTTTATATGGCCTGATATTGAGTGGAGAGGCCATGGACATGAACAGACATGTCACCGTGTGGTCTTTTCAAAGCCATTTCTTTAACAAACTCATGAATCTCTAGGTCAATGAGGTCATTTGTTCATTGCACCGGTGCAGAGAAAGCCAGATCAATAGAATTGATCAGAGCCTTATTACTTAGCCCCATCTCCTTTCATATGCCTAAATGGCCCAATTCTGCCTCCTATCAAACCGGCATTGTCCAACCTGCATTGTTTCACTTTGACCACCCATTTTCTCTCCCTCCCACTGTACTCCCTTTGTCTCCCACAATAGTCTTTCCACTTCTTCTCCCTCAACCAGTTACACCGGTATTATTTTCCACCCTTTATATATTTTTTCTTCCCCCCCCCCCCCCCCCCCCCTCTAGCTCCTCATCTCTTTTCCATTTTTACCCTCTGCAGTCCGTCTGTGGAACAGGATCAGTTTCCCCTCATCGTGACCAACCGCTGTCCTGACCAACACCACGTCCACAAAATGGCGGAATGTCCCTGCGGAATCAAATGCATGAAAACGTAATTGAAGCATACTGGTTGAATTTGATAGAATACATCAGTTGTTTTTACTTAGCCAGAACGGGAAAACAGTGTTTCACCATACGCATTTGTGAATGGTGCCTTATGTAATTTCTCTTCATATTTCTAAATGTATTTTTTATTGAGTATTATGACAACTCTGTTTTAAATGGCAATGTTATATGAGTGATGTGAAGCCAAAAACAGATTTCTACATCAAGTCTAGGACAAAGTTACCGCTAAGTGCTGACATAAGGCCAGTCCTGCTTTTTACTTCCCAATCTAATGGTTGAGTAAGCCGATGCTAGATCTGCACTTAATGGGAGACTTTACCTAAAGTAATATTAAGAGATGTCAATACTAACTATACATCTCTATCTCAAGAAAGGAATAACCAACTGTGGAACAATGTGCTCATGAGAGCACATACTTCGATACTCATGTTAAAAAGGATACATTCAGCAATCTAGTGAGATAAAACATGTCTGAGGCAGCCAAAAGCTTATGTGCATCCTAAATATCTGTACACATCAGTATTTTCACCTGGCTAGCTTTGTTGGCTTCCACAAGAAATGTTTGTACTTCAGTTTGTGACAGTTAAATATCTTAGTGTTGACAGCTCTCAGGCTCTGGTCTTTGAAAAATCTATAGGGGGGGGGGAATGAGATGTGGGGGCACATTGGACACATTGAATGCTTTGGTGAGTCTGCCCATACAATATTACATCAGGCACGCCACAACAACCAAGCAGCCGTCTGTTCCAGGTGGCTGGTTTTATTGGTTTAGGGACCAGTGCTTTTTTCACTGCTCTTATTTTTCCCATCAAACATGCATGAACGTAAACACCCTTATCTGGGAAACAGGAACATTCCAAGGTAGAGCCATTACTCTACACGGAATGACTGACAGGTCAACACAACACTTCTCCAGGGAACAGGGAGTACCGTTCTAATCTAATTGGTTATGTTCCAAAGTAGACGTCATATTACGCGATAGGGTTATTGTGGCGTGTGCGTTTGTTGTTTTCATTGGGTGGCTTCATTTGGGCATCGAGGTTTGGCTAGTACAAGTTCATTAAAGTTTCATACGGAGAAACAAAGAAGCATTGCTGTTATGGAGATAAGACTTGCGTTAATTTAGAATGAGTAAATCTTAGAATGTAATAATGGCCTTTGTGTTTGAGCAAATAAACATAAGAACTTCATATTTTATGATAACAGGATCAGTGTTCCACAACCTCAACTACAAGCCTTGACAGCATTTGTCTAGAAAAAGTCATGAAGTGCAAATTTATGTTAGAAATTATACACATTACAACCACAAATGGAGCTCAAATTGAGTACAGAGAGAGAGATTGAGAAGGAAATTTTACGAGACCGGCAGCTCTTACCAAAAAAACAGTGTACCGTCCCTCCTGATGCCAAACTGGGCATTCTGCACCCCTCCGCTGTCCCTCACTTGCACCCTGTCACTGACTACATTCCCCAAACACTCCCCAGTCCTAGTACCAAAGAACCTTCCATTCTGGGCATAGAGACAGCTGCCGGCTCTAGCCGTTTCCTCCACCGCCTCCCGCTGGTTCATCCCACACCCCCCGGCCCTCCAGGCTCCAGCACAGACACCGTCCTCAGTGGGTCGTGGACCACTATAATGTGACCTGTGGCAGGGAGGAAATAATTTCTTATATATATACACACACACACAAAATAATTAAACAGAATTTCACTTGACAAAAGCCTAATATTGTAAGGGTATGGTGTTTAAAACTGTTGAATAGCTATGGAAACCAAAAAAATACCACATTTTTCCATTAAGAATTAAAATGGGGCAATTTTAGGGGTATTTTCAAAATTAATATTCCCTCCACTGACCTGTGACCCATCGGGTTGTGCCAGGGACGTCAGAGACGAAGACTTTGGATTCAGCCACGGGTACCCCAGTGTGGTTGCTGGCGGGCCAGGTCTGGTGGGCGACGTTGCCATGGACAACGGGCTGGCAGTCTCAGACATGACGGTGGGAGTGTGAGGGTCCAAGGCTATGGCCGTAGGGGTACGGAGATAGGTCATCGTCCAATGAGGGACTGGAGAACAAATACCCAGTTGTTTCACTTTATTTACTCATGATACACTTATCCTGAGCCCTGAATTCATATTGCATTAAACTTTAAGCAAAATAGACAAACTGCATTCAAAGAAATCAAGATCTGCAGCAAAACTGTTTAGAACTTTTTTCTTTAAAGTAAAAGCACCTGTCACACATTTGAGTTATGTCCAAAAACACTTTAATCTCACAAACAATTGACATATTATCAGTGGGTCAATGTGTCCATAGATTAGCAGTCATGTGATGAAAAAATAAGAAAAAGCCTTGGGGCACTTCAGACCAAGTTCTTTGCTATCCGGGATCCTTGGTAAGTCTCAACTCTTATGTCACCCCATTGAATTTGAAATGGTTAAGGGTTAATAAAGACACACTATGCAGAAATCGCACCTGATTTCAGTTTAAGTAATAAAACAAGCAAGTATAGTGTAGAGAATCGTTGTACCATTTAAACCACTGAAATATATTTTCCATAACCAAATATATTGTATTTTTTGCCGTTTGAAGCTTGGTGTACAAAACTGAAAGTAAAAGACGTAGAAATTAAAAAAAACTTTAAAACGGAAAGGATATAAATACGGCACATAGACCACATCTCCTGCTTCGTAGACTTGCTTTTCAATGAGAATGGGTCTTCTATGCCATTAGACAACATATGGCAGCATATGCTACTTGATGAGATGAGAGAAACGCTGGAGATGTTGTAGTAACAAAGTAAAGACAGGGTCTGTAAAACCAGACAAACTTGAGTTGAGAATTGATTACTAGGATTTGATTTACATTATTTGAGATACAAGCACAGCACTATCCAACACTGCTCTCTAGTGTTGATGAAATGCAACTGCCGGAACCTTCAAGATGAGTTGCGCTCAAATGCAGAGGAGAAACATCTCTGCCTCAATGAAATTACATGTGTACTTTAGATAGAATTTTGTAAAGAATAGGGGATGAGTTATTTCATGCATAAAAACGCTCATATTTCACATTAGCAATGATAAGTACAATGTACAGTTGAAGTTGGAAGTTTACAAACACCTTAACCAAATACATTTAAACTCAGTTTCACAACTCCTGACATTTAATCCAAGTAAAAATTCCCTGTCTTAGGTCAGTTAGGATCACCACTTTATTTTAAGAATGTGAAATGTCAGAATAACAGTAGGGAGAATGATTTATTTCAGCTTTTATTTCTTTCATCACATTCCCAGTGGGTCAGAAGTTTACATGCACTCAATTAGTATTTGGTAGCATTGCCTTTAAATTGTTTAACTTGGGTCAAACGTTTTAGGTAGCCTTCCACAACCTTCCCACAATAAGTTGAGTGAATTTTGGCCCATTCCTCTTGACAGAGCTGGTGTAACTGAGTCAGGTTTGTCGGCCTCCTTGCTCGTACACGCTTTTACAGTTCTGCCCACAAATTCTCTATAGGATTGAGGTCAGGGCTTTGTGATGGCCATTCCAATACCTTGACTTTGTCCTTAAGCCATTTTGCCACAACTTTGGAAGTATACTTGGGGTCATTGTTCATTTGGAAGGCCCATTTGGGACAAAGCTTTCACTTCCTGACTGATGTCTTGAGATGCTGCTTCAATATTCCACATACTTTTCCTACCTCATGATGCCATCTACTTTGTGAAGTGCACCAGTCCCTCCTGCAGCAAAGCACCCCCACACCATGATTCTGCCACCCCCGTGCTTCACGGTTGGGATGGTGTTCTTTGGCTTGCAAGCCTCCCCCCTTTTCCGCCAAACATAATGATGGTCATTATTATGGTCAAACGGTTCTATTTTTGTTTCATCAGACCAGAGGACATTTCTCCAAAAAGTACAATCTTTGTCCCCTGCCTCCTTGAGACAGCAGCACAAGCAACCTAGCTAGCGCTTGTTAACTTCTGAGTCTGATTGTGAAAGTTTTGCTACCGAGCTAGAAACGACGGCCCTTACCCAATATTGTTGCACTCCGACAGCGTAATACCAAGCCATATCAGGACCAATGCAAAGTGACAATTAACTGAAAATGTTGCCATATGATCGCATCGACATTGAAAGTGTGCTACAGCCTCACTCTACTTTTAAGCTCCCATAATCATCGCGAGGGAAGTCATATGACCCTTATATATGACGTTGTCCAAGACAAGCGCACATAATGTTCTGTTTACTTTGCCTGCTGCAAAGGTCTACTATAAATGACACTCTGAAATACACAGTTGTAGCTGCTACATATTGTTCGCTAAATTACCAATAATTATCTTCCTTGAGATAAATACTTTACCTAAAACGAGTGTTCTGTATTTAAAAATACAACATATAGCGGAACACAAATGAAATAGGGAGGAATACTTTTGTTGTGACACAAGGTAGGGGTGAAAGTTGAAGGGTATGTTGTCAACATGGCATCTGGCATTAGTGCAAAGCATGGATTATTAACCACAAAATGTTCGGTGTTTCACTCATTCCAAAGAAATATATTACCACACCCTATTTGTATTCGACGACCTACCGAAGTAAAATGTATACGAGCTTCAACAAACTCTACTGCAGAATCTCAGCATAACGAAAAATACTGTATCGATATTGTGAGGTAAGCAAGCCAGCTTGCTAGTTAGCTAAATATGGCTAAATGGTATGACTAGCAAGCATCCTTCTATGCACAAATTGCATGGGCCCCTCTCTGACTGGCTACATTGTCTCTCTCTGACTGGCTACATTGCACAGCTAGTTGCATGGTTGGGTTAAATTCCTGTTAATTTAGAAAGTAAACCAAATACATTCAAATTCCAATTGTTCCCCATTGAAATGCATTGAAGAGGATTGGAATGTCAGTGCATATACTGAATTGAAATGGAATTGACCCCAACCCTGGCTTGTTGTTTGTTTTTGTTACATGTGTTACTGCATCCAAAGTTTTCATTGTGAAGAAGTTAGTCCACCAATAGCATTACACTTGACTTGTTACAAATAACTTGCATGTGTCCACATGCCATGTTTCCCCAGGTCTCGGGACTATGACGGTTTTGTGTCCTCCCTGCTTCTCCCTGAGGATGCCCGGCGCTCCTCACTGGCCCTGAGGGCCTTCAATGTCGAACTGGCTCAGGCAGGTATTCCAGAAAGTTCAGCACTGAGTGCCTTCAGAAAGTATTCATACCCCTTGACTTATTCCACATTTTGTGTTACAGCCTTAATTTAAAATGGATAATTATATTTGTATTTTTTTTCTCACCCATCTGAACACAATACCTCATAATGACAAAGTGAAGACATTTTTGCAAATGTATTTAAAATTAAATACAGATATCTCATTTACATAAGTATTCACACCCCTGAGTCAATACTTTGTAGATGCACCTATGGCAGCAATTACAACTGTGAGTCTTTCTGGGTAAGTCTCTTAAGAGCTTTGATCACCTGGATTGTGCAACATTGGCCATTATTATTTAAAAAATTCTTCACGCTCTGTCAAATTGGTTGTTGATGATTGCTAGACAACCCCTTTCAGGTCTTGCCATATATTTTCAAGCAGATTTAAGTCAAAACTGTAACTCGGACACTCAGGAACATTTAACTGTCTTCTTGGTAAGCAACCAGTGTAGATTTGACCTTGTGTTTTAGGTTATTTTCCTGCTGAAAGGTGAATTTGTCATCCACTGTCTGTTGGAAAGCAGACTGAACCAGGTTTTACTCTAGGATTTTGCATGTGCTTAGCTCTATTCCATTTATTTTTATTCCCCAAACTCCCTAGTCCTTGCCAATGACAAGCAAACCCATAACATGACACAGCCATCACCATGCTTGAAAATAGGAAGAGTGGTACTCATTGATGTGTTGTTGGATATCCCCAAACATAAGGATTTTATTAAGGACATAAAGTTAATTTCTTTGCCACATTTGTGCAGTTTTACTGTTGTGCCTTATTGCAAATATGATGCATGTTTTGGAATATGTATTCTATACAGGCGTCCTTCTTTTCACTCTGTCAATTAGGTTAATATTGTGGAGTAACTACAATGTTGATCCATCCTCCGTTTTCTCTTATCACAGCCTTTGAACTCTAACTGTTTTAGTCCCCATTGGCCTCATTGTGAAATCCCTGAGCGGTTTCCTTCCTTTCCGGCAACGGAGTTAGGAATGACGCCTGTATATTTTTGTTGTTGTTGCCATCTACCAATAGGTGCCCTTCTTTGCGAGGTATTGGAAGACCTCCCTGGTCTTTGTGGTTGAATCTTTGTTTGAAATTCACTGCTCGACTAAGGGACCTTACAGATAATTGTATGTGTGGGATACAGAGATGAAGTAGTCATTCAAAAATCATGTTTAACACTATTATTGCACACAGATTGAGTCCATGCAACTTATTATGTGACTTGATTATTACATCTTTAATCCTGAATTTATTTTGGCTTGCCATAACAAATGGGTTGAATGCTTATTGACTCAATACATTTCAGGTTTTAATTTTTTATTCATTTGTAAACATTTAGAAAAACAATTCCACTTTGACATCATGGGTTATTGTGTAAGCCAGTGACATAATCCATTTTAAATTCAAGCTGTAACACAAAATGTGTAAAGAGTTGAGGGGTGTGAATACTTTCTGAAGGCACGCTATGAATATATATGCATATATTGGAAATGATGGTACTATAATCCTCAATGGGGTGGTCATATGTCCGATACATGTCCAGAGCTAAGTGTTGATGTTTAGGCATCCTGCTATT
The DNA here is from genome assembly GCF_965601325.2 of Salmo salar. Lineage (NCBI taxonomy): Eukaryota > Metazoa > Chordata > Actinopteri > Salmoniformes > Salmonidae > Salmo > Salmo salar. Next base: position 34,330,828 of record NC_138292.1, read on the forward strand.
GAAGGTAATGCTGTTATGTCTAGAATAATACATCAACCTATAGACCTAGATATGAAAATGGATAACCGTGAGGGAATGGTTTAGCGAGACATTTTTCATGCAAATCTGTATGCCTAACAGTATAAACTTATTCAATGAAGATGTCTTCTGAAAGGAATTGAGAAAACCCTCGCTTTTTGTTTCTCTCCAAGGTGAAGGACTCTGTTTCCCAGAAGACCATAGGTCTGATGCGGATGCAGTTCTGGAAGACTACAGTGGAGGAAATCTACAGGGACGACCCCCCAGTGCAGCCTGTCAGTGCAGAACTATGGAGGGTCAGTCTGGAGTAGACATCTTCTGTTTTTATGTTCATTAATACATCTGCAGGCTATCACAGTCTACAGTATATCGTTTGGACTTTGCATACCATTAAACGAAGCTTTTCTAATGCATTTGATATGTACTGTTTTAAACATCTTCAAATATCTCCTTTTGCAGGCAGTGAAGAAACACTACCTGACAAAGAGGTGGATGCTTAGGATAATCTCTGAGAGAGTAAGCAAATGTTGCATTTTAGGTCATGGATTTGTGTGGATTCAATTCTAGTTCTGTTTCATTTATTTGAAGTATGTCTCTACTGTTGCCAACAGGAGAAAGACCTGGAAGACAGAGCTTATAGAAACCTCCAGGAGTTGGAGGCCTATTCAGAGAATACCCAGTCCTCACTACTGTACCTTCTTTTGGAGAGTTTAGGTGAGCAGGTGTATCTGTGTTTTGTGCTTGACTCTACTGACTGAAGAGCGTGTACAGCATGTGCATTGTTCTGTTCCCGAGGGGGGGGGGGAAAGCATCTAATTTATATTCACAATTAACTTCCCAGTGTTCAAGTACCTCTTAGAAATGATGAGAATCGTGCTTGCAAATGCAGCACATTGACTAAATTGAGAAAGATGAGAATTGCAGCCAGCGAATGGAACATTGCCGGGAACTTTGTAATTGTGTCTTGTCTAATGACACCATTTCCGCCTGGCGTAGCAGAGCGCTTCATGCATAATTGCACAATGGAAATACCATCAGAATGAATCAATATAGCCACTGATCTCCTGTAGATTTTTGCTGAAAGGCTGGACAACAGAAATTACCCATTTCCACTCTACATTAAACACATTCTCAATAGATTCCATAGAGCCAAAGAAATGTATGACTATGACTCTGCTCCTTTCAGGACAGGAACAGTCACATTATACTGTGTATGTACAGTGCATTCAGAAAGTTTTCAGACCCCTTGACTTTTTCTACATTTTGTTACGTTACAGCCTTATTTTAAAATGGATGAAATAAAACATTTTCCTCAATCTACACACAATACCCCATAATGACAAAGTGAAAACAGGTTTTTAGAAATGTTTGCACATTTGTTAAAAATAAAAAACAGAAACCTTATTTACATAAGTATTCAGACCCTTTGCTATGAGACTTGAAATTGAGCTCAAGTGCATCCTGTTTCCATTGATCATCCTTGAGATGTTTCTACAACTTGGTTGGAGTCCACCTGTGGTAAATTCAATTGATTGGACATGATTTGTAAAGGCACACACCTGTCTATAAGGTCCCACAGTTGACAGAGCATGTCAGAGCAAAAACCAAGCCATGAGGTCGAAGGAATTGTCTGTAGAGCTCCGAGACAGGGTTGTGTTGAGGCACAGATCTGGGGAAGGGTACCAACACATTTCTGCAGCATTGCAGGTCCCCAAGAACACAGTGGCCTCCATTCTTAAATGGAAGAAGTTTGGAACCACCAAGACTCTTCCTAGAGCTGGCTGCCCGGCCAAACTGAGCAAATGGAAACGGGGGAGAAGGGCCTTCGTTAGGGAGGTGATCAAGAACCCGATGGTCACTCTGACAGAGCTCCTCTGTGGAAATGGGAGAACCTTCCAGAAGGACAACAGTCTCTGCAACACTCCACCAATCAGGCCTTTATGGTAGAGGGGCCAGATGAAAGCCACTCCTCAGTAAAAGGAACATGACGCTTGCACTTTGCCAAAAGGTACCTAAAGTACTCTGACCATGAGAAACAAGATTCTCTTCTCTGATGAAACCAAGGTTGAACTCCTTGGCCTGAATGCCAAGCGTCACATCTGGAGGAAACCAGGCACCATCCCTACGGTGAAGCATGGTGGTGGCAGCATCATGTTGTGGGGATGTTTTTCAGCAGCAGAAACTGGGAGACTAGTTAGGATTGAGGGAAAGATGAACGGAGCAAAGTACAAAGAGATCCTTGATGAAAACCTGCTCCAGTGTACTCAGGACCTCAGACTGGGGCAAAGGTTCACCTTCCAACAGGACAATGACCCTACGCACACAGCCGAGACAATGCAGGAGTGGCTTCGGGACAAGTCTCCGAATGTCCTTGACTAGCCCAGCCAGAGCCCGGACTTGAACCCGATCGAACATCTCTGGAGAGACGCTCCCCATCCAACCTGACAGAGCTTGAGAGGATCTACAGAGAAGAATGGGAGAAACTCCCCAAATACAGGTGTGCCAAGCTTGTAGTGTCATACCCAAGAAGACTCGAGGCTGTGATCGGTGCCAAAGGTGCTTCAACAAAGTACTGAGTAAAGGGTCTGAATACTTATGTACATGTAATATTTCCGTTTTTTTATTTAACATATTTGCAAATATTTCTAAAAACCTGTTTTTGATTTGTCAGTAAAGGGTATTGTGTGTAGATTGAGGGGGATTTTTTTTTTTAATGCATTTTATAATAAAGCTGTAACAAAATGTGGAAAAAGTCAAGGAGTCTGTATACTTTCCCGAATGCACTGTATACAAAATAATGATTCCTTGAACATGCAGATTGTTTTATGAGAGGAAGACTTAGAAGCTGGTCAAGCTGTATTCACTTGAGCGATTAATTAAGTGGCATAATTTCTGCATCTCAAATACCTGCATTTCTGTGAATCATTCGCATCTTCTCTTGTGGAATGTCATTATTTTGCCCCCCTCTGCGAAGGAACCCGTCACGCTTGTTCCAGTCTAATTGACTAGAAGAGACGTCTGACTGAACCTCAACCTATTTCAAGTACAGGGCACTCAGCATGAAAGCATTTCCCACTTATTAATATCAAAGTGGGTGCGCTTCATTGTTGTTATAAATTATGTATACAAGAGAACAGTGTCTGCTTAAGGTTTTAGCATGGTCCTAGTCAATCAAAATGGTAACTAGGTTTGAGGTTAACTAGAAGACAAATTCTTCTTGTACCTAGACAGCATGTTTAATTCAATAGTTTGTTTGTTTTAAAAGTGGTGCAATGTTTGAACTTTTTGTTATTTTCTGTCTTCCCTGATTCCCTTTGTGTGTGTGTTTGTCCAGGTGTGAAAGATGTCCATGCTGATCATGCTGCCAGCCACATTGGTAAGGCCCAGGGGATCGTGACGTGCCTAAGAGCCACGCCCTACCACAGCAGCAGACGCAAAGTCTACCTACCTATGGACATCTGCATGCTGGTGAGTGATCATATCTGCAGCAGAGGTATCAAAATGATGACTTTCCTGCTGGTGACGTTTTGTACAGATGGATGCCATACTGCCATTCCAGACACACACACGTACAGGCCTTTATGTCACATTATATTCCTGCTAGACCGGTTTGGCATTATCAACACAGTGAGGGAGTGTGTCACTATTCCAAATGCAGTATGCCGGAGGCACAGTTATAGTGAAACCCCATGACAAATGCACTGGCTGTAGTTACAAGTCAAATTCACAGCCTTTGTCTGATCATCTGTCGACAAGGCCTCTGAGCCACAGCTGGAGTGACGGGACTGTGTGCAGCTGGTTTATGATGTGACATCAGGAGATGTTTTTACCGCTACTAGTCCAGTGTGTATGACACTAGGGACCTCGTCAGGTTTATGGAGCCTCCAGGTCATTTGCCTATCACTATTGTTTTGACACCTGGGGTGCTATTGTAACATAAAGGTCTAGTCCTGAGCTCAATTGAAGCTTGCTAAAGCCTGGTGGGTTTTCTCCACTTCCTGTGTCATTAAGGGACGGTGAGTGCTTAGTTTGTCAAGCTAATGTGTGTAGCAGCATGTCTACAGACACCGACCGCCTTGTGCTTTTCAGCAATACAAATCTCCTTGTCCTCATATTATTGTTAAACTAAACTCAGCAAAAAAAGAAACGTCCTCTCACTGTCAACTGCGTTTATTTTCAGCAAACTTAACATGCGTAAATATTTGTATGAACATAAGATTCAACAACTGAGACATAAACTGAACAAGTTCCACAGACATGTGACTAACAAATGGAATAATGTGTCCCTGAACAAAGGGGGGGGGGGTCAAAATCAAAAGTAAGTCAGTATCTGGTGTGGCCACCAGCTGCATTAAGTACTGCAGTGCATCTCCTCCTCATGGACTGCACCAGATTTGCCCGTTCTTGCTGTGAGATGTTACCCCACTCTTCCACCAAGGCACCTGCAAGTTCCCAGACATTTCTGGGGGGGAATGGCCCTAGCCCTCACCCTCCGATCCAACAGGTCCCAGATGTGCTCAATGGGATTGAGATCCGGGCTCTTCGCTGGCAATGGCAGAACACTGACATTCTTGTCTTGCAGGAAATCACTCACAGAAAGAGCAGTATGGCTGGTGGCATTGTCATGCTGGAGGGACATATTAGGATGAGCCTGCAGGAAGGATACCACATGAGGGAGGAGGATGTCTTCCCTGTAACGCACAGCGTTGAGATTGCCTGCAATGACAACAAGCTCAGTCCAATGATGATGTGACACACCGCCCCAGACCATGACGGACCCTCGACCTCCAAATCGATCCCGCTCCAGAGTACAGGCCTCGGTGTAATGCTCATTCCTTCGACGATAAACGCGAATCCGACCATCACCCCTGGTGAGACAAAACCGCGACTCGTCAGTGAAGGGCACTTTTTGCCAGTCCTGTCTGGTCCAGCAACGGTGGGGATGTGCCCATAGACGACGTTGTTGCCGGTGATGTCTGGTGAGGACCTGCCTACAAGCCCTCAGTCCAGCCTCTCTCAGCCTATTGCGGACAGTCTGGGCACTGATGGAGGGATTGTGCGTTCCTGGTGTAACTCGGGCAGTTGTTGCCATCCTGTACCTGCCCGCAGGTGTGATGTTCAGATGTACCGATCCTGTGCAGGTGTTGTTACACGTGGTCTGCCACTGCGAGGTCGATCAGCTGTCCGTTCTGTCTCCCTGTAGCGCTGTCTTAGGCGTCTCACAGTACGGACATTGCAATTTATTGCCCTGGCCACATCTGCAGTCCTCATGCCTCCTTGCAGCATGCCTAAGGCACGTTCACACAGATGAGCAGGGACCCTGGGCATCTTTCTTTGTTGTTTTGCAGAGTCAGTAGAAAGGCCTCTTTAGTGTCCTAAGTTTTCATAACTGTGACCTTAATTGCCTACCGTTTGTAAGCTGTTAGTTAAGACCGTTCCACAGGTGCATGTTCATTAATTGTTTATGGTTCATTGAACAAGCATGGGAAACAGTGTTTAAACCCTTTACAATGAAGATCTGTGACGTTATTTTTATGAGTTATCTTTGAAAGACAGGGTCCTGAAAAAGGGACATTTATTTTTTTGCTGAGTTTATATCAAACTAAACTCCTTATTTGTGGAATAAGATTCAGATGACCCGTTTTATATATTTATTTTGCTGTCAAACTTTCCAACTTCTACTCAGTTAACAACTTCTGTCTATCATGGGGCTGACGGCCACTGTGCCGTAAACAGACCTCAGGGCAGCCTGAGGCCATAACAATTTTTAAAGGAGAGAACTGAGATCTGACAATCGCTATGCATGCCGTGAATAATGAAGATAATTATCGAGAGCTTCACTTTGTTCACCCCATTAGAGGCCATATGCTCTCAGCATGAACAATTGGTTTGCTTGGCTAGATTCGTGGTTTGAAGGAACAAATCTCTCCTGTGTGAATAAGTGGTGTGAACAAAGGGGGTGTGTGTGTGTGTGTGTGTGTGTGTGTGTGTGTGTGTGTGTGTGTGTGTGTGTGTGTCACCACCAGCACAGAGCCTCCCAGGAGGACTTCATCCGAGGAAGCCGGGAACAGAATGTGAGAGATGTGGTATATGACATTGCCAGCCAAGCCCACGTACACCTACAACACGTACGTACCCTCATGACATTAGGACAGTGTTCCTCCAATGATATTTGGTGGGCTGTTCTTGCCGAACAGATTTACTGCTTGATTTGATTCAATTACATTTGGAGGGTTCTGATAGTGTGTTCTCATGTGGGATCAGTCGTTTTTTTCGAATGGCTACTACAATGCGTTTTTTACCTGTACAACACATACATAATCATTTAACGTTGATGAATACTTGTAACTTTGTTTTATTGTAAGCTTCAAGTTAGTTAAGGCTTGTTTGTACACAAAAGGAATTTAAAAGAGAAGCTGAAGTAGTCCGATATTTAGTAGCTACTGGTGTTTTTATATGCACGTCCATCTCTGTTAAACGGATTATAGCTTTATTAGCCTGTGTTAGTCATTTTACTCAGTTTGAACCTTTTTGTCTCCACAGGCTAGATCATTCAGCAAGAACATACCAGCTTCCGCTTTCCCTGCCTTCCTCCAGACAGTGGGTTGTTGTTGTTATTATTGCAAGAATCATTAGCATTTATTGGGTTAGGATGTGGTCACTGTGACTGACGTAACATCATGAAAAGGGTCATATTTACTAAAACGTTGACCAAAGACGAGACTGAACTATGGGGCTTCCTTAGTCCTGGTACCAGGGAAGAGACCAGGTCTGCGTGTTAGTTTCTCTTCAAGTTCTCGTCATTCGTTTTTTAAACAACCTCTCTAGGGTATGTGGGACGGTAGTGTCCAACATCGCCAACAGCCAGTGAAATAGCAGAGTGCAAAATTCATAACAACAAAAATCTCATAATTCAAATTTCTCACACATACAAGTATTATACACCATTTTAAAGATAATCTTCTCGTTAATCCAACCACAGTGTCCGATTTCAAAAAGGCTTTACAGCGAAAGCATAGCATTAGATTATGTTAGGACAGCACCTAGACCAGAAAAACCACACAGCCATTTTCCACGCAAGGAGAGGTGTCACAAAAAACAGAAATACAGCTAAAATTAATCACTAACCTTTGATGATCTTCATCAGATGGCACTCATAGGACTTCATGTTACACAATACATGTATGTTTTGCTCGATAAAGTTCATATTTATATCCAAAAACCCCATTTTACTATGGCGCGTAATGTTCAGAAATGTTTTGCCTCTAAAACTTCCGGTGAATGAGCGCATCAATTTACAGAAATACTCATCATAAACTTTGATAAAAGATACAAGTGTTATGCACAGAATTATAGATAAACTTCTCCTTAATGCAACCGCTGTGTCAGATTTCAAAAAAGCTTTACGGCGAAAGCAAACTTTGCAATAATCTGAGTACAGCACTCAGACATCAAAACAAGCCATACAGATACCCGCCATTTTGGAGTCAACAGAAGTCACAAATAGCATTATAAATATTCACTTACCTTTGATCTTCATCGGAATGCACTCCCAGGAATCCCAGTTCCACAATAAATGTTTGTTTTGTTTCGATAAAGTCCATATTTATGTCCAAATACCTCCTTTTTGTTTGCGCGTTCAGTCGAGTAATCCAAATGCACTGTGCTCGCGCAGTAAGTTCAGATGAAAATTCAAAAAAAGTTATATTACAGTTCGTAGAAACATGTCAAACGATGTATAGAATCAATCTTTAGGATGTTTTTATCATAAATCGTTCATAATATTCCAACCGGACGATTCCTTTGTCTTCAGAAATGAAAAGGAACACAACTCTCACGGGAGCACGCGTGATTGAGCTCATGTCATTTTCTCAATCATCTGATTCCAAGAGCTCTTATTTTCTCCCCATTCATAGTAGAAGCATGGAACAATGTTCTAAAGACTGTTGACATCTAGTGGAAGCCTTAGGAAGTGCAAAATGACCCCACAGACACTGTATATTAGAAAAAATACAAACCTCAGATTTCAACACTTCCTGGTTGGATTTTTTCTCAGGTTTTTGCCTGCCATATGAGTTCTGTTATACTTACAGACATCATTCAAACAGTTTTAGAAACTTCAGAGTGTTTTCTATCCAAATCTAATATGCATATCTTAGCTTCTGGGCCTGAGCAGCATGCAGTTTACTACGGGCACGCTTTTCATCCGGACGTCAAAATACTGCCCCCTACCCAAGAGAGGTTAATTAATCCTCCAGTCATGTTCATCTGAACCTAGGCAAGGAGGAGCAGCCATCTGTTGAATGATCCTTTCTCCTCCTCAACCACCTCCCAATATCCTCACATGGCTGTCTGTCTAGCCTAATCTCCCTCCCATCACAGCACGCTCCCCATCAGGCCAGACCTTTTAATGCTCCAATTTAAATCGCACCAGACAGACCACCAAGGGACTGCATTATGGGCTCTTACCACTGGCAATCTCAAAAGCAGTCTGATTCCCACAGAGAAGGGGCATGAAAGAGAGCAAGAAGGGCAGAACATATTAACCAGAGGCTTGAGAATGAGGCCAAGGTGAAGAATTCGAAATAGACAAATGCCCCGCGTCGTGTGTTATGTTTTGAAGGGCGGATGGTCACAACGCTTGAGTGCTCCAACCAGCAGGGGTATGATGGTAATTAGAGAAAGAGAGAGCATTAATCCACTCAATTCTGTGTTCCTCTTTTATCCTCTCCATCCAGGACAATTTCCACAAATATGATGCTCTATTGCTGCTGGCGCTATAACTATGTTAATCTGTTCTGACGCCTTAAAGGCTCTTTCCTCTCAGCTGCTGAATCATATCATATGTTTTAGGCTGGGCTGGCTTTGCGCATCTAGGGCAAAGAGGAAGCACATTCCTGAGCTCTAAGATGACGCTCACGCTAGCTTCCACATGTAGAGAATAAGAACTGACACACACAACACACACACACACAGTGTGTTGATGCTGTTTCCCCTCTCTGGCTGCTGTTCTAGGTGGTGCTGGAGGACTACCTTCAAAGGGTGCGGCGGGTAGACTTTGATGCGTTCCATCCCAGCCTACAGAAAAGAAACCCACTGATCCCAATCCAGCTCTATTTCCGCTCCTGGAAGAAGACCTATTGACCTGCATGGTGGGACCTTATCTTTAGCCCTATTGTAATTTATACCAGGTTCCAACATCCAATTTCCCAAAGTCCCACTCTCGTATGTTGGTTTTTTAAGTAGACCAATCTACAACAGTGGATTTCAAGAGAATCTTCCATCTATGACATCAGCACTCCCCAGAATAGGATTCTGATCTAAAACATGCCTCTGCCATCTAAACCAGTTCACCTGTGTTATTTATTCCCTGTTGTAGACTAGACAGCTGAGGACCACAGACAGATTATTATAAAGCAATAACTACAGTACTGGAGACTGAACTGATGCCCTTATATTGAATATTTTCAGTAATAAATCGTGTAGCCATGTTGATGATCTGTGTTTTCTCTTCTTTTTAAAGCTCTTAAATAAAGATGTCACAACCATAATAACAGTACTGTATGTCATTGTGAATTATGACATTTAAGAAAATATAGAGCTTTTTACTTAAGTGCGATTATCACTGTCATATTTGCGGGACAGGCTGTATACATTCACAACATAGCTTTTTACCAGCACAAAATGATATGGTACAGTTGCTCCTGACAACCATTTACAGCCAAAGTAGGATGCAAGTGTATAATTAGCATAGTGCTTAGTTTACCAGAAAGTGCCACCTCCAGTTGATTGTTTTGATCTGGACCAGATGCCAGGTTGTGGAGTTGAAAAGAAAAAGGGCCATTTTTAACTGTTGCTAGAATGTCAGTGGGGTGGTTCAAGGCTAACTGAACTGTGTGAACCTAGAACGACTGGTGTAGTGGCACTGCTGCTGGTACAAAGCATCTGGTTCTGTTATACGTCAAATGAGGAGAGAGCGAACCAGGTATGAGTCAAAGTCCCCAACTAGAATGCTAATGATCAAGCGTCATTAATTAGTCGTATTATGGTCTGTTGCTATGGAAACCTGCTCATTTTCCAAGACTGATAAATTGTGTCAACGCTAAAGACTTGTTAACGATGTTAATTGTTATTTTAAGTAATATAGGCACACTAATCCGAGGTTTTGACCTGTGGTCTAGAGGTACAACTTAATTGCATCAACATGATGCCAATTTGACCTTTATATAACCATTTAGTGTCTAAATGCAGAATTGCATTTGACGGGATTGTCAAGCTTAATGAATTGCTGTGATGCATAACATATTGCGATTAAATTAAAATTGTGTGCTGAACCCTACGGGACTTGACAAGGTTCCCTGTCTAGTCAAAAGCCTACTAATTCCATATTGCAGGAAATAGGTCCATCCAAGCTCTCGATCCATTCCGTAATAAACTAAAATATAAATGCAACATGCAACAATTAAAATTGTTTTACAGAGTTACAGTTCATATAAATTCATTAGGCCCTAATCTATGGATTTTAGATGACTGGGAATACAGATATGCATCGGTTGGTCACAGATACTGTAAAAAAAAAAGGTTGGGGCGTGGATCAGAAACCAGTCAGTATCTGGTGTGACCACCATTTGACATTTATCTCTTGAGCTGTCTGTATCCTACTGACTGGTGTTTCTTTTTTTTTAAGACACTTAATATGCTTCTCTGCATCTGATAAAATCTGGGTAAAAGATTGAAATGAATGTGAGTCTTATCCAGTACAGTAATTGCTTTCTTTTCTAAAGTCTACCAACCTTCCCAGCAGGCATGCCAGCCAAGATATAGGTAACTGCCAAAATAATAGAAACACTTGAGTAAATGAGGGTTACAAAATATATCGAAAGCAGGTGCTTCCACATGTGTGGTTCCCGAGTTAATTAAGCAATTAACATCCCATCATGCTTAGGGTCATGCATAAAAATGCTGGGCAGGCCATTATTTTTGTTGTTATTTTGGCTACCATGGCTCTGCACCCATCCCCGATCCACAGGGCACAAATGGTCACTGAATGGTTTGATGAGCATGAAAACAATGTAAACCATATTCCTTGGTGGTCTCAGTCACAAGATCTCAACCCAATTGAACAATTAAGGGAGATTCTGGAGCGGCGCCTGAGACAGCGTTTCCCACCACCATCAACAAAACACCAAATTATGGAATTTCTCATGTAACAATGGTGTCGCATTCCTCCAATAATGTTCCAGACACTTGTAAAATCTATGCCAAAGTGCACTGAAGCTGTTCTGGTGGCCCAACACCCTATTAAAACACTTTATGTTAGTGTTTCCTTTATTTTGGCAGTTATCTGTAGTTGGACAAGCTAGCTACTGTAACTTGATTGATAGCCTGAAATGGCTTCTTGGTAGCTAGTTATGAGGTTGGCAGATAGGTTTCCATTTTGGGCTAGCTAAAGCCAACTTCATAAAATGCTAGGTAGCTAGTAGTATTACAGAAAAACAACACTTAAAAACATTTTAAATATTAAAACAGGACAAATCTGAGGTACTCCTGTGCCCCCAATGGCCATGACACCTCTGTATATGAACATTATGCGCAGTCACACCCAGAAACATAGACAGTTATCTAATTCTGTGGAATCCATTGTGACTGCTGAAAACAAAGTTGAGAAAGTGTCTGATAGGAAACATTATCACATAAAGTGTGAAGAACAAGGGGTTAGGAGGAGTAACAAGTAAACAACTCATGCTGTTCTGTTCAACTTCTTCAAAGGAAGTGGTGGGTGATTAGGGAGGCTCCTGATGCTTACCAACTTGAAAAGATGCACAATGGCTTCTGCCCTGTGTGCGTGGGGGCAGACTGGTTAACGAATTGGAATTTTCGTGATGGATCCAGAGTCTTCCTAGATACGTTCATGCCGACTTCAGATTGAAGACCTTTTTACTGCCACATTCCCTCAGCAGGGTTAAACTACATGAATGCAGTTTAAAACATCTGGTCTCCTTCTGTAAACAGTATTTTGATGAATACATGAATCCTATGTTATGTAGCTTAAGAATTATATTTCTGACTTATCCTGCTGGACACAGTGCTCCGGGTTTCGATTCAATAAGCCCTTCGGTTTTTATGGAGATTACAAAATGTATCTCTGGGAGGTACTTAATACTCCCTGGTTCCCCCACAATAGATGTTTACTGGGGAGCTGTAAAGGACGAACTCTTAATCCACCTGAAAAGCCCTCCCACATGCACAGAAAAAAAACACTACAATCCTTTTAGCCATAGATTTGATGTACTTCTTAAAGCAACTTCTCCTCTTCTATTATTTTCCATGGCAACCTACTGTAGATGTTATTCTATGTTATTACTGTGACGTTACATAAGAACCGCAAGGTTGAATGGGTTTATTCAGAGAACTTGGGTATTTCATGAAGTTCTACTGTTGTGTGGTTTACTGGTTGGAAACACTTGGTTAACATTATGGACTTGATGTCGCCTACAAGATAGAAACGACAATCACAACAACCGTCTGCTGAATATACTGTACTTAACGCTGATGGAGAGTGCATGCTAAATCAAACACATCAAAAAAGCGGCAACCGAATCAGTATCATTAAAATTTCATAACAACTTGCTGAGAAAGACAGAAACATCAACTTACACCCCTTAGTCATGGCATTTTGCTTCTCAGATTTTCATATCTAGAGGCAAATTACGTTAGTAAATAGAGAGAAACATGGGAAAATATAGTACATTGTTTTTTATAAGCACTGGACACATATACTAAGTCCCTTGAAATGCTGATAGTGTTTTGTCATTTAGGAGTGTCAAATGAAGACATGGAAATACCCTCTGACTGGATGTGCTCCTTTCATTTGCTCTGAGGTTATGAGTGTAATGAAAATGATCTGCGTTCTGCTTATTTCTTTTTGTCACCCAGTAAGCCTACTTTTCACATAATTGTTGTCAAAGTGGACTTCACCCCATTGTAACACTGTATGTGATAGGCTGTGAAAGTGCTTGACAGAAAGGCCTGCTATGCCCTGCTATAATCACTTTAGAGGCTACTTCTTGATAACCGATTCGTTCTTATTTTTCCAGTATCAGCATGAAGCTCATGGTGGTTAGGCTAGTTAGTTAGGCCAGTTATAGCCATGGATAATGAAGGAAGAGTGGGAAAACAAAATAATGACATGAGAGAGGGAAGACAAATGCCTTTGGACTCTCTTAGATTAAGGTCAGTCTTATTCACTCAGCTGCAGAAAGGATCATTCTTCCCATCATTTGTTTTGCACTTTACATTTGAAAAGCTATTTATTGAAGTAAACATGAGCATTTTCATGTAAACAACAAAATGAATAATGCCAAAAGTCTGAGGTATGTCAGCGCCGTGATGCCTGTTAGCTACTGAGGGACCCACAATCATAGGTTATTTCAATAGAACTATTGTGTCTCTCTGAAGAGGATTTGTAGGTAACTTCAATGTGTGTGTGTGCGTGTGTGTGTGTGTGAGAAAGAGAGCATGTGTGTATGTATTGCAGTGCAGTCACTCTCTCTCTCTCCCTCTCTGTGGTGACGTACAAATGTCAACCTCACCATGTGTATGTACATGTATTGCAGTCTCTCTGTCTCTTTGTCAACTTCACCATTGGTCCAGATGCCTTAGTAACATTGTAATTCTGAGAAGAAAGAGGATATACAGTATACTGAACAAAAATATAAACGCAACATGCAATGATTTCAATGATTTTACATAGTTGAAGTTCAAATAAGGAAATCTGTCAATTGTAATACATACATTTGGCCCTAATCTATAGATTTTAAATGACTCGGCAGGGGCGCACCCACTGGGGAGCCAAGCCCAGCCAATCAGAATTTTACCCCACAAAAGGGCTTTATTACAGACAGAAATACTCCTCCGTTTCATCAGCTGTCCGGATGGCTGGTCTCAGACGATCCCGCAGGTGAAGAAACCAGATGTGGAGGTTCTGAGCTGGCGTGTTTATACGTGATCAGCGGATGTGAGGCCGACTGGACGTACTGCCAAATTCTCTAAAACAACGTTGTAACCAAAAATATAAAGGCAGCATGTAAAGTGTTGTTCCCATGTTTCATGAGTTGAAATAAAAGATCCCAGAAATGTTCCATACACACAAAACTGTATCTCAAATGTTGTGCACAAATTCTCTAAGACGACATTGTAACCAAAGATATAAGGGCAACATGTGAAGTGTTGTTCCAATATTTCATGAGGTGAAATAAAAGATCCTAGACAGAGAAATTAACATTAAATTATCTAGCAACAGCTCTGGTGGACATTCCTGCAGTCAGCATGCCAATTGCACGCTCCCTCAAAACTTGAGACATCTGTGGCATTGTGTTGTGTGACAAAACTGCACATTTTAGAGTGGCCTTTTATTGTCCCCAGCACAAGGTGCACCTGTTTAATGATCATGCTGTTTAATCACCTTCTTGATATGCCACACCTGTAAAGTGGATGGATTATCTTGCCAAAATAAAAATGCTCACTAACAAGGATGTAAACAAATTTGTGCACAACATCTGAGATGGATCTTTTATTTCAGCTCAAGAAACATGGGAACAACACTTTACATGTTGCCTTTATATTTGTGTTCAGTATATATTGGTCTCATGGCCTTAGAAGGGGCTAAGCAGACAACCTTGGTAGGGGATAAAAACCATCTGCACAGAAACGTGACTGGCACACTTTCCAGGGCTTTCCTCCTTACTCCAGGTGTAGTACAAACAATTAATAAATAGCCTGTCTTTGTTTACAATGGGTCTAAAGAGAGGGGAAGCTGCCACAAATTTCAAATAAGCAAACCTAAACTTTCCTTACAATAGCTATTATTCCCATCTGCAGTTGGTTTTCTTTTAAATTAGCTATCAATGGTGATGATGTTTTCAAGATGATGATTCTTAGTTTCTGCCACAAATGGGAAGACGGACAACAAAATCTCTGCTATCGCCACCTTGTCTATGTTGCTATTCGGGGGTCTAGAAACATATATAGCGGGGGCAAAGTATGGCCCTTGGGCTGCATCTGGCCCGTCGGCACTTCAATCTGGCCCACGAGACATTAAAAAAAATATGTATAATTTTCTTTCTACCCTTTTTTTACAGTCTTGTCCCATCGCTGCAACTCGAAGGTTGAGAGCCGTGCGTGCTCCGAAACACGACCCAGCCAAGCCGCACTGCTTCTTGACACAATGCCTGCTTAACCCGGAAGCCAGCCGCAGCAATGTGTTGGAGGAAACACCGTACACCTGGCGACCATGTCAGTGTGCATGCGCCCCGCCCGCCACAGGAGTCGCAAGAACGGCATGGGACAAGGTCATTTCAGCCTTCCAAACCATCTCCTAACCTGGATGACGCTAGGCCAACTGTGTGCCGCCTCATGGGTATCCCAGTCACGGCCAGCTGTGGCACAGCCTGGGATCGAACCCGGGTCTGTATTGATGCCTTAGACCGCTGCACTACTCGGGAGGCCCGCAAATTGATTTTAACAAACAATTGATCGCCAAAAAATGCATCCCTCCTTTGAATTTCAAAATCCCGACGTGGCCTTCGAGCCACAAAGTTTTCCCATGCACCCCTGTGCTAGAGCATCATGTTACAAAAGGCGCGCGTTTCTCCCCAAAAAAGTTTCCACCTAAGCGCACACACGCTCCTAGATCTATGAAGTGAAATGAGGAGAGACCTTTAAGTGCACAGCTAACGCACTAGTGGGGGGCGACGAGCATTTTAAATTGTGCGATGGCTCTCATGTGAATGGTCAGCCACCGCGACAGAGTGGCAAGCGCAAGCCTGGATATCAGAGAAGAAACTCATGATTGCAGCTCCGCCGAGCCATAATCCCCAAAATGAAATTAAAGACAGGTTTACAAAAATCCCAAATCTGCTCAAGATTACCACTGGCAACGTTTGAATATTTGCTCCCTGTGTGCATGTACGTGCGTGCGCACGTGCTGTACGAGTGGGTGTGTGCGTAATCAGAGTGACAATGATGGACACTTCGGCTTGCCTATAGGACACCTACGACAGGACAGACGCATTACACATCTTCTTCATCCTATTCATTCATTTTAGGCTACCATTTTAATATCCAACTATTATAATAGCTGCACAAAACAAATACATATGCTGCCATGTTCTTGCTAATGGTGAGATTGACCCTCTGCGCCCTCACACGCCGCTCTACCCCAAAGTAGCCTATCAGAGTGAGTTGAGGTTTAGCTCCCGTCTGTAATTATGGTGTTAATAGAAAGTGCAACTTCCACCCATCTGAACAGGGTCCCTAAATTGTATTTGTAACAAAAATACATTTATTTTTCATAGTCAGAGAACACATTGTGTCAATAATACCGCATATTTGAGCAATTGTAGTACACACAGTTTACACGCAGACAAGTATTGCTGACTGAAAACAATCATTTCACAAAATGGCTAAGTGTGCACTGAACATGACAGCCTAAATAAGACAAAGCTGCTATGCCATCATATTTGAAAACGTGTTACACTTTTATGATGTACTTTTATTTTTTATTGTTGGACATAAAAGGCTGTAAAAACACCAGCAAATCTGCTCCAAGTGATTTTAATTTTTGAAATCTGTTCCAAAGTTTTCCCAAAAAATCTGAGAAATATACACTGAGTTGACAAAACATTAAGAACACCTATTTCCATGACATAGACAGACCAGGTACATCTAGGTGAAAGCTATGATAGCTTATTGATGTCACTGTATTAAATCAACTTCAATCAGTGTACATGAAGGGGAGGGGACTAGATAAAGAATGATTTTTAAGCCTTGAGACAATTGAGACATGGATTGTGTATGTGTGCCATTCAGAGGGTGAATGGGCAAGACAAAAAATGTAAGTGCCTTTGAACGGGTTATGGTAGTTGTTGCCAGGCGCACCGGTTTATTATTATTTATTATTATTTGTAATTATGTTCAATTAACCATACGTTCAAGAAAAAAATCTGCCTGCGGCTGAACCTTGTTGATGATCACTGTTCGAACATGTGTGTGCGTAAAGCATCGATCACAGAGATACCATAGCCTAGCATTTCTCTGTAGGCTGCTTTTCTTTCGTTGTTACATTGTCTTTGGTACCTTTATCATAAGTCCGTCATTTCGACATGCACAAATATGTCAAAATAAGATTAAGACAAAATGTCCACCGTTTTTGAGGTCTTGGTGACATGATTGATTTGGGAAGGAATCAAAAGTTTGTGCGCGCGCAACCTAAACTTCTGGTCTCTCACGCTGTATATTATAACGTTCCAACAGCTATTCGTAGTCAGTATCCAAAAAGCAAAAAGCGAAAAGTTGCACCATTCGTTTCCAAGAACATTTCCCACGACAAAGACAGCAATGGGGGTGAAGGATGCCGTAAAAGCCAGCGTTAAGGACCCTATTGTTTTGGCAGCCTTGATATCTGAGAAAGTGGGTTTGGAGCCGCTTTGGCATTCGCTTTCAGCCAGATGTTTTCTCTGCTTTGAGTTCTGGCGTATGCTAGACAATGAAATTATATTTATCACCACGGTTCCACCAAGGAGTGTGAAATCAAACGCGGGAAAGAGCAGGAGAATGTTCCATGCCTGGGAAGGAAACGTGTCGATGGTGCCTAGTGCGTAATTGCACATTCTACTACAAAGGTTATATTCGAGGGCAATTTCATTGCTGAAAATCATCGGAAACACTGCCAGAAAGAAACTTCCCACCCATGAGAAGAGTATGAGGATAGTGGTCCGTTTGCGCGTAATGACTGATTCCTTGTGCAACGGTCTCAAAACTGCGATGCTCCGTTCGATAGTAAGGAAAAATATAGTCGTAATGGATACAAAGGTGCAGCCAGCGAAAATGGGGCCAATTAAATAGCACGGGTGAAAAGTCGTTGCTTGTGAATTGCTCACGATCCATTCTGGCGCGGAGTTGTTAAACATAAGCGACACCTCTGCGTAAACAGAGACTGGCACCACAAATATCCCTACCGCCAAGTCAGCCACCGCTAGCGACGCTTTCAGATATCCCTGGGGCGTATGAAAGTGCTTAGTCCCGCACAGTACGGCTAAAGTCACCGAGTTGCCGAACAAGATAGCAAAAATCAAGATGACCATAAAAACGACCATCAAAATCTTGTTGGTCAGAGCACAGCAACACAGAGTACAGTTCGTCGGCTCCGTTCCCTCCGGCAGCATGATTGGTCTATATGAGAAACAGATCTGTA
Organism: Salmo salar; assembly: GCF_965601325.2. Taxonomy (NCBI): domain Eukaryota; kingdom Metazoa; phylum Chordata; class Actinopteri; order Salmoniformes; family Salmonidae; genus Salmo; species Salmo salar. The sequence goes on from NC_138292.1 coordinate 34,349,099, forward strand.
ATAATGATGACTATCCTCCTCTTCAAATGCATGTTACAGCAAGAACATCTGTGGTAAACAGATTTGACTCCAGGACAGGACACGCGCTGTAATGTCTCGCGTCGAGCTGTCACTAAGAGTAAAGCGATGACGTCATAATTAGTATTGACAGCAGCTGGAATAGTAAATACAGATGCTATTATTTATAAAGTGGATTTCATAAATGAAGTCTTGCAACCCTAATATTTGATAATATGAAAATAATAATAATGTAGTACAAACAAATAATATTCTAGGCTATTGTTATAGAGTTCAAATCTCAATTATATATTTTTTTACCATTATTTAACTAGGCAAAAACTTCTTAGGGATAAGAGTCCTGCTAGCGGGACAACTTCCGGTGAAACTGGAGGGCGCGCAATACAAATTAATAATCATAAATATTATGGATTTTTAAAATGTATGTACATATAAGTGCCTTATATCGGCAGAAAGCTTAAATTCTAACTGCACTGTCCGATTTACAGTAGCTATTACAACGAAAACATGCCATGGGATTGTTTGAGGATGGCGCCCCACATCAAAATATTTTTCCACTGGCACAGGTTTCATAAATTCGCATATAATGTTTAAATATTAACTTACTTTTTGAAAATCTTACTCTGATTTGTCATCCAAAAGGGTCCCAGCTATGACATGTAGTGTCGTTTTGTTAGTTAAAATCCTTCTTTATATCTCAAAATGTCTGTTTAGTTGGTGCCATCGATTTGAGTAACCCACTCGTTCAACTTGCAGAGAAAGGAATCCGAAAATCTACCTCTAAACTTTGTTTCAACAAGTCAAAATATGTTTCAATTTACTCCTCAGATACCCTAAAATGTAATCAAACTATAATATTTCTTATGGAAAGTAGTATGTTCAATAGGAAACCGATTTTAGCAGGTGCGTAATGTCTTCATGGCGCGCAAACACGAATTTAAAAGACTGTGTCCTTATGCTAAAACTGATATTTCTTATTCGTTTTTGAAGTTACAAGCCTTAAACCTTGAACATAGACTGCTGACACCATGTGGAAGGCATAGGAATTGCATCCAGGGAGCAAATTTTCAATATGACCTTTTTATAATTTATTTTATTTCACCTTTATTTAACCATGTAGGCTAGTTGAGAACAAGTTCTCATTTACAACTGCGACCTGGCCAAGATAAAGCAAAGCAGTGCAACAAAATACAACAGAGATACATATGGGATAAACAAAAGTACAGTCAATAACAATAGAAAAATCTGTTTACAGTGTGTGCAAATGGAGTAAGGAGGTAAGGCAATAAACAGGCCATAGTAACGAAGTAATTACAATTTAGCAAATTAACACGGAGTGATAGATGTGCAGATGATGATGTGCAAGTAGAAATACTGGTGTGCAAAAGAGCAAAAAAAGTCAATAAAAACAATATGGGGATGAGGTAGGTAGTTGGATGGGCTTTTTACAGATGGGCTGTGTACAGCTGCAGCGATCGGTGAGCTGCTCAGATAGCTGATGCTTAAAGTTAGTGAGGGAGATATAAGTCTCCAACTTCAGCGATTTTTGCAATTCGTTCCAGTCATTGGCAGCAGAGAACTGCAAGGAAAGGCGGCCAAAGGAGGTGTTGGCTTTGGGGATGACCAGTGAGATATACCTGCTGGAGCGCGTGCTACGGGTGGGTGTTGTTATGGTGACCAGTGAGCTGAGATAAGGCAGAGCTTTACCTAGCAAAGACTTATAGATGACCTGGAGCCAGTGGGTCTGGCGACGAATATGTAGCGAGGGCCAGCCGACGAGAGCATACAGGTCACAGTGGTGGGTGGTATATGGGGCTTTGGTGACAAAACGGAGGGCACTGTGATGGACTGCATTCAGTTTGCTGAGTAGAGTGTAGGAGGCTATTTTGTAAATGACATCGCCGAAGTCGATGGATTGGTAGGATGGTCAGTTTTACGAGGGTATGTTTGGCAGCGTGAGTGAAGGAGGCTTTGTTGCGAAATAGGAAGCCAATTCTAGATTTTATTTTGGATTGGAGATGCTTAATGTGAGTCTGGAAAGAGAGCTTACAGTCTAACCAGACACCTAGGTATTTGTAGTTGTCCACATATTCTAAGTCAGAACCGTCCAGAGTAGTGATGCTAGTCAGGCAGGCGGGTGCGGGCAGCGATCGGTTGAAGAGCATGCATTTAGTTTTACTAGCGTTTAAGAGCAGTTGGAGACCACGGAAGGAGTGTTGTATGGCATTGAAGCTCGTTTGGAGGTTTGTTAACACAGTGTCCAAAGAAGGGCCAGATGTATACAGAATGGTGTCGTCTGCGTAGAGGTGGATCAAGGAATCACTCGCAGCAAGAGTGACATCATTGATATATACAGAGAAAAGGGTCGGCCCGGAAATTGAACCTTGTGGTAGCCCCATAGAGACTGCCAGAGGTCCGGACAAAAGGCCCTCCAATTTGACACACTGAACTCTGTCTGAGAAGTAGTTGGTGAACCAGGCGAGGCAGTCATTTGAGAAACCACTGCTGTTGAGTCTGCCGATAAGAATACGGTGATTGACAGAGTCGAAAGCCTTGGCCAGGTTGATGAAGACAGCTGCACAGTACCGTCTCTTACTCTTGCATTTCTAAGAGGATGGTCTCTCCAAAGATATTAAAATCTGGTTGTTTTTTCTCTTACCATATTATATTCTCCTACCATATCTATTATATTCTCCTACATTATTTTAACATTTCTACAAACTTCAGTGTTTTCTTTCCAATGGTACCAATTATATGCATATCCTGGCTTCAGGGCCTGAGCTACAGGCAGTTTACTTTGGGCACGTCATTCAGACAGGATGGAAGTGGAGAAAAAAGGTGCCTAGCCCTAACTAGGTCTGACCCTGTTAGATGAAAACCAGTAGAAGGACAGACGTTGGTGTTTGGCTGACTAAAATCATACAATACTGCACACTGATTAAACGTGATTGTCTAAGCAGTCTGTAACATGGATGTTTGGCTTTAGCTCTGTTCGGGCAGAAGTAGACACAGTAAAACAAAATAATAATCTCATTGTCACGGTTGTCGTAGGATGAAGTGGAACAAAGTGCAGCGTGATTATCATTCCACATATTTTATTGAACTGTGAAACTATGCAATACATACAAAATAAACTGATTGAAAAAAAAAAAGTGACAGAGTTAACATACACTTACTCAAAATCAAAATCAATCCCACACAAACCCAGGTGGGAAAAACATTACTTATGTATGATCTCCAATTACACACAACGATGACCAGCTGCCTCTAATTGGCGATCATCCCAAACAAAACCCAACATAGAAAATCTAAACTAGAAGAAAAAAAATACCAGTCACGCCCTGACCTACTCTACCATAGAAAATAACAGCTTTCTATGGTCAGGACGTGACAGTACACCCCCCCCCCCCCCCCCCCCCAGAGGTGCGGACTCCGAACGTACCTAAAACAAAAAAAGGAGGGTTAGGGTGGGTGACTAATGTCTATGGCAGCTCTGGTGCAGTACGAAGAACCTTCTCATCCCGCGGATCCTCCAACAGAGGAGGCGGCTCCGGTTCGGGGCGTAACCCCCGCTCCGCCCGCTGATCCCTCTGCTTTTGTGCCACCGGACCGTGTATCGTCGGAGGAGGAACCGGACTGTAGATCGTCGCCAGAGGCTCTGTACTGCAGACCACCGCTGGAGGGTCCGGACTGCCGGCCGTCTCAGGAGGGTCCGGACTGGGAACTGTCGCCGGAAGCTCCGGACTGGGAACTGTCGCCGGAAGCTCCGGACTGGGAACTGTCGCCGGAAGCTCCGGACTGGGAACTGTCGCCGGAAGCTCCGGACTGGGAAGGCACACTGGAGGCCTGATGCGTGGGGCTGGCACAGGTGGCGCCAGACTGGTGACACGCACCTCGGAACGAGTGCGAGGAGCAGGACACACCGGACTGGGCAGGCGCACCCCCCCAAAAAAAAGAAAATTGTGGGCTGCCTCTCGTGCTTCCCTCGTTGCCGTGCTCTCGCTGCCTCCACCTGTTCCCATGGGAGGCACTTTTCTCCCGCCCCTAATTCCTCCAAAGCCCTGGATATACTCCTTATCTCATCAAAAGTCCACCGGTCCATACCACACTGCTTGGTCATATTGTGGTGGGAGATTCTGTCACGGTTGTTGTAGGATGAAGCGGACCAAAGTGCAGCGTAATTATCGTTCCACATATTTTATTGAACTGTGAAACTATGCAATACATACAAAATAAACTGAATGCACAAAAAACAACAAACTGTGACGAAGCGTTAACATACACTTACTCAAAATCAATCTCCCACAAACCCAGGTGGGAAAAACACCTACTTATTAAGTATGATCTCCAATTAGAGACAACGATGACCAGCTGCCTCTAATTGGAGATCATCCCAAACAAAACCCAACATAGAAATACAAAACTAGAACATAACATAGAAAATCTGAACTTGAAAACCCCCCGTCACACCCTGACCTACTCTACCATAGAAAATAACAGCTTTCTATGGTCAGGACGTGACACTCATGCCATAGTGTGTGTAGTTTAGTGGTAATAATCCCTAATCCAGGGTCACCACGTATGACTCAGGTACCAGCTCTGCAAAGCTCCATAAACAGAGGAAGACATGCAGCCGGCATCATGCCCATCTCACCAGATGCAACAGTCAATATTGCCTTTATCTCCAATTCAGTCTGAAAAGGAGCAATGGGAAGGCAGGACAGAGAAACAGATGGAGATGGGAGATCAAACAAGCAATATTGAGTGTAATAAGAGAGAGAGGGAGAGAGACAAGTAGGAATAGATTGTTAAGGGCATGACACAGAGACAAACAAAGCAAGGGCACTTATTTCCATCACTGGGCCTTCAATAGACAGCACCAAGTGAGTCAAGTCAGAGTTGGATTAATTGGCTTTGACCATGACATGCACCCATTTCTCTCCGGAAGACCAGCGCTGCCGCTCTAGCTTCCCCTATTCCCCAGCTAAGTCTAGCTCTGCTCGGTCAAGCTCTTGAGGGTGTGTAGGAGTGGGGCTTTGGGAAGGTGGATTGAAGACGTGGGTTTGGTTTTGAGTGACAGATTGAGAACAATCGCTAAGCATGGTTTAGAACAGTGGTAATTGGCTGTATTGTGTAGCTCTGAGGCAAGTTTGTTTTCACTATGTTGTCATCCTTGTGTAGTCATATTTCTCAGTGCTGGCTGTGTTTATGCCCTGCTGAAAGAAAATAGCATAGGCTGGTCATCAGCCTTCACTGTGTTTTTGCTGTTGGCTAGCCTTTGTTGTGTTTTGGACACAGGTGACATTAATAAGGGATCATAGCTTTCACCTGGATTCACCTGGTCAGTTTATGTCATGGAAAGAGCAGGAGTTCTTAATGTTTTGGACACTCAGTGTATATAATACAGTGGCTACCTCATGTCTGCCAGTCATGTTATGCTGGTTTGCAAAGCGATGTTTAATCCATATTGGAATCCAGCCAGAGTGGGTATATCCAACAATTGGAACTTTTATTCACCCACAATCTGCAATCAGAATGACTGCCAGGGTAAAAAGATGAATAAATGAGACTACCTAAACAATCTAAACTGGAACAACCATGTCAGTAACAGGTGCAATAAGTCCAACTAACAGATTGGATTAATTTAGAATTGTTTTATTTTATCTTTGTGCAGCATAAGATTAATGAATCAATCAATGTACATGCACCAGCTTGGTCACCAGCATACCAGTATCATCAGCATAAACTGGTAACCAGCATACCAGCATCACCAGCATGAGCTGCTCACCAGCATCATCAGCTTGAGCAGCTAGTCGGCCAGCCTAACCAGACAAGGGATGGGCAACTTTGATGGGGGTGGGGGCCACCAAAAATCTGAACTCATGAGGGGCCGCAGTGGCTCGCGGGTCTGCGTACCCACATCCATACTCACACATGCAGCCTTTTGGGGGACCTATGTGAAAATGTTGTTTCGCTAACAAAATCAATGGCGGTCCCCCGATCAATAATTCGACCATGATTACTACAGGTTTAGATAGTTGGCTAGACTAACTTACTCATTTAAAACATGTTAGCTGACATGGGCTAATTGAGTGACTGTCAGTGAGTGACATAAGAGAAAAACTGCTGATGCACATTCAAATTTAGAAATTGCACCCTGTGTATTCTACTATTCTAACTCTAAGTTGAGACCCTTTTTTATTATTTTTTATTAACATTGTGTGGAAATAGATCCGCGGGCCTACAAAAGGGGGGCCAGTTGCCCATCCCTGGGCTAGACCATGCTGGTCAGACCAGATATACCAGCTTAACCCAGCATGAACCAGCTTGAAATGTAGGCTGTTTTTTTCAGCAGGGTGTACCTCGTCATCAGAAAGTTGAACTGAGCTAGTATTTCATGGGAGTGTTTCCCATTGAACAATATAAACTATGAAAATCCTGGAAAAGGGTCTCAAATTCCATACAATTCATAGAAAAAACATTTCATTCACAATATGTGTTCCTTGAGCATTGCCCTCCCTTGTCCTATTTACTCCAGTTGGCAAACACAGCTACCTTTCAATCAGGGCAGTAGCACTGACACGTTTCAGGTAAATTAGGCTGCGTCAGCCATTCCATCACAGCCTCAGTCACTGAGAGGAGCACTTCCTCGACAACAAGCCAGGGAGACAGTCTGGAGATGACACAGGGAGACACACCAATGCAGACAGGCTCACCTGTTTCAGACAGGGACGGAAGTGTAATGGGGTGCACGACAGGATAGGGGCATGAGCCACCTGTCGGGGGTTACGACAGCTCTGTGATATGAACCCTGGTAGGGGTGGAGATGCACAGGAGTTATCCCTGCTGAGATTCCCATTAGCAGAGAGACTAGACAATGCTGAGTGACCCACGTCCAGGCGAGCACAGGGGGGAAATGAAGCTAGAGCAATGTTAATAAATTGCCTTGGACACCTGAAATTTTCTAATGGGAATCTGAACCAAGTAAGAAAGCAATTAACAGTGATAGGAGAGAACCATGAACAACAACAGGGCCCAAAACACATGTGGAACGTCAAAAAGAGAACATTTGAGAAGTCTTATCACTTATCATGGAGATGAGATTAAAAAACACAAGGGTTTTAGAAAATAAAAAAACATGGCTTTGGTAAAAAAAGGTACTTTGTGAAAATTCCCTAAATGTCCATTAGTTGCTACCTGGAGAGACAAAGAGTCTAGAGCAAAGGTATTCACTTCCTGCTGGTTTTCTGTTCTACCTGATAATTAATTGCAGACACCCGGTGTCTCAGGTCTAAATCAGTCCCTGATTAGAGGGGGAAAATGAATAAATGCAGTGGAACTGCCTTCAAGGTTCAGAGTTAAGTATGACAGGTCTAGAGGATAAAGCTGGGATTGAAATAAATCTCCTTGAGGCCACTCTAGCTGAGAAGAATGTTTGTTTCTCCCTTTGCTCTCAATTTGTTTTTTTGGAACTTGCCCCAGAGGTGTTTTTTCCTTGTAGTCACCAGAGTACACACTCCCATTGAACAGACTCTAGTCTCTACACACCATGTTTTTTGGACTACAATTTAACCTGTTGTGTGTGTTCATGATCAGTCAAAGTAGTTCAGATGATAATCAGTGCACTATCATTGTACTCTAATTCCTTGCCTGGCTCTATGCTCTAATTCCTAGCCTGGGTCAGAATCAGCTGCTAGAGACAAAGGAATATGATCCTTATAAAAGTGTGAAACATTCAGGTGCACTGAATTAGATGTACAATTAATTGTACTGGAACATGTTTTCTGAGTGTTCTTGGATATCCCTGACCTACTAGTGCTATGTCTGTGTGTACTAGATGGTTGTCAATGCTTACATGATCCTCCAGGCTATACTCACCTCTATTAAGAGTGTGTTCCTTATTTAAAGATCTAGGCATTGGAGGATAAGGATTAGAGAGGAGCAAGGATGTGACATTCTCCTGATCCTCTTAACTACACTGAACAAAATATAAATGCAAATATGTAAAGTATTGGTCCCATGTTTCATGAGCTGAAATGAAAAATCCCAGAAATGTTCCATAGCTTAATTCTCTCAAATGTTGTGCACAAATTACTTTATGTACCTGTTAGTGAGAATTTATCATTTGCCAAGGTAATCCATCCACCTGACAGGTGTGGCATATCAAGAAGCTGATTAAACAGCATGATCATTACACAGGTGCACCTTGTGCTGGGGACAATAAAAGGCCACTCTAAAATGTGCAGTTTTGTCACACAACACAATGCCACAGATGTCTCAAGTTTTGAGGGAGCGCTCAATTGGCATGCTGACTGCAGGAATGTCCACAACAGCTGTAGCCAGATAATTGAATGTTAATTTCTCTACCATAAGCCACCTTCAACGTCATTTTAGAGAATTTGGCAGTATGTCCAACCAACCTCACAATTGCAGACCACGTGTAACCGTGCCAGCCCAGAACCTCCACATCCGACTTTTTCACCTGTTGGATCGTCTGAGAGGGGTTGTTGGGGTGCTGAGGAGTATTTTTGTCTGTAATAAAGCCCTTTTGTAGGGAAAAACTCATTCTGATTGGCTGGGCCTGGCTCCCCAGTGTGTGGGCCTGGCAGCCAAGTGGGTGAGCCGATGCCCTCCCAGGCCAACCCATTTCTGCACCCCTGCCCAGTCATGTGAATTCCATAGATTAGGGCCTAATGAATTCATTTAAATTGACATATTTCCTTAAATGAACTGTAACTCAGTAAAATCTTTTAAATTCTTGCATGTTGCATTTATATTTTTGTTCAGTATAGAAGAGAAAGCAGATGGGCTTGATGGGAAAGTGATGTATGTTAGTCCGTTCCTGAGTTAATGCTGCGTTCAAAACAACTGCGAACTCGGAAATCTCAGACTTCCAATTTAGGAAAAAAAAACTAGCTTCATCTGTATGGACCTCGCTTTGCGCACGGGGGAATTGTCATGCTGAAAAAGGAAAGGGCCTTCCCCAAACTGTTGTCACAAAGTTGGAAGCACAGAATCGTCAAGAATGTAATTGTATGCTGTAGCGTTAAGATTTCCCTTCACTGGAACTAAGGGGCCTAGCCCAAACCATGAAAAACAGCCCCAGACCATTATTGCTCCTCCACCAAACTTTACAGTTGGCACAATCCATTTGGGGAGGTAGCGTTCTCCGTGTATCTGCCAAACCCAGATTGGGACTGCTAGATGGTGAAGCGTGATATATCACTTCAGAGAACGAGTTTGCACTGCTCCAGAGTCCAATGGCGGCGAGCTTTACACAACTCCAGCTGATGCTTGGCATTGCGCATGGTGATCTTAGGCTCGTGTGCGGCTGCTCGGCCATGGAAACCCATTTCATCAAGCTCCTGATGAACTGTTCTTGTGCTGATGTTGCTTCCAGAGGCAGTTTGGAACTCAGTAGTTAGTGTTGCAACCGAGGACAGACGGTTTTTGCACGCTACGCACTTCAGCACTAGGTGGTCCCGTTCTGTGAGCTTGTGTGGTCTCCCACTTCGTGGCTGAGCCATGTTGCTCCTAGACATTTCCATCTAGCAATAACAGCACTTACAGTTGATAGGGGCAGCTCTAGCAGGGCAGAAATTTGATGAACTGACTTGTTGGAAAGGTGGCATTCTATGATGGTGACACATTGAAAGTCACTGAGTTATTTAGTAAGGCCATTCTACTGCCAATGTTTGTCTATGTAGATTGCATGGCTGTGTGCTCGATGTTATACATGTTTCTGAAATAGCCGAATCCACTAATTTGAAGGGGTGTCCACACACTTTTGTATAGTGTATTTTTAGTACTGGCTAAACACATTATATGTTATAGCAATCTGTCAGTCAATGACGTGACACACAACCATTGGTTGATGCTTGCAACGTCTGAGCAGGGGAACACAACCTATATGTGGTTAGCTGATAAATACCTATCAGGCATTGTAAGATCTGTCAGGAGTCAAGTGGTGGAATATCCAAGTGGTGGAACATGACCTGAGTATTTACTCAGTAGGGAGTCTAGGCAGTTATCTTCTCTACTATTGTTGGATCCCAGTTTACTAGGGGAGTAGCCTGCCTACTTCATAACCAGGCCTGTTGACCAATCCTGAAACAAATTATGGAGAAGAAAAAAAAAGGCCAAAAAACATGGTAAACCAGTGAGCCACTTATCCCTGATCCGTCCTGTTTATGACTGCACGTCCCAGTCCAGTCCAGCCCAACCCAGCCTTGCACTCACTCCCATATTTTTTGAACAAGTCAAGTGACGCCACTACTCCCTGTAGCCATATTGTTATTACTTTCAAGGCAACGAGTGAGCAGCTGTCCGCGGACAGCAAGGTGGAGCGCGACTGACAAGTTTGGAATTTCATTAAACGAAGCTACAAGTTACTTGTAAATTGCTGGTCGAAGTTAAAGTCGGGTATGTGCTTTGTTGGAATGGTATCTCACTATTTGTGTTGTTGTATTCTTAGCCATAGTCACAGCTACTGTAGCTAGCTAACTCACCACTTTTACACTGCACAGCGGCTAAGTTAGCTAGCAAGTTGGAAACGGGACCGAATGGAGGATTTAGCTAGCCTTTGCTTTAGCATTAACATTGTGGCTAATGAGCGTAGCTAGCAACTAACTAACTAAATAAGTTGATCTAGCTAACTTAGCTAGCGCTACACCAATTATGAACTATATTGAGATAACGTTGGCAAAATTAACCACGCGAGTCATCTTTAGTAGCTAATATTAGCTAGTTAACCAGTACACCATTCATAGACGTCGTTGGCTAACTAACGTCTTTAGCGCCCATTAACGATAGTATCGTCTGACTGGGGGTGTTTTCTTAAGCGCCCCGACGCTTGTTCTAAACGTTTGCTGTAGGGTTTTGGAAACATAAGGAACGTATCTTTCATATCAGCAGGTGGGAAAAAGTACTCAATTGTCATACTTGAATAAACATAAAGATACCTTAATAGAAAATTACTCAAGTAAAATGAAAGTCACACAGTAAAATACTACTTGAGTAAAAGTATATGGTTTTAAATATACTTAAGTAGCTATCAAAAGTAATTGGAATTGCCAAAATATACCAGATCAGAGACAGCAGGGATGAACAGGGATGTTTTCTTGATAAGTGTGTCAATTGAACCATTTTCTTGGCAAAATGTAACGAGTACTTTTGGTTGTCAGAGAAAATGTATGGAGTAAAAGGTACATTATTTTCTTTAGGAATGTAGTGAAGTAAAAAATGTTTTTGTAAAACATATAAGCAAAAGTGCAGATGCCCCAAAAAACAACTTACGTAGTACTTTAACACTCCTGCTGTGTTCCGGTCGAATTGGACCAATCTTAAATTTTCGCTCTGAAAAATATAATTCATTTAATCTGATAGTCATGGAACCTTATGACATTGTCCACATAGGGCATCTGAACACACAATACATCTTGATGATTTTCATTACATTTTGGGTGTTTTATTTAACTTTTGTACACCTGTGGTGTTCCTGGTCAACAATGACTGGTTCTTAGAAATGAAGGGGTGAGACTACAATTAGTGTATAAAATTGAGTTCAGGCACATGCCCATTCATCAGATGGACACACTTCCTCTCCCAGACCCCCACATGCATGTGTGTTTGAGCACACACACACACACCTCACTCCCCTTCTTGGCTTCCATGGCAACCCCCACGGAACCTTTCCCCAATAGAATCACCTGTTGGCATTTTCACAAACAATCGCAACATTGTTTCAATAATATATAGAACTTTTCTCACAGCTCTGGTATGTAAAGCTTTTTTGAGGCCTTGCTCACAATTTGTTCTGTGGCAGCACAATGACCAAACAATATACTGTATGTGAGGCTCTTGATCATGACACTGGTGAGGAGGAAAGAGACCTTGTTAAACTTTGACACAAAAGTAGTCTGTGATAAATAGCACAATATGTTTCATCTGAGTATTTGTTATAGTCAAAATAATCCACACACTATGCTTTTTTTAAAACTCAAGTTGTAGAAGCCTAAAGGCCATAAATAGCAAATAGAAGTTCAAACTTGTAATGTTAACATGAACTTAAAAAGATCTAACACATTAGGTGACAATATGTATTATTATGGATTTATAATCAGTTATAATGGGGTGGTCATTTTGGACCGAGAAAACAGAATGAATTAACATGAAACAAACAAAACAGGAGGGTTCAAGTATTTTTACCTACAGTTGAAGACGGAAGTTTACATACACCTTAGCCAAATACATTTAAACTCAGTTTTTCACAGTTCCTGACATTTAATCCTAGTAAAAATTCCCTGTCTTAGGTCAGTTAGGATCACCACTTTATTTTAAGAATGTGAAATGTCAGAATAATAGTAGCGTGGATTTATTTAAGCTTTTATTTCTTTCATCACATTCCCAGTGGGTCAGAAGTTTATATACACTCAATTAGTATTTGGTAGCATTGCCTTTAAATTGTTTAACTTGGGTCAAACGTTTCGGGTAGCCTTCCACAAGCTTCCCACAATAAATTGGGTGAATTTTGGTCCATTCCTCCTGTCAGAGCTGGTGTAACTGAGTCAGGTTTGTAGGCCTCCTTGCCCACACACGCTTTTACAGTTCTGCCCACAGATTTTCTATACGATTGAGGTCAGGACTTTGTGAATCCTTAAGCCATTTTGCCACAACTTTGGAAGTATGCTTGGGGTCATTGTTCATTTGGAAGACCCATTTGCAACCAAGCTTTAACTTCCTGACTGATGTCTTGAGACGTTGCTTCAATATATCCACATACTTTTCCTACCTCATGATGCCATCTATTTTGTGAAGTGCACCAGTCCCTCCTGCAGCAAAGCACCCCCACAACATGATGCTGCCACCCCCTTGCTAAACGGTTGGGATAGTGTTCTTCGGCTTGCAAGCCTCCCCCTTTCCCTCCAAACATAATGATGGACATTATGGCCAAATAGTTCTATTTTTGTTTCATCAGACCAGAGGACATTTCTCCAAAAACTACAATCTTTGTCCCCGTGTGCAGTTGCAAGCCGTAGTCTGGCTTTTTTATGGCGGATTTGGAGCAGTGGCTTCTTCCTTGCTGAGCGGCCTTTCAGGTTATGTCGATATTGCACTCGTTTTACTGTGGGTATAGATACTTTTGTACCTGTTTCCTCCAGCATCTTCACAAGGTCCTTTGCTGTTGTTCTGGGATTGATTTGCACTTTTCACACCAAAGTACGTTAATCTCTAGGAGACAGAACGCGTCTCCTTCCTGAGCGGTATGACGGCTGCGTGGTCCCATGGTGTTTATACTTGCGTACTATTGTTTGTACAGATGAACGTGGTAACTTCAGGCGTTTGGAAATTGCTCCCAAGGATGAACCAGACTTGTGGAGGTCTACAATTAGTTTTCTGAGGTCTTGGCTGAGGTCAGAAGCTTCTAAAGCCATGACATTTTCTGGAATTTTCCAAGCTGTTTAAAGGCACAGTCAACTTAGTGCATGTAAACTTCTGACCCACTGGAATTGTGATACAGTGAAATAATCTCTGTAAACAATTGTTGGAAAAATGACTTGTGTCATGCACAAAGTAGATGTCCTAACCGACTTGCCCAAACTATAGTTTGTTAACAAGGAATTTGTGGAGTGGTTGAAACACATAGGTTGGAGTCATTAGTTTATGTAAACTTCCGACTTCAACTGTAAGTACTTTACACCACTGCATATCAGTGAGAAATAATTTTCAAAAAACAAAAGGTTAAATTACCTTTTTATATGGTTAGGGTTCCCACAGAGACATATTTCCATGTTACAGCCCTTGTTTTCAGTAGTGATAGGGAAGCTTAGCTTCCTGAAGCATATTGCATATATCCAGCCAATTGTGTCAAATAGGTTCATTACTCGAGGCTTTGATCAACACTGTGTTCACTAGTGGCACCTGGTAGTCAAAACAATTTAGCACAGCCAAATTATTATAGATGACATCCCACATGCTATAGCACGTGCAGTGTAGCCTTTTTGTCTTCTTCCGAAGCTGATACCTAGCCAATCAGGTGTTTGGCACCAGGTAGCCTAGTGGTTAGAGCTTTGGGCCAGTAACCGAAAGGTTGCTGGGTCAAATCCCCGAGCTGACAAGGTAAAAATCTGTCGTTCTGCCCACTGTTCCCCGGTAGGCCGTCTTTGTAAATAAGCATTTGTTCTTAACTGACTTGCCTAGTTAAATAAATAAAAATAAGATTTTGTTAGACGAAACAAAACTTCGGATGTCATTGATCACGTGCCTTTGATAAAGTGATACAAGCATCGGCACACTGCTTAAAAATAAACTGCTTAGCGATTGCCTCGGAGCACCGGTATTAAACGTAACATCTAGTTTATGGAAGACAGAGTGGACTAGCTAATTAGCTATCTGCATCACTGACACCTGTGTGTAAACAAAAGACAGACCAACAAACGTCTTGTTGCTGAAAAATACTGTCGGGTGCAACTGTGTTAAAACCGGTTAACATTGTATAGTAAGTGTGTATTTTTAATTTGTGAAATGATTTTGTTGTGAGATGAAAGTAGAGGGATTTCTGTTTCTAGAACCGTACTGCAATTGAGAATCAATGCTTTCTTAAGGGCCCTTCCTAACAATGCAGAGAGAAATGTATAAATAATAGGAAACACAAGGAATGAATATGTAATGATAACTTGGCTATATACACGGGGTACCAGTACCGAGTCAATGTGCAGGGGTACGGAGTAATTGAGGTAGATGTATGGGTAAAGTGACTATGCAACAGGATAGATAATTAACAGTAGCAGCAGTGTTTGTGACGAGTCAAAAGTATCCAATGCAGAGTAGTCAGGGTAGCCATTTGGTTAACTATTTACCAGTCTTATGGCTTGGGGGTAGAAGCAGTTCAGGGTCCTTTTGGTTCCAGACTTGGTGCATCGGTACTGCTTGCTGTGCAGTAGCAGAGCGAACAGTCTATGACCTGGGTGGCTGGAGTCTTTGACAATTTTTAGGGACTTTTATTTTTTAGGGACACTGACTAGTATAGAGGTCTTGATGGCAGGGAGCTCGTCCCCAGTGATGTACTGGGCCGTACGCACTACCATTAACACCTTGTGGTTGGATGCCAAGCAGTTGCCATACCAAGTGGTGCAACCATCCAAGATCCTTTCAATGGTGCAGCTGTATAACTTTTTGAGGATCTGAGGGCCCATGCCAAATAGGGCTGTGGCAATCACACATTATTTTCAATGTAAAAACAAACGTGACGCAAACCAAACTCTTTGGTCCTTTAAAAACCTGATGTATGTCAAATATTGTGTGCTATATGTTGGAAAATATACTGAACAAAAATATAAATGCAATATGTAACAATTTCAATAATTTTACTAATTTACAGTTCATATAAGGAAATCAGTTAATTCAAATAAATTCATTGGGCCCTAATCTATGGATTTCACATGACTGGGCAGAGGCGCAGCCATGGGTGGGCCTGGGAATGTGTTTTCCCCACAAAGGGCTTTATTACAGTCAGAAATACTCCTCAGTTTCATCAGCTGTCTGGGTCAATCCCGCAGTGGAAGAAGCCGGATGTGGAGGTCCAGGGATCTTTTTTATTTCAGTTCATGAAACATGGGAACAACACTTTACATGTAGTTTTTTATTTTAGTTCAGTATAAATAATCTGTCTCTGGATGGCTGATGTTTGTTTCCAACATTAGGTCTGTTTTCCTAAAGAAGTTGAATCTGCTTTGTTTTGTTTCCTTGCCACGATACTAACGAGTTTTGCGATACTGGTATCATCATGGACCTATTGCTAAATCTTTTCAGCCTCCTGAGGGGGAAGAGGCGTTGTTGCGCCTTCTTCATGACTGTTCTCACCATGATAGTTCCTTAGTAATGTGGACACCGAGGAACTTGAAGCTCTCGACCCACTCGGCCCTCTGTTTCCTGTAGTCCACAATCGGCTACTTTGTCTTGCTGACGTTGAGGGAGAGGTTGTTGTCCTGGCACCACACTGCCAGGTCACTGACCACCTCCCTATAGGCTGTCTCATCGTTGGTGATCAGGCCTACCACCTTTGTGTTGTTAGCAAACTTAATGATGGTGTTGGAGTTGTGCATGGCTACAGGAGGGGACTAAGCACGTACCCCCGAGGGGCCCCCATGTTGAAGGTCAGCGTGGTGGATGTGTTATTGCCTACTCTCACCACCTGGGAGCGGCCTGCCAGGAAGTCCAGGATCCAGTTGCAGAGGGATGTGTTCAGTCCCAGGGTCCTGAGCTTAGTGATGAGCTTGGAGGGCACTATGGTGTTGGAATGCTGAGATGTAGTCAATAAACAGCATTCTCACATAGGTGTTCCTCTTGTCCAGGTGGTAGAGGGCACTGTGGAATGCAATAGAGATTAACGCTAGGCTCCTTTAGTCCATTATTGGGCTAGTTAATTAGACAGAATTTAGATAGCTAGCTGTTTTGTTTATCACCACATCCAGTACTTAAGTAGCTAGAGAGCTTACAACGGCCATAAATAGATTCAACTCACTTAGCTAGCTACCCAACTAGTAATCATGACAAATATCAATCACCATTTAAACTTGTAGAAACTTGAATGCAGAACACCACCACAATGACGGCTCAGCTATCATTAAATGTACTTTATCCTCGTTCTGGGGAGGCAAAGGTGTGTACCTTTTTTTCTTCCTTGCTCAGTTTGAGTTAGAGCATGGCACCACCAACGGCAGAATAGTGGGTTCGATTCCCGGGACCAACCTTACGTAAATGTATGCATGTGTTACTGCAAGTCGCTTTGGCTAAATGCGTCTGCTTATGGCATGTTTTTGCCTTAGCACTACACAGCTGATTCAAATTATTAACTCATTATCAAGCTTTGAGGATTTGAATCAGGTGTGTAGTGCTAAGGCTAAAATATGCAACTCTTTCAGTTGCCAGGTCCAGGATTAAGAAATTGCGTTTGCGACATTAGCTAGCTAGTTTTAAATCTGGTCAGAGCATCAGCCTTGTACAATTATGTCAAAATTAGAGGTATTGAGCAATCTTGCGGTTGCTTTTGCTCTGGTACGAAACACACACGACTACCCAGTGCTTGATGCTGCTCACTCTCTCATAACTGTAGAGTAGCCTAGATGGCTTAGGGCAAAAGGACAACGTTGTGCAAGTGTGTCAATAGGCCATTGCCTATTGAATACAGGTGCTGTCATTTTTTTCCCCTCAAGTAGTTTCACGTGGTCAGAGGCAAAGCATAAAATGTGCATCTGAAAAGAAGCACCTACAATAAGTTGTTTGACAGCGGTTTTATCCCTTGCTTTTTTTTAGCTTAACAATGTAAAACCAGTTTTCTACGAGCTAGGCCTAGGTGAGGCTAAATGCAGTCAACTTAACCAGGAGGACTCCTCTCAGCCTCAGGCAACTTGCTGCTCTGCCCCACCGGTACAGGATGTTGCTCTGGTTCCTGTAATCCAATATGGCTCTGTTTATAAATGGATGCAGATTAAATACACTAGAATACTTCCCACTCTGAAACAAATAGGTTGCCGCAAAAGTTATCGGTGCAGTGTAGTGTATGTCAATTGTGCTTATCTTTCTCACCAGGAAGTAGTTCTGTCACAGAAAGGCCTATAATGTAATAGTAAATAATTTCCTGTCACAACAGGAGGGTTTTTCATATTATGTAAGCATTTCACTTCTGTGTTTGTTGTGCCTGCCTCCAACCTGGCGTTTTTGAAATGGCACAATTCAGACTCACTTTTGCAGTGCCTTTTTACTTCTGATTTATTCTCTTTATGTCTCTGTGAGAGGATTTCACTTGTGACAACTTCACTTTTATCCACATGGAGGTAAACAAACAGTTAGCAAGATGGGCCGTGAGTAGCCTAGTTTTTTTCTTGCTATTAGCAGACAGTTTTATTTTAAAGTGGCTAACTGCAAGCCTTACCTCTCAACCTTTTGATTGTTCTCTGCTACCTTTTGTATTAAAATGTCCCAGAAGTGAATATGATGAACGCGTAAGCACATCTGAATGAGTGTAACAGATGTTGTTATGGTGCATTCCTGTGTAGATAACTCCTCACTGTTTCTGCTCCTACAGACACCATGGTTGAGTTTAACGAGCGCTACCAAAAACCTGGAAAGCGTTTGGAAGAGCAGCCATTTCACATGTCATCAGAAAATAGCATGTGTTCATACTCAAACCCCATATGGAGCTCAGCTACCCTTTCTAAAAAAAAAAAAAATGTTTTACTTCAAACATCAATCTGTAGTGAATGCTGTTGCCATAGCTTTCTGAGTGAGTGATATGAGTAACAACAACTTCTCCACATAGAAGCAGAGCGCTTAAGGATCAACCACATGACACAGTGCCCTTTGACCTCTACTACAACTCGGTCGGAAAAAGAGGTGTGTCAGTCGGACTCTTGATCTCCATGGTGATTTTACAACCCTGTGAGCGGTCTGAGCTAATGTGTAGACTTACTAAAGCTCCCACGCTGCCTGTACTGGAAATTGTAGAGGGGGAATGATGTTGTCAACCTATAGGCCTAGCCTAAAAAATTATGTTGAGACAAAAAGGTACTTGGATCATATATAGCGTGTCAACTTTTGGCCTGAGAGGCAGCTGAAGTCAAAGGGTGGTGACCTCAAAGGTTTAAGCCAAGATCATTTGGGTCAGGCACTTTGTCTTTGACAATCTTTCAATGATTTCTGTCAATTCAAATCGAATCATATCCATCGCCTGCTCCATCAAATCGATTCAGAGGTTTTATGTAGCCTAGCCCCACAACACTGGGGGGTGGCTTCCCCTCCTCTAGTCAACGTTAACATCCTTTCTGCCTGATGCTTTTTTTTTACTAGATTCTTAGTCAGCAAAGTTATGGCAAGGACTAAAGCTTTCCCTCCAAGGTTCTCGGTAGAGAATACTAGCTGAATAATTATTTGCCATTTTAAGAATTCAGTGGGTTTTTTTTGTGCATTTTTTAAAATGTTTATTTAAGCTCTCACCTGCACAAGGTTATAATCTAGCCCATCTACAGGTGGCTTCACTGTAATAATTTACACAGTGGAATGACCCACACCTTCACTTGAAGGTAGAGGTCCCCTAACAAAGGTTAGACTGAAGTTCAAATCAAACCTGGTTGCTGTTGGATTGATAAGGGCCCTGTATTCTGTAAATGCAGTGCACTGGACATGCTTTGGTTAGACTGCCCTTTTGCTCTGGTTTAGAGAGCACATCCACAACAGTCCCAAGCCATTGTGCATGTCATGAATTAGGCTTGGCCAGTATACCATATGCCAGGGTATTTGGAAAAAGCCACGATGGTTTTTCAGTACTGTTGAAACAATTTATTATAAATGTTTTTTTTATACATTTTAATATTTGTAGATACTTTTGAAGTAAATACCTGCAGTCAATTTGTGCAATACTATAGGAGTTAAAGAACATTGCGTAATATAGTTATACTGTCACATTTTTATGAAGTTTACGGTAATCCCCAGTACGTGTCACATGGTGTTTGTTTACAAGCAAACTACGACGACAGATCGGAGCTTTGTGAGTCACTCACTGTTGCGCAGCATGCGCCAGGGGATCTAATTACAGTATGGAATTCACAACTAAATGTTTCCCAGCTAGATATCTTATAACGTATGTTAACAGTCAAAAATGTGCGAAAAGTCTGCAGTTGTGCATTTGGTGTGCAAATTTAGTATCTCGTTAGCTATCTAGCTAAGTGGTTAGCTTATTCCAAAATCAAGCATTAGCTTGGTAACAGCAGAGAATCCCATCCTGGATCAAGAGCCTTGCTGGCAAATATTTGTTTTGTGTGTGCAGCAAAATTAGCGAGTAGTATTTTTGAGTTACTTGAATAGTTTAGTTCAGAAACTGTACAACATGTTTACAATGCGCCCTTTAGCATTTAGTTGGTATTCTCTATTGGGATTTTACATATACAGTGCATTCGGAAACTATTCAGACCCCTTTTCCAAATGTTGTTACGTTACAGCCTTATTCTGACATGGATGAAAAACCTGGATGAATCCTGTTTCCATTGATCATCCTATACAACTTCATTTGAGTCTACCTGTGGTAAATTCAATTGATTGGACATGATTTGGAAAGGCGCACACACACGTCTATACAAGGTCCCACAGTTGACAGTGCCTGTCAGAGCAAATCCAAGGTCGAAGAAATTGTCAGAGTTCTGAGACAGGATTGTGTCGAGGCACAGATCTGGGGAAGGGTACCATATCGACTATAGTAGCCTAAATGTGAAGTGAAAATGCCATCATGCCACTATATCATCAGAGGCCATTAGGTAAAATGTCTTGTTTCGAAAGGTCACCAACCCCTCCCCCCTATATTTGCAGTGAGGGGTTTGACCTTAACTTAGCCCTGTCCTATTCAACAGGTCAATGTGCCTGCACTGCACACCTGTTTAGATATCACATAAACAGCCACTTCACACAACATATTTCCAATCCCCTTATCTCATATTGTGATCATGTAATCCTCTGTAGACATGCTGTGCTAATGGTAAGCCTCTGTGTGTCCTCTGCTGTAAGGCTGTATTTCCTCTGCAGAGGTAAGCGAGGCTGAAGTTGTTTGTTGTAAGCTGCCGATAACACCGTGCAGTAGTGTTGTCACGATCCCAGAATTTTGACTTCGATACTCGATACCACAATGATACCACAACAAAAAAAGAAGGCGTATCAGCCAAAGTCAAGTAATGTCACTTGATCCAGACAGATCTTTTGAGTTCAATATCATTGCATTACAATTTGAGTTTTGGTTAAAAAATAATTTAACTACATAACGGTAATCATTTATTTGAGTGGTAAATCTTAGGGATGTGCAACTTTCCCTTTCTTGACGATTCAGTACATATTTAGATACATGGGCTCCAATACGATACAGGAACAATACGTTTTGGTTTTAAACGATTCGGTGCGATTTGGTTTGATTAGAGGAACGAAACGATACGACTCGATGCACTGACATTTGTTGTATCAACACATTCGTTTTCCATTCTAAATTCTAATCTGCAGCTAATGGAGCTTATGAGCTGGGCGCCTCTAAGTTGAATCTGTCTGAGCTGATCTCTCTCACTGTGTGTGTAAATGATGTGTATATGTATATGTCGGCACCTGAGCTGAGCCATAAGGGAGACTCTGCATATACCACCCCACCTATCAGATAATGGGGATAATGTTTGCTTTTTGTCCCTCAACTTTCGATTTGAAATCCCCATCCATCACCAACTAAATTTGTCATTGTTGCAGATTCAAAGTGTTTGAGCTAGTGATGTATCAATATTCATCATTACAAATTAGCTATGACATAGCTAATGAATATATAGCACAACTTTGGATTTCAGCCCTGTCTCAATTGAATGGTTTAGACCTTTTTGGAAGTTTTTTCATAACTTTGTTTTTTTATCTCCCGCTTTGCCCATGCAGTGCAGGTAGCAAAAATGATTGCAAACCTCTAGGATAAAGTTTATAATATCATAAAATGACCATATACACTGATTTTGTTTAAAGCAAACTATCAAAACTGTTGCTGATGGTGAACCTGAACAATCAAAATAAAATGTAGTGTAGCCTAAGCCTTCATCAGCAGGTAGGCTATAGTCAGCAGGTAGGCTATAGCTAGATGAGTTATCTCAGGCGGTAGCTAAGGCTACTTTATTACGGTAAAATACAATTTTCAACAGCGCATTTGATAACAATAACCTAGCAAATTACATTGTCACTCAACTAATAAAGCCTAATATTGCGCAAGCCATTTTACAAACATTTGAATGCGGGAGGTGACGTGCGGCCTCGCGGGAAGCAGTGCACAGCACAGTTAAACTAATCTACTGATATTGCCTGGGGTCCATAATGCGATAAATTGCCTGTATTGATGCGGTAAATAAAACAATATGTTTCTAACATGAATGTCCACCAAAAAAAATTATTCTCCTTTAAACTACTACTACTAGTTTTATGGTTGCAGCCATCAATTGTTCCATTAGCGATCACCTGTATTGGCAAACTTCACATTTCTCTAGTATAGGCTACCTGGTGTCCCAGGTCTAAATCAGTCCCTGGTTAAAGGGGAACAACGGGGGGGAAGCAGTGGAACTGGCTTCAAGGTCCAGAGTTGAATTTGAGGGCTTTAGTCTATTGATAGACTGGGTAAATCTAGATGTACCCTAGGACTGTCCACAGTACAGGAGAATGCATATTCAATAGGAGTGTGTGCATGCATTGAGTTATTGAGCTTGTATTTGTTGATTCCATGTGGCTATAGATGAAAAACAATGTTTCCCTTCCATTTGGGACTTATTTTATTATACTGATCAACATCATTTGCTGCTTTTCTTTAATTATAGAAGTGCGCGCTGTCTCTTTTAAGACCCTTTACTTCATTCACACACAGTCAGTTCGAGGCTAGAGCAAAGATGATATGTGAATCGGGGGAGACAATGAAAATGTTATGTTTCGGTGTCAATCAGCTTTGAAATCAGCAATATTTTGTGTTAACATTTGCATATTATCACAAGCATGGTACTAGGATAGTGAATTGATGTTTGCTTCAGCTAGCAAGGAAAGTTGGCTGTAATTTTAATTTGTATTTATTTAACTAGGCAAGTTAGTTAAGAACAAATTCTTATTTACAATGAAGACCTACCCCAGCCAAACCCTAACCCAAACAACGCTGGGCCATTTGTGCGCTGCCCTATGGGACTCCCAATCACGGCCGGTTGTGATACAACCTGGAATCGAACCCGGGTCTGTAGTGACGCCTCTAGCACTGAGATGCAGTGCCTTAGACCGCTGCGCTACTCGGAAGCTACCAGTATCTTCTTGCAAGTGTTTTAGCCTGTAATGCTAATGAGTGCAGTGGTTCCTCAGGCCAGGCTAGAGCTAGCAAAGAGTAAGTGGAGCATTGACGGTGCTGTAAGGGGACATCGGTTGCCCTGATAGACATACTTGATCCTCTCTCAATCAGTAGACGACATTTGGCACATTTGACACTGACAGAAGTACCGAAAGTAACAAACTTTCATTTTCTAGTATTGGAAAAACGACGGTATACCGAAAGTTCGGTATACCGTGTTACACTACAGTGCAATGGTACCTGTCAGTACCAAGGACTCAACATCTTTTTTTCTGGCTGTCTGGCCCTTGGTGATTGGGGCTGGCTCCAGAGTGGGCATCAGCTCGTGGTTCTTGGACTTCCTGCCATCCTTAAAATGAGCAGAATTAGATACAACTCTGTGAAATTGAGTCTACTACTGTTACCAAAAAGTAGTGACGCTAGTAGAATCACCTCAGCACGATATGAGAGGAGATTTGGATTGGAGGAGAACGGAGAGCAGAGAGTTGGGTGTAGTGAAGTGGTAGCCTAAATTATTTTGTAGGTGTCTGGTCACTGGTGACATTCATTCTCAGTGAGGAGGCATAGGCCTATAGCTGTACTGTACTTCAGCTTACATAAACACCTGCTAGTGGGGGTGGTTGTGAAGTCAAATGTCTCACATATACAGTGGGGGTGTGCTTATCCTCTCATACAACCTGTGCTACATGGTCCAAGGTGTAGTGAATCATGAGCTTGGCAGTCACACTTTCACTTTAATAGCTGAAATGCTTGAGGCGGATCTTCTCTTCCTGTCTTGTTGAATTATGCTATCTTCCGTCTTTCATGCAATGCTTCCTTCGGTTAAAGGGGCAATCAGCAGTTTCTACATACATTTTAGACTTATATACTGAGTGTACAAAATATTACAAACGCCTTCCTAATATTGAGTTGCACCCCCCCGCCTTTTTTTTTGCCCTCAGAACATGGACTCCACAAGCTGTCGAAAGCGTTCCACCGGGATACTGTCCCGTGTTCATGCCAATGTTTTCCACAGTTGTCAAGTTGGCTGGATGTCCTTTTGGTGGTGAACCATTCTTGATACACACGGGAAACTATTGAAAAACCCAGAGGTATTGCAGTTCTTGACACAAACCGGTGTGCCTGGCACCTACTACCATACCCTGTTCAAAGGCACTTCAATCTTTTATCTTGCCCATTCATACATACACAATTCATGTCTCAATTGTCTCAAGGCATAAAAATCCTTCTTTAACCCATCTCTTCCCCTTCATCTACACTGATTTTGAAGTGACATCAATAAGGGATCATAGGTTTCAACTGGATGCACCTGGTCAGTTTGTCATGAAAAGAGCAGGTGTTCTTAATGTTTTGTACACTCATTGTAAATTATATATGCCCATTGATTCTTGAAGAATTTTACTTATAAATATCTCATGACCAAAGTTCAACTGTCGTACCCCATCAGAACCCAAACTATAAACATGTTTTACTCCCACTGTTTGTCAACAAAGTAAATACAAATGCTAAATAGCCTCAAAACATGGTTAAAACTACAATTTTGATATCATGGATGGTGAATCCTTGCATCCATAGCTCTGTCTATGCATTTGAGTGGTTAGATTTCTCAAGCCCCATCCCTTAACTTTTTACTGAAACTGGTGGGGAGGTCACTTTGTTATTGTTTTAACTGCTGATGGCCACTTTAAGGTCATGAATTCGTGTTTTGGTGAGCGGTGTAAAAATAACTTGATGCTCATCTCTTCAGATTAATGTGTGCAGGGTAATTACTTCCTCTGTAGGAGGAGGCTGTGGCAAACTGTGCATACACCAAAAATATGAGCCCCCCCCCAACAGTGAGGTTGTTAAGCTACCACGCCACAAGAGTTTATAAACCCAGAGGCGCAACATTGCGAGACTTCCAGAAACTGTTGCGAAATAGACTAAGCAGACAGTTTGGGGTTTGAGAAGTTAATGAGAGAAGTGAAATTCTTCCTTAGTAGTTAATTTTCTCAATCTAAAGGCACAACCTAGTCAATGTCTTAATAAGTAGTTGAACATGTTTTTACTCCAACCTCGTGAAATTGACAAACTAACACGTTTTGGATTTTCGTCAAAAACAACTTTATATCGAGTGCCTTTGCTTTGACGGCCTGCACATGCGAAGTTTGGTGCCAGACGACCGTTAGACCTGCTGACGTGTTTCTGAGCATGAGCTTAGCTAGCCAACGTCGCCATGACATCGCCTACAAGCGTGATCTGGGATTTCTATTGGATAAACTGTTTCTGCCTGTCTTTGACCTCTCATATGCAAAAGCAGCAGCATCCTTGTCAACAACAGAACCTTCTTAATTGGTTTTGCTTGTTTTGGAGGTTTCTGTTTGGGTTAGAGCATGCAAACACCTCTCTTTCTTCCTTCTGGCACTTTCATTTTCTTGGTATCTGAGTCACTTCTCTGTCTTGCCAGGGTTCATGAGACATGGGCCGGTATAGAACTGCATTGCACTTTGACTCAAACAGTGATCCTCAACAAGTATTCTAGTGTCTGACAGTTAGGCTAAGTAATGTTGTAGCCCAGCATTGAGGAGAAAGGTTGAATGTCCCCTGCTGCCTCCCTCTGTCTGCTTCATGAAGACACGGGTTTTGCAATGGTGACCCATCTGGGGAAACCTTGGGTTATTTTTAGATGTACTGTCTCCCAATTTGAGACTGAAAAAAGACTGTTTTGCATTGGGTGCCTCTTCTGTTCAACGTTACAGGAAGGTAAGGGCAAGGAACCATTCATTATAAGAGCCAAGCCTTTTTTAAAGCTGTTGTTTATTGGCAGTGTCTCCTATACCATTAGTTTATTATGACCATTACACCATGTAATTGGATGCCCTCCTGCCTATGGAAAATGTTAGCGTTATTGGCCTTGATGTTGCCTCAGGAAGATGTTGGGTGGCAACTGTGTTCATTAGGCCCTCCCCACAAACTCATATAAACCTAACATAGAAAACGTTGTGGGGAAAGGAACTAACATCGAGTGTTGACTTTCCCTAAGTAGTCCTATTTTCATGTCTGCCTAATGTTGGTTGTATTTTCACAACCTCAATCTGATTCTGGGCAAAATGACTAGAAAAATAAACTTGAAAGAGCGAGAGGACAGAGCTCGTAATTAGGGATGCACGATATATCGGTGAACATATCTGAATCGGCCAATATTCGCTGAAAATGCCAACGTCGGTATCGGCCGATGTCTAGTTTAACGCCAGATGTGCAAAACCAATGTGAAAGCTGACGTGCATATTAGAGGTCGACCGATTATGATTTTTCTACGGCGATACCGATTTTTGGAGGACCAAAAAAAGCCCATACCGATTTAACGGCCGATTTAAAAAAAAAAAATAACAAAAAATTAAAAAAAACAAAAAAAAAATACAAAAAAATATATATATAAAAAAAATAAAAAAAATTACATAAAAAAAATAAATAAAGATAGATAGATATATATATATATATATATATACTGCTCAAAAAAATAAAGGGAACACTTAAACAACACAATGTAACTCCAAGTCAATCACACTTCTGTGAAATCAAACTGTCCACTTAGGAAGCAACACTGATTGACAATACAGTTCACATGCTGTTGTGCAAATGGAATAGACAACAGGTGGAAATTATAGGCAATTAGCAAGACACCCCCAATAAAGGAGTGGTTCTGCAGGTGGGGACCACAGACCACTTCTCAGTTCCTATGCTTCCTGGCTGATGTTTTGGTCACTTTTGAATGCTGGCGGTGCTTTCACTATAGTGGTAGCATGAGACGGAGTCTACAACCCACACAAGTGGCTCAGGTAGTGCAGCTCATCCAGGATGGCACATCAATGCGAACTGTGGCAAGAAGGTTTGCTGTGTCTGTCAGCGTAGTGTCCAGAGCATGGAGGCGCTACCAGGAGACAGACCAGTACATCAGGAGATGTGGAGGAGGCCGTAGGAGGGCAACAACCCAGCAGCAGGACCGCTACCTCCGCCTTTGTGCAAGGAGGAGCAGGAGAAGCACTGCCAGAGCCCTGCAAAATGACCTCCAGCAGGCCACAAATGTGCATGTGTCTGCTCAAACGGTCAGAAACAGACTCCATGAGGGTGGTATGAGGGCCCGACGTCCACAGGTGGGGGTTGTGCTTACAGCCCAACACCGTGCAGGACGTTTGGCATTTGCCAGAGAACACCAAGATTGGCAAATGTGCCACTGGCGCACGGTGCTCTTCACAGATGAAAGCAGGTTCACACTGAGCACATGTGACAGATGTGACAGTCTGGAGACGCCGTGGAGAACGTTCTGCTGCCTGCAACATCCTCCAGCATGACCGGTTTGGCGGTGGGTCAGTCATGGTGGGGTGGCATTTCTTTGGGGGGCCGCACAGCCCTCCATGTGCTCGCCAGAGGTAGCCTGACTGCCATTAGGTACCGAGATGAGATCCTCAGACCCCTTGTGAGACCATATGCTGGTGCGGTTGGCCCTGGATTTCTCCTATTGCAAGACAATGCTAGACCTCATGTGGCTGGAGTGTGTCAGCAGTTCCTGCAAGAGGAAGGCATTGATGCTATGGACTGGCTCGCCCGTTCCCCAGACCTGAATCCAATTGAGCACATCTGGGACATCATGTCTCGCTCCATCCACCAACGCCACGTTGCACCACAGACTTCCAGGAGTTGGCGGATGCTTTAGTCCAGGTCTGGGAGGAGATCCCTCAGGAGACCATCCGCCACCTCATCAGGAGCATGCCCAGGCGTTGTAGGGAGGTCAAACAGGCACGTGGAGGCCACACACACTACTGAGCCTCATTTTGACTTGTTTTAAGGACATTACATCAAAGTTGGATCAGCCTGTAGTGTGGTTTTCCACTTTAATTTTGAGTGTGACTCCAAATCCAGACCTCCATGGGTTGATAAATTTGATTTCCATTGATTATTTTTGTGTGATTTTGTTGTCAGCACATTCAACTATGTAAAGAAAAAAGTATTTAATAAGATTATTTCTTTCATTCAGATCTAGGATGTGGTGTTTAAGTGTTCCCTTTATTTTTTTGAGCAGTATATATATATATATATATATATATATATATATATATATATATATATATATATATATATTTCTAATAATGACAATTACAACAATACTGAATGAACAATGGACACTTATTTTAACCTAATATAAACATCAATAAAATCAATTTAGTCTCAAATAAATAATGAAACATGTTCAATGTGGTTTAAATAATGCAAAAACAAAGTGTTGGAGAAGAAAGTAAAAGTGCATCATGTGCCATGTAAAAAAGCTTTAACGTTTAAGTTCCTTGGTGGTTCCTTTTAACATGAGTCTTCAATATTCCCAGGTAAGAAGTTTTAGGTTGTAGTTATTATAGGACTATTTCTCTCTATACCATTTGTATTTCATATACCTTTAACTCTTGGATGTTCTAATAGGTACTTTAGTATTGCCAGCCTAGTCTCGGGAGTTGATAGGCTTGAAGTCATAAACAGCGCAATGCTTGAAGCATTGTGAAGAGCTGCTGGCAAACGCAGTAAAGTGCTGTTTGAATGAATGCTTACGAGCCTGCTGCTGCCTACCACCGCTCAGTCAGACTGCGCTATCAAATCATAGACTTAATTATAATATAATAACACATGAGCCTTAGGTCATTAATAAGGTCAAATCCGGAAACGATCATTTAGAAAACAAAACGTTTATTCTTTCAGTGAAATACGGAACCGTTCCGTATTTTATCTAATGAGTGGCATCCATAAGTCTAAATATTGCTGTTACATTGCACAACCTTCAATGTTATGTCATAATTACGTAAAATTCTTGCAAATTAGTTGGCAACGAGCCAGCTGGCCCAAACTGTTGCGTATACCCTGACTCTGCGTGCAATGAACACGAGAAGTGACACAATTTCCCAAGTTTAATATTGCCTGCTAACATGAATTTCTTTTAACTAAATATGCAGGTTTAAAAAAATATACTTCTGTGTATTGATTTTTAAGTAACGCATTGTTGTTTAGGTACATTCGTGCAATGATTGTGATTTTTTTTTTTCTCACAAATGCGCTTTTGTTAAATCATCCCCGGTTTGGCGAAGTTGGCTGTCTTTGTTAGGAAGAAATGGTCTTCACGCAGTTCGCAACGAGCCAGGCGGCCCAAACTGCTGCATATACCCTGACTCTGCTTGCACAGAACGCAAGATAAGTGACACCATTTCCCTAGATAAAATAAATTCATGTTAGCAGGCAATATTAACTAAATATGCAGGTTTAAAAATATATACTTGTGTATTGATTAGAAGAAAGGCGTTGATGTTTATGATTAGGTACACATTGGTGCAATGACAGTGCTTTTTATTGCAAATGCGCTTGTTAAGTCACCTGTTTGGTGAAGTAGACTGTGATTCAATGATAAATTAACAGGCACCGCATCGATTATATGCAACGCAGGACAAGCTAGATAACTACACATGGTTGATGATATTACTAGTTTAACTAGTGATTATGTTAAGATTGATAGTTTTTTTTTTGTAAGATACGTTTAATGCTAGTTAGCACCTTGGCTCCTTGCTGCACTCGCATAACAGGTAGTCAGCCTGCCACGCAGTCTCCTCGTGGAGTGCAATGTAATCGGCCATGATCGGTGTCCAAAAATGCCGATTACCGATTGTTATGAAAACTTGAAATCGGCCCTAATTAATCGGCCATTCTGATTAATCGGTCGACCTCTAGTGCATACCTATATAACGAAGGTACATGATGTAATGATGCCACGTAAAATGTTGCGCTATACGTGCAACACAGCATGCCTAAACTAGCCAACAATGTCTACTGCGTGGATCGAGCTGTCAAGCAGTCATTTGAAAGAGTAACAAAATTTTAGCGAGTCAACTCAAAGGCGAAATCTATTTAAAGTTAAGATAATGGAATTCATTGCCCTTGACAATCAACCGTTCGCCGACTTGTCGAGCACCAGTTAACACTACCAAGTGCTCTATTTTTCAGATGTTGCTCTACCGGAGTTACAATGTAATAGCGTCAATGTTATTAGCTTCTTGACCTACATACTATGGAACGCCGTTTGGCGCACCTTCTGGGGTAGCTAACTTTAGCTTGGTACCTAGCTAGTACCAATACAACGCAGCCTGAAAACAATGACCAGTAGAAACTGCAGTCATTTTCATTATTCTTAGCAATGATTTAGGAATCCGTGTGAGAAAGTATTGTTTTTCGCCTATTGAAATTGAACTTCTTCAGTTCATGAAAATAAATAGCTAGCCAGCTTCTTAGCTTTGGGCAACAGGGTTAACTTTATAAGCAGCCAGCTAGCTTTATCGGCTCGACAGGACCGGGTTATGTGTTGTGAAGCTAGCAACAATAAGGATTACGCGCAATAGTGGAATTTGCGGTTTGCCTTAAAAATAAAAGCATGTCATTGACAGTGATGCAAATGAATACAAATAGTAGAATTATACTATTATTTTGAAGGCTAACAGCGAAGTCCGCTATTGTGGCTAGCTTCACATAGATGGATCCGACCACCATTTAATCAAATGAGAACGGTCTTATAAATTAGGGTTATTTTAGATGACACCGAGCTATATAGTTATCTAGCTAACTATAGCTACTGAAACAGATTATCGTTGAACATTGTTTGCATCCATGAGCTAGCTAGCTTTTTTTTATGACCAGCACTGTAGGTGCGCGAGACAACTTTACCAGCATCATAGCATACGTATCGATGAGTCGTTGTGACATATGAAATACGAGTGATAGTGTAATCAATGTGTAATAACTACGTAAAAAATGAATGAACACGTTAAATTATTATGTGACGTGCAGTCATATTCAGGCCCTGATTGGTCAACAAACTTATTTGACACATTAAATAGTTTTAAATAGTATATTTTTTGACACGCAAAGACCCAAATGGCGTTCCATAGAAATGGGGACATAGGTAAATACCAACAAAATAACTTTTTTGTGTGTGTGTCTGTGTGTGTAACCTTTTTATTTAACTAGGCAAGTCAGTCAAGAACAAATTCTAAGTTACAATGACAGCCTACCCCGGTCAAACCCGGACGACGCTGGGCCAATTGTGCGCCGCCCTATGGAACTTCCAATCACTGCCGGATGTGATACAGCCTGGATTCGAACCAGGGACTGTAGTGACGCCTCTTGCACTGAGATGCAGTGCCTTAGATCGCTGCTTGTGTGTAACTTTTTAACTGTACTAGAATGCTTAAAAGGCCACAGTAATTTTAAATATCGGTATCGTTTTCTTTGGCAAGGAAAATATCGGCATTAGCCAAAAATGTCATATCGGTGCATCACTACTCGTAATCTATTAATCATGGGTTTGTCTTTAGCTACTGCTTCTCCCTTAATCTGAGGTAGGCTATAGCAACAAGTGTTGGCGTCCGCTAACCCTGCCATTCAAAATGAAGTCTTAAGTCCTGTTACTCTAGCATCCAAAACTATGAGGAGTGCGCTGTAAAAGGTTATCCTTTTTCCCAATCTGTCTAAGATCTGGTGTCGCTGATGGCGGAGGGAAAACTTCTGAGGTTTTGAAAGGACCAGCTGGTGATGGGGAAGCCCATAGTCAACCTGGTGTTGGGATAGAGGTGTATTCACCACCTTGCTACCCTCTGCTACCTGGCAACATTCTCTCACCTGCCAACCTGCTGAGTCTGCCATTTGCCAACCTGTACGTCCACTCAGAGACAAGAGGCACGAGAGCAACCAATCAGCAAATTACAAACTTAAACACACCCAAGTGTTGTTGCTACCTGTTGCGTGGTGTCTGACCGGAGTCCAGGTTTGTGTGAGGGGGGGTGGTTATCCTGTATGTGTTTTGGCTAGGTAGTTCTTTGCTATGTTATTTTTGTTTGAGTTTTGATAGAACTCTTGAAATCAAGTCTTTCATCTGTCATTATTAATAACAGTACTAAATCTTCCGTGGACATACACACGTGTTTGATGCGACGACTAATGAGTAATTACCCTGTTCCAGTGCGTATTTTCTTTCGTCACTGATCATTTGGACAAATCACGATTTCACAGGTGCGCTCATCTTTAACATTTCAGAGAGGGGAGGGGACATTTGGCCCATTAACTTGCCTGTAACCTGCAAGGAGAGGGGGGTGGAGCTACAGCTCTGCTTCCCCTCCTCGTTCTAGTATCTTTTCTAGCTACTCTGCCCCCAGAACTTAATCGAGCATCTGATGCAATTTCGTGGGATTTTAGTTATGGATTTCCGAGATTACTAGGTAGTGGACCCTGTGTACCCTAACCTATTTGACAGCGGCAGTACATCTATAGAATTAAAATGTCCAAGTTAATTCAGTCCGTATGTGCGTACTCTTTCAGACAGTGCACTGGTTCACCCATTGTGCTGAAGGTGGTGTATGACCCAAGCTAAGCTGAAAGGACATGAGATGTTTTTCTGTCTTCCCCATCTGTTTACTGCGTGTCACACTGAAGAGGAGGCGGCGTGAAAGTGATACTGATGTCTTGTAGGTCATTATGCTGTTATTTTGGATGAGAGCTGTGTGAGAGCTGGAATCTGCATCTTCAGAACTAAATGTATTGAATCCACTGAAGCAGTACATGTACTAAAGGCCTAAGACATGTTAGGCCTGTTACTGTATAAAGTTAATGCAAAATCTATAGCCTCACTCCGAAGCACTTTTCTCTGAAATGGCATAGGCCTCCCTCTCCACTCTGTGTTTAACTTTGCAAAGCAGAGGTGAGTCACAGTAGTTCACACAGTCACAACCAGGATTGGCAGTTGGTTTTGTCCCAACATGTTGGGCCCTTCAGATGAAAACGACCACGCCTAACCTGGTGGGCGCAGAGTGTCACGCTTTAATGCTGAATGTCAAAGCGCCCTCGTATGCTTTTTCCATTTACATGTAGGTGTTTGAATTGATGCTGCCATGCAGCCTCACCACCGCAAAGTATTGCATTTGTTTTTGACAGTGTAACGTGATCAAGATCATCTGTTGTAATCAGACGTGTTGAAAGGTTTAGGCCTTGTCTCTTTCTATTGGGCATTAAGTACCAATGAAGAGACCAAGCAGCCTTGTATCTTTCTCTTAACCTAACTCCCTATGATTCATTTCCCTGACACAATCCTTCATCTTTTTCTTTCTTTCTCAGGCCCGGCTCTAGATCTCATCTGCCTCTTGACTGCAGCTGAAGCCTGTCGTCATGGCAGTATTTATTTTATTTATTTTTATTTCACCTTTATTTAACCAAGTAGGCTAGTTGAGAACAAGTTCATTTGCAACTGCGACCTGGCCAAGATAAAGCATAGCAGTTAGACACATACAACACAGAGTTACACATGGAATGAACAACACATACAGTCAATAATACAGTAGAAGAAAAAAAAAGTCTATATACAGTGAGTGCAAATGAGGTAACTTAAGGCAATAAATATGCCATGGTGGCGAAGTAATTACAATATAGCAATTAAACACTGGAATGGTAGACGTGCAGAAGATGAATGTGCAAAGGAGCAAGATAAATACAGTATGGGGATGAGGTAGGTACATAGCCCATCTGTAAACAGCCCATCTATGTACAGGTGCAGTGATCTGTGAACTGCTCTGACAGCTGGTGCTTAAAGCTAGTGAGGGAGATATGAGTCTCCAGCTTCAGAGATTTTTGCAGTTCGTTCCAGTTATTGGCAGCAGAGAACTGGAAGGAAAGACGACCAAAGGAGGAATTGGCTTTGGGGATGACCAGTGAGATATACCTGCTGGAGTGCGTGCTACGAGTGGGTGCTGCTATGGTGACCAGCGAGCTGAGATAAGGCGGGGCTTTACCTAGCAGAGACTTGTAGATGACCTGTAGCCAGTGGGTTTGGCGATGAGTATGAAGCGAGGGCCAACCAACGAGAGCGTACAGGTCGCAATGGTGGGTAGTGTATGGGGCTTTGGTGACAAAACGGATGGCACTGTGATGGACTGCAGTGAGGCCTCACTAACATGGCTAATATGTCTCTAAGCAATGTCCCCCCCAGGCAGGGGCACATACGGCCCTATACTCCATGGCTCCATATCACCTGTTGTCAATAGTGTTACCTCTCTGGGCTAGGTGGCTAATGCACAGATCACTGTGAGCCCGTGTGCCCTCCCTGCCTGTAGCCTCGCCGCAGTGCTTATGTTAGTCTTAGCCTCTGCTGCTGATTAGCACAATCCCAGAGCAGCAACAGTGGGGCCAGGCCTGGAGTGAAATTGCGTTGCTATGAACCACACCATATTAGAGATCTGCCAGAGGTGTGTTTACCTACGTTTTGAATTTGTCTTGGTATCAACATCAAGAGATGGCCTAGTTGAGTAGGCTATGTGTATGCGATCTGTATGCTTGATTTGAGATTGTGTGATCAAAAATAATGTGCCTTCAGTAGCGTATGCATCAGACGCATGTGTGCATCACCATTTCAAACAACTGAAGTCCATCCCTCTTGCAAGGTACCATCCCCAGGCCCACAGGGCAAACACAGCCCTTCATCTTTCTCATCAATTACCTTTGACCTACAACTACCATTCAAAAGTTTGGGGACACTTAGAAATGCCCTTGTTTTTGAAAGAAAAGCACATTTTTTGTTCATTAAAATAACATAAAATTGATCAGAAATACCGTGTAGACAATGTTAATGTTGTAAATTACTATTGTAGCTGGAAACGGCTGATTTTAAAAACATTTTTTTAATGGAATTTCTACATAGGCGTACAGAGGCCCATTGTCAGCAACCATCACTCCTGTGTTCCAATGGCACGTTGTTAGCTAATCCAAGATTATCATTTTAAAAGGCTAATTGATTATTAGAAAACCATTTTGCAATTATGTTAGCACAGCTGAAAACTGTTGTTGTTTAAAGAAGCAATAAAACTGGTCTTTAGACTAGTTGAGTATCTGGTGCATCAGCATTTATGGGTTTGATTACAAGCTCAAAATGGCCAGAAACAAAGACCTTTCTTCTGAAACTTGTCAGTCTATTCTTGTTCTGTGAAATGAAGGCTATTCCATGCGAGAAATTGCTAAGAAACTGAAGATCTCATACAACGCTGTGTACTACTCTCTTCACACAACAGCGCAAACTGTCTCTGACCAGAATAGAAAGCGTGGGAGGCCCCGGTGCACAACTGAGCAAGAGGACAAGTACATTAGTATCTAGTTTGAGAAACAGATGCCTCAACTGGCAGCTTCATTAAATAGTACCCGCAAAACACCAGTCTCAACGTCAACAGTGAAGAGGCGACTCCGGGATGCTGGCCTTCTAGGTAGATTTGCAAAGAAAAAGCCGTATCTCAGACTGGCCAATAAAAAGAAAAGATTAAGATGTTCTTTTGCCCAGACTCTGGACAGAGGAACTGCCTAGAAGGCCAGCATCCTGGAGTCGCCTTTTCACTGTTGACGTTGAGACTGGTATTTTGCGGGTACTATTTAATGAAGCTGCCATTTGTGTGTGTGTGTGTGTGTGTGTTTATCGTTCCTTGAAGCAGTGTTTCCCCTATATTCATTTAGCAGCGGTGCCGCCACTGAAAAAAATATATATTTCTGCCGAGATACGCTTTTAAGATCAGAGTGACAAGTTACAAGTTGCATATCTTCCTCAGATTTTCATCAGCTCGTCCGAGAACCTCCAAGGTAATTTGTAATCCTAGAAGTGTAGCCAACCCATTGAGAGGGAGAGGATTCTAGTGCTCAAGGGTCCGTTTTAGCATGGGCAGCGCTATTGAGGACATTCACCATTTTGAAGTAGTTCGCAGGGTGGGACTTCCTATGAGTAAAGGAAGTATCACATAAGGAACACATAATTCCATCCAGGTCATCAGGAGGGATCAGTCAATGAATTATACTTGTGAGAAAACATTCCATAACTGCAGGTGGCAGTAAATGTATACCTGTTCAAACAGCACACTTCAGGTGGCAATAAGCACCCTTTCACTTTGTTTACCAACTCATAGAAGTAGTAGAGGAAGAACATTTGACTACTTCAAAATGGAGATGGCCTCAATGGCGCTGCCCATGCTCTCACAGTTGCCATAATGGGACAAATACAATGTTGAGTCCTCTGACTATCTTTTAGCCAACCTTATAAATGTATGTAATAATTGTTAGCTAAGAGTTACGTTACGCTAGTTAAATTACTTTTTGGGTTAATATAGAATGGTCTGGTGATGTCATTGAGAGAAAATGAAACTGTCCTTGATTTTCAGATGAATTTTAAAGGAAGATAACATAATTACATGTTCATGTTTTTTGGAGTAGGATGTACAACAAAAAATCCTCCTTTTGAGTGAGTCTTAAGTTAATAAAGCAGCTGACTGAATGAGAGGCCTAGTCCATGGACATTTTGCTAGAAGTTCTCTATTGAAACGCGTCTATTGCCTGCCATATATTTCCTATATCGCTTTTCATATTCTTATAATACAGTGAACTGGATTACACTTTTTTCCACTTTCAATCTTTGTATCGCAGCGTTGAAGGGGTATTTGCTCAAAATTAAAACACAATCGTTTTCTCTCTGTCTGCTCCAGGCGAGGCTAAGATGGTGGACCGGCTGGCAAACAGCGAGGCCAACTCCAAGCGGATCCAGGTAGTCGAGGGCTGCTTCGGCACGGCGGGCCAGCCACTGGTCATACCGGGCCGCGTACTCATCGGTGAGGGTGTGCTCACCAAGCTGTGTCGCAAGAAGCCCAAGGCGCGCCAGTTCTTCCTGTTCAACGACATCCTGGTGTACGGCAACATTGTCATCCAGAAGAAGAAGTACAACAAGCAGCACATCATCCCGCTGGAGAGCGTCACCATCGACACGGTGGCTGACGAAGGCGACCTGCGGAACGGCTGGCTCATCAAGACACCCACCAAGTCCTTCGCTGTCTACGCCGCCACCGCTACCGAGAAGTCAGAGTGGATGAGCCACATCGGCAAGTGCGTGGGCGACCTGTTGGAGAAGAGCGGCAAGGCGCCGACTGGCGAGCACGCCGCCGTCTGGATACCAGACTCAGAGGCCACCCTCTGCATGCGCTGCCAGAAGATCAAGTTCACGCCCCTCAGCCGCCGCCACCACTGCCGCAAGTGCGGTTATGTGGTTTGTGGCCCGTGCTCTGACAAGAAGTTCCTGCTGCCCAGCCAGTCGTCCAAGCCGGTACGTGTGTGTGAGTTCTGTTACCTGCAGCTGGCCTCCGCAGGAGGGGGGATGGGCTTAGGCCCACGCTCGGACTCCTACAGCCGGTCAGGGTCAAAGTTCAACAACGTGTCGGACGACGAAGATGAGGAGGACAGCAGTGACTAAGGAAGGCCCTCCTGACAGCCATCCATCTTTCCCCTTTTAGTAATCAATTAGCAATATTCCACTAATAATTTTTTTATTTTTTTATCCCTCCACAGCTTAAAATTACCGTAGGAAGATTAATTCTTTGGACAGCAGTGTTATGAAGAAACATTCTCTTTTTTCTTCTAGCTGAAAAATGTTTTTTTTAATGATAATATAGTGAAATGCCTGATGGGAATTGTAGTAAGTTCGGTAAAAATATCCCTCACACTATTTGTAGTATGGCTGCTTCCTGTATGGCATGCTCCACAGTCCATCCTCTTTGTTCTCCATTAAACAGTGGACCTCACTACAGGAGCGAATGATGCTAGGAGTAATGTAGCACCTCTCATTATCCTCTCTGCTAATGTCATCCTCTCTTCTATTACATTCTTGATTTCATTTCCCCTTATAAAAATGTATTTTTTTAATATTTTTTTTACCAATGAACCTTAAGAGGTGTGTGTGTACATGCCTCAATGCTGATATTTCTGTGGGGAGAAGCGATTAGCATTCAGTCACACTTTACATAGTCTTACCTACCCCTTTTAAATATTTCAGGTAAAATACCTGTAGGTGCTTTTTTTCCTAGGTTTGTAACTGCTTCAGTATTTTCTAATACAAATAACCCCTCCTTAACTAACCTCTCAAGTGATTACAGTATCAAAGCCAGAAACGTAAACAGTCTGATCTGTTGTCTGTTGATTTGTCTTTTGTAGTTAGTTGCTTATGACAAATCTGCTAAAGCTTTATAATTGTATGGTGAAGCTCCTCTAGCTGTGTTTGTCTTAGCATACAGTGGAGTTTTTCTCCACAGCTTAGCTTGTAATGGCATGTATTTGAAATGCACATAGTCAATCATCCCAAAAATGGACCTCACACAGACCTTAATTTTCACACAGTGCCTTCTGAGAAAGTGAGTTGTCTGGGCAGGTCTGTTTTATTGAGGTATTGCATCAGAGTAGACCCTAGTACTGTAACTTCTGTTTTCAGGCTGTGTTCTGTCAGTATGACCCTAAGCTGAATAATGGCTGTAAGTTTGTGTGATCATTGTGTCTGTGTGTGTAGATGCGCTAGAAGGCTTTACTTCAGATATTTTTTACTAAATCAGAGAAGAAAACGTGCACCTAAAAATACAGTCATGCTTTATAAAGTACTGTCCAGTGTTGGAGATGGGTTTTGGTTCATCTAGAGTATTTGGCAAGTTTCTGACTGGAGTTTCCACTGAGTGCCTCGCGTGCTGTGAGAGCAGAAACTTGACCTGTGATAATCAGGAAATCAGCCCATTGTCTTACTGTGGTCTCCACAGTATGTGACTGCTTCCTAACCTGCCCTCAAAGTTCCAGGGTATCCTGACCTGTCAGAAAATAAAGCTGAACTGAACTTGCCTGACCACAGAGAATGGGATATCATTGCATAACGTACAGGAAGTGTCTACCATCGACTTCTCTCAGAGGAACCGAGACCATCCCTGCCCCCCCTTGTCCCTCTTCCAACTGAGCTTCCCTATAAGGTATGGCCAGTCTGTGTCAGCTGACATGTGAAAGGCTTGTTGGAGGACCAACAATGACCTACCCGCAACCACCATCACTTTTTCACGCTGTGAAGCGAACGTGAAATGCACTAACCATTTCAGGTTTTACCCTCTGGGCCAGACAGATCTAATTCACTTTGTCTAGGCATAGTTTATCTTCCTGTGTTTCCATGGGAATCCTGTCTCTCCTTTTAAAGATACTTGTTTTTACACTTAAGCAGTCAGGCTCACAGGTGGCATAGACTTGAACTAATTTGCAGTCTTTCAGTGTAATCTGGAACGTTTATCCTGAGAAGTGTGTTTGAGTGACAGAACTAACAAAAGGGATCATTTTTCTTTCCTTTTTTTAGCTTCTCTAAGAAGTAACTGTAGAACCCTATAAAAGTCAATCTCTTTGGCAAGCAATAAGACATGAGACGTCATACAGTGCTTCGATGTAAATCTCCTACCCCATTGTCTCTGATTATCAGGTTGTATTGTTGAAGAAGCAGATCACTCACTCTATTGAAGATTTATCATTACTCACTTAAGCAAGTTTTGCTGTTGATCCTACTTATAGATATTGGGCATATCTATGTTAACGCGAATCCTACCATAATCTGTAGTGTCCTTAATCAACACATTTGTTTTTCTTCTTTCACTTCATGAATATTTTGAAATGACTTTGTTTTAATCCTGTTGATTTTGTATATTTGTATAGTGTTTGGGGTTTGTTTTGTACAGTATACTATGTAGTTATACAAATGCCGCTGTTTCAGGTCTCTTGTGCTCGTCTCGTCTTCATGTATGGACCGGATTAAACACCAGCACTTTACTCTCTTTCTCTGGAGAGAGGTCGTAAACAAGAGCTACAGTGCCCCTGAGACCGTAGACTGACAGGACTGGATTTCCTGTATGATATCACCTCAGGAGAGTGAGCTAGGGGGACCTACACAACCTGAGATTTAACATTGTACACCCATTAAGCAGAAATGATGTCTGAACACAGAACTGAGGGAACAATGTGAGATTTCTGAAAGAGCATACCATACTGTTTTGAGTTTGTTTTCTTTGCCTGTTTATCTGGTGTGGTTTGTTAACCACTCAAGTCTCATGGAATTGAAGTTCTCTCGATTGCTATCGGGTGACGTTTTGTCTTCTCAGATTTAGATTTTTCTTGTCATTTAAATTCTCGTTTAAAACGTCTTTAAAGGGCTTAAACCTGAATGTAATACAGCATATCATCGTTAGATACTAATTTTCTCTGAATTGAAATGTATAAAATATAAATAACATATTGCCTAAAATCTGTCTTGTCTTCTTTGGCTTGTTGGGAAAAGTCCTCATGGCTTCAGAGGGGAATGACTATTTACCATGGCGTTTAGAGGGACCTTGCTAGGTGGTGGAGACTGTCTTCTCGGGGAGCTGAGAACTGACTGCTCCATGACCTCATAGGCTGCCTGATAGTCACATGGCCTGTAGTGCTCATAACAATCATGCCATAATCCAGCAGCCAAACTGCTCTCAGTGCAGTTTTCAAGCTCTGTCCAGTGATTCAATGAGAAGCCCCAAAAATTGTGAGAAAAGTTATTTTGTTTTCCTTGTGCATATCTTAACATTAATGATCAAGTCACTTTTAGTTATGTAGTAGAATTTAATTAGCCACTGCTTTCTTTTCCGAGCATCACAGAATTCCTTGTGGCTCTGCATTGTGCAGCTGTAACCAATTCTTTCACAATGTTGAGGAATTTTGGCAGGTTTAAAATAGCATTCAGAAATGCACCAAGCATTTTTTTAAATGTTTTATTCTGGAATATTTTACTGTCCCTCTCATCGCAGATACGGGTCTATCAAAACGTTCAGGTTGAAGTTGGTTAAATGCCCCCAAATCCCTCCGATACACCATCCAGCCCAAATCCCTCCGATACACCATCCAGCCCAAATCCCGCTCACTACAGCCCCTGGCTAATCTCCACTGTACACTTCCCATGGTAACCGCAGAGGGCTTCAGCCTGGCTCTTGCTGTGATTATGACCCCCGCTGTTGAACTTTGACCTCTGTCTGGGAGAAGTTTCAGTGCTATTGAGTTTTTACTGAGATATTTTTTTAATCCCATTGAGAAACTTGGCAGGTTTAGCATTTGTACGTTGATACTTGCGATTTTTGTGGTATTAATAGTTTGACTAATTTATCAGACCAGTACATACTTGTATAACTACCACATCTTGCTTAAGATTTTTCTTACTCAAATGATGTCAAGGATATTGACTGGGGTCAACCAAACCTAATGGTCCAAGCTGGGGGGATTCAGCCCCTACATGGCAACAAAAACTGTGTACAACATCTTCAGAAAAATAAGTATTGATTGCTTAAAACCTACGACATCAAGCTGAGGAAACAACCGACAATCAGACTGGGAGCCATCAGGACTGATGTCCATCCGGCCTCTAAAGACTGGCAGGTCGGCAACCAAAGACTCATGGGGTGGAGGAAGAGGAAAGCGGTATCGATTAAGCTAGCTGCCAGTGGCAGGTTAACACGCTACTAAGAAAGTAAGATGTACTTGCTCAGGTCAGGTTGGGGGTGTGATCGGCGGGGAAGCTAGACCACTTTGTGAACAACATGCAATAAATGCACAGACAACCGTTGAGTGGGGTGTTTGGTGTAGAAGTGAGAACTGCTTGTGTGTGTGACTGCTCTCTTACAGATGGGAGCGATGGCTGGTCCTGATGCTGTAACTTCAAAAGCTGCAGGGCGCTTCCTACTGGCAGATGCTTAAACTGGGTGCATGTAGGTAACTGCAGCAGTCTTCTACTAGGGACAGTGTTCATACTGAGAACAGAAACTGACATTACCACAGGAGGCTGGTGGGTATTAGGCAGTTTACACCACACATGCTATACATCCTCTTGCAGCGGTTCTGAACTCAGTACGGTTGGGATTCCTTCTCCTGGCGTTCTTCTTTTCTACTTTCTTTTTGACTGAGGGGTGCAACAAAATGCTATATTAACTCATTTTCATTTTCTGTCTGAGAGTACCTTATTCATACTACTTGTGATGAGAAACTGATTCAAATGGAGGTAGAAAAGCAGCTGTATGTCTTCCATGTTTCATTCTAGAAAGTCCCATTGTTTCACTCCACAGGTATTAATAACCTTACTGTTGTGTGTAACACCTGTGCTCAATTAGCCTGCCTTGTCTCTCCATGGTGGAGTCTTATGAACTACCCTGCATTGGGAAACAGAGGTGCATTGTTTGAATAGTGATGGCTGTTATATGAAATGCATGAACATACTTGAGGAAGTTGCCCGTTGGGTTCCCACAAAAGTCACTTCAATAATGTATGTCAAATACATTTCAAAAGACGAGGCCTAGAGAACAATTTTTTTAAATTAATACATTTTTTCCCCCACCTTTATTTAACCAGGTAGGCTAGTTGAGAACAAGTTCTCATTTACAACTGCGACCTAGCCAAGATAAAGAAAAGCAGTTCGACACATACAACAACACAGAGTTACACATGGAATGAACAAACATACAGTCAATAATACAGCAGAAAAAGTCTATATACAGTGTGTGCAAATGAGGTAAGATAATGCCAGGATCAGCAAGAGTGAAGCTGTTGCAGATAATTGGGGCACCATAATTTCTATAGAAATACAGTAAATCAAATTCAAAGTTAAACTTCCTCTTTCAAGGAGTTGCTCTGTCTCCGTCTAACAGATTACATTTGACTAAATGGATGTCTTGTTGACGAGTGCAAAGATGTGTGAAGCACACAAGCAACAATCACCCTTTTGCCCGTCCTTGTCAATTAGCTCCAGTGAGCAACAGTAACAAGACAACTAAAGAGAGAGAATCTTGACTTAGCTATTGTGCAGAAGAGAGACAGAATGTTCTCTTTGGCTAAGTGATCGTTTACGCTGGTCTTGTTCTGTGTCGAGTGGTCAGAATAACATCACAGCAACAGTTGGTGAAAGTGAGAATTGTTGTTGACCCAAAGTCCCTTCTTCAGAAGTTCTGTACAAACCCTACGTCATCTGAGTGTTAATCACCAACTTGCCATGTAATCCATGTGAGTCATTGTGGGTGCTTCCTGAGGTATGTGATCCGTAGTATAACGGTATATGGAGAGTTGTGAGGTAGTGGTGCGTGCTTCGTGATACACCAATCAGTATCATCATGGAGACCTGACCTACAGTATAGTACTGTAGGGACTCAAAAGGGTTGTGAACCTGTTCTGGAGCAGGATCCATTGGGTGGTGGGTTGCAGAGTTGTTACACAACCCTCCCCTATTGAAAAGCATGTCAACACTGACTCACTAACTAGTCCTTCATAGGACTTCAGGAGTGATGGTTGTCATGGTCACACTTCCACTTCTGCCACCAACGTAACAAAGCTTTGGCATCATGTATAATGACTATACAGTATTTTGGCCTTGTACAGTGTGTATAAAGGACACATTTTTGACAAAAGCACAAGAGAAATGCACATACATTGTTGTCTTCCTGGATCTGCTACATTTCAAATGAGTTTGGGCCAAGTTCTGGGCCCAGACCTTCTGCAGGCCCTTCAGACTGAAGGAGTCTGTGTTTGTGTATGGTGCAACCACGTCAATCTCATTGTCAAAGGATTCATGATCAATAGCGGAGAACATCAGGGGTGTAATAATTAGTCCAAACAGT
Source organism: Salmo salar (assembly GCF_965601325.2). Taxonomy (NCBI): domain Eukaryota; kingdom Metazoa; phylum Chordata; class Actinopteri; order Salmoniformes; family Salmonidae; genus Salmo; species Salmo salar. Next base: position 34,392,530 of record NC_138292.1, read on the forward strand.
TGTGTTTTGCAATGAAAACGAGAGTTTCTATTGGACAAATTCAGGTAGGTCCCTCCCCGTTTCATTCCGTTTAAGAAACGTTTGCAACAGAATTGATGTAATGAATATGCCCCAGTTGTGGGCGTACTGGAGATTTAATCATGTGTATTCAATGACACCCATGGGACAGGATATTAGTTGGTTACGAAATCACACACCTACACCTCCCTTGGGCATTCTGTCGGAGGCAATATTAAACACTATACCTGAGGTCTCAAAGTGGTTTTGGTTGTGGTGGGAAATGCGTCACGGAATAATTTATTTAAGTAAACAGCCAGACTTAGCAGTCCTGTCCATTCCTGTCCGCAGTCCAGCTGTTTTAGAGGGAGATGATAATGATTTGTGGTAAAAGTGCTTTTGTAAATTGCTTGTCAATGTCGTAGGTAGTATATGAATGTGTTACCGTTGAAAAGGGTATCTGTGTAAATATGCAAAACTATTCAAACCAATAATTGACTCATTAATGAAATGTCTCATTAGATTATATAGACACGTCTTCTATAACTTTCTCCAATTATAGCAAATTACGACCTTGTGCCTCATGGAAATCAGTCTGTTGACATCCACCCAGCCCTCGAGTGGTTCAAGTGGCTTTCCTGTTCAAACCAGAAGCCCCGTGGCGGTAGAAAATACATTTAGTTAGGGGAAAACCCTGAGTCTGATATCAAGCCAGGGCTGAGTACCATTCCAAAAACTGTGACCTTGTCAATCTGGCCTTAACCAAGCTCTTTCACGTTGGAAGGTAGGGCTGCTGCTTTTGCCTATCCAGTACTTTCCATTCTGCAAGGTTTAGTCATCAAGGGCAGAGGAAAGATATAAGGTTATAAGATATGCAGTCCAAGACTAGAGCCACACAACACCACAGCAAAGGTTCATGTACCAAACAGGTGAAAATAATACTAGGTTGGCTTGAGTAAATGAAAGCTATTTGGTTAGTTTCTCTTCCAGTGTCAAACTTGGCAATAGTTACCAAATGCAATTAGGTCGTTTTGACAAAGGTTTCAAGAAAATTATATTTGATTTATCGTGCATCTTCAGTAATCTTTGTCCAGGGGATGACTCATTCCATGTTGCTGGAAGCATTTATGATGCACTGCACTCAACAAAAAAACGCCAATGTATGTACAGTACATCATGTACACACATACTTACCACCCCCATAGCTATCGACATGGTTTGAAAGTCTTTGGTGTGACGAGATGACACACTGACCATTAGCTATGTCCAATAACTCAGCATGAGAAAAACAATAATACTGCACCACAGCCTATTTGTCACCCTACCTGCCTGGCTGTGTTGCTAATAACCATTCTATGTTACATTTGTCATTTCTCTGTGGGAGAGTGAATCAGACACCTAGTCTGGATCAATCTGGAAAACCAGCCCAGTGATAAACTTGCAGATTGGACTGACTGTGATGGTTGGAGGAACAGAAGTAGTCTTCTTATTTGATTGAACATGAGAGGATGCAAATTACAGTATTTAGTACCCTGTTGAATGTTGAAATAAAGAATTGTTCAATATTCTTCCTTTAGAAGTGGGGAATTTTTTTGCCTTATGTATGTATGTATATATATATATATATATATATATATATATATATGTGTATGTATATATATATATATATATATATATATATATATATATATATATATATATATATATATACACATATATATATATATATATACACACACACACTACACATGTTCACATAACTTCACCATAGTTCACACATTTTTCAAATACTGTTGTTTATTTTAAATGGCATACTGTAATTACTGACTGAAAGCATGGTTTAGAAAGGCCTTCTGAAAATGACTGAGTGTCATGCAATTGGATGACAGAACTCGTCTACATCCAAAAATAGAGAAAAGCATCAAAACCTTATTTTGGTTGACGGAATGAGGTGGACTTGAACGAAGGAAGATATTTGACGTCCATTCGGAACAATTGTGGATGAAGTGAGATTCAGAGCGAGTGACTGGTCTGCCTCTATGGGTAGAGATGAGTCACAGTACAGTGTTAAGGGACTACTTCAGCGGCAGCTGTAAGCGGAGATGTCGCCGAAGCAAAGACATTTTGCCGAGTCGTTCTGCAGAGTTATTTGAGGAAGGAAAGCGAGGAAGGCTCCTGCCACTCTCATTTGAGTATCTTTTTCTCATCTCATTTGGCTTTTTTGTAGCTTTGGGTTTCCCAGTTCACAGGTTTTACAGATGCTCCAAACCCCGTGGCTGCAACCCTTCTAATTTAGTGTGCCCTGTGTGCACAACCCATGTTGAATTCCTAGTCTCTGGCAGAGTTTGGAACTGCCAATCTGCAGTCCCTTCACTTTTTTGGCCCTGACGGAGACATGGATTTCCCCAGAAAACACTGCTACTTCAGCTGCTCTCTCGTCATCTGACTGTGTTCTCACATAGTCCGAGAGCATCAGGTCGTCGCGGTGGTGGCACAGGGCTACTCATTTCTCCTAAGTGGAGATTCTCTCTTCCCCCTCTCTCGTCTATCTCATTTGAATTCCATGCTGTCAGTGTCACTTGTCCACTCAACTTAACATTGTTATCTATTGCCCACCAGTCGCCCTTTGAGAATTCCTCAATAAGCTTGACACCTTGATAAGCTAATTTACCAACGCAGACTCACCACTCATCGTACTGGGTGACTTTAACCTCCTCACGCCTGACTTCAATTAATTTCTTTCCACCTCTTTCTTTTCACTCCTTTCCTCTTTTGACTTCACCCTTTCCCATTCACCTCCCACTCACAAGGCAGGCAATACGCTTGACCTCATCTTCACTAGAGGCTGTTAGCCTACTAACCCCAATCGATGCCTCTGATCACTACTTTTTTCCCCTTGGTGGTCAGATGTCATGCACCGCCGCAATCTTCACTCTCTCTCACGCTACTCTCTCCTCTTCTATCCTATCCTTCCTTCCTTCTAAATCCTTCTCCCTCCTGTTTTCTGACTGCCTCTTCAACCCTATTATCCTCCCTTTCTGCATCCTATGACTCTCACTGTCCCCTTTCCTCCCAGCCTGCTCAACCTGCCCACTTGACCACATCCCCTCCTCCTTTCTTCAGACCATCTCTGGAGACCTTCTCACTTCCCTCATCAACTCATCCCTGACCACTGGATGCGTCCCCTCTGACTTAAAGATGGCCAGAGTCACTCCCCTTCTCAACAACCAACACTCGACCCCTCTGACGTCAAAAACGACAGATTGGTATCCCTGCTTTCTTTTCTTTCCAAAACACTTGAGCGTGCCGTCTCTGACCAACTCTCTCGTTATCTCTCTCAGATCGATTTTCTTGACCCTAACCAGTCAGGCTTCAAGGAGGCTCACTCAACTGAGACTGCTCCCCTCTGTGCCACCAAGGCTCTCCGCTCTGCCAAAGCTGACTCTCATCTGTTATAATCCTTGCAACACTCATCTCTGTGTGCCTGGCAGAGATGAGTAGGGTTTGAGCACCCACCACCTCAAGCTCAACCTCAACAAAACAAAGCTGCTCTTCCTCTCGGGAAAGGCCTGCTCGCTACAAGACCTCTCCATCACGGTTGACACCTCCACGGTGTCCCCCTCCAAGAATGCAAAGAACCTTGGCGTGACACTGGACAACAGCTTGTCATTCTCTGCAAACATCAAAGCAATGACTCGCTCCTGCAGGTTCATGCGCTACATTTGTAGACTACAACCTTTCCTCACACAGGAAGCGCCGCAGGTCCTAATCCAGGCACTTGTCATCTAGACTACTGCAACTCTCTGTTGGCTGGGCTCCCCGCTTGTGCCATCAAACCCCTGCAACTTATCCAGAATGCCAAAGCCCGCATGGTGCTCAACAGTCCTATGTTCTCCCATGTCACCCCGCTCTTCCGCACACACGACTGGCTTCCAGTCGAAGCTCGCATCATCTTCAAGACCCTAGTGCTTGCCTACGGAGCAGCAAGGGGAACTGCACCTCCTTACCTCCAGGCTATGCTCAAACCCTAAATCCCAACCCTAGCACTCCGTTCTGCCACCTCTGGTCTCTTGGCCCTCCCACCCCTGCGGGAGGCCAGCACCCACTCAGCCCATTCAAAGCTCTTCTCTGTCCTGGCACCCAAATGGTGGAACCAGCTTCCCCCTAAAGTCAGGACAGTGGAGTCCCTGCCTATCTTTAGAAAACGTCTGAAACCCTACCTCTTTGAAGAGTACCTTAAATCAGGGCTCTCCAACCATGTTCCTGGAGAGCTACCCTCCTGTAGGTTTTTGCTCCAACCCCAATTGTAACTAACCTGGTTTAGTTTATCAACCAGCTAATTATTAGAATCAGGTGTGCTAGATTAGGGTTGGAGTGGAAACCTACAGGACCGTAGCTCTCCAGGAACAGGGTTGGAGAGCCCTGCCTTAAATAACTCTCACGCACCCCGACGCTCCCTAAAATATATACAAAAATTGTACTAGGAAAACAGTTTAACACGAACTCTGTTAAAGAGCATTTATATACATTTATTGGGCAGAACAGACACCATTATCTGTCATGTACAATAGAGAATTACTGTTTTAATGTGTAGGAGTAGGACATTGTGCATCTCTTTACAGTACTCACCCCCAGCATTACAGATTTTGTGGTAATCAATTTTCCATCCACTCCTTATGTGGTGTTATAAGTTGCTAAACGTTCACACTTTTCAGACGTGTGTCTGTTAGAGAGAAATTACTTCCAGTCTAGTGAAGGTACACTACATGACCAAAAGTATGTGGACAATGGCTCGTTGAACATCTCATTCCAAAATCATGGGCATTAATACGGAGTTCTTCCACACCGATCTTGCCAAACCATTTCTGTATGGACCTCGCTTTGTGCACGTGGGCATTGTCATGCTGAAACAGGAAAGGGCCTTCCCCAAACTGTGGCCACAAAGTTGGAAGCACAGAATTGTGTAGAATGTCATTGTATGCTGTAGCGTTAACATTTCCCTTCACTGGAACTAAGAGGCCTAGCCCAAACCATGAAATACAGCCCCAGACATTATTCCTCCACTATGCATTGGGTGTGGCTGCTCGGCCATGGAAACCCATTTCATGAAGCTCCCAACGAACAGGTCTTGTGCTGACGTTGCTTCCAGAGGCAGTTTGGAACTCTGTAGTGAGTGTTACAACCGAGGACAGATGATTTTTACCTACTTCAGCACTTGGTGGTCCCGTTCTGTGAGCCTGTTTTGCCTACCACTTTGCGGCTGAGCCGTTGTTGCTCCAAGACGTTTCCACTTCACAACAGCGCTTACAGTTGACCGGGGCAGCTCTAGCAGGGCAGAAATTTGATGAACTGACTTGTTGGAAAGGTGGCATCTGTTGAATGTCACTGAGATCTTCAGAAAGGCCATTCTACTGCCAATGTTTGTCTATGGTGATTGCATGGCCGTGTGCTCGATTTTATACACCTGTCAGCAATGGGTGTGGCTGAACTAGCCAAATCTACTAATTTGAAGGGGTTTCCGAATACTTTTGTATATATAGTGTATGATAACCACTTATTACTAAGAACAACATAGCAGTTTTACCTCCTCCTCACTTTATATTTAGATCGTTTGGAGGGTGGAAAACAGTTTGAACTGTGTTTGGAGGGAGTAAATCACAGTTGCCTCTGTCCACAAATAGACACACAGCTGACATTAATCTCACTCCACTGCTTTCTTTCAATCTCATCTGAGTGTCGTTGCCAACAAAGTGCAAATTGATATTTGGGCAATTTTCTAAAATGTTTTCTCATTGGGTGTTTATGCAGAGTTTTAAAGGTATGGCTACTGACCAGAAAATGCATACCTAACCTATTTGTTGTGGATTCAGAGCGCTTAGGGGTCTTTTTCTCAAAAACACTGAATTAACAAACATTTTTTACCAAAATGTGAGATCAAGTAGACCTAGTGATGATGAAAACCTTGACTGTACAGTGTTAGGTCATATTAGTATTTTTGTAGCTGATTAAATTAGTCAAGGGTTTGTTGTTGATCAGCTATAGTTTGATCAGTTGGTATGGGTTCAAACAAAAGCCTGCACTCTCTGTGGGTCTCCACTCTCCATGGACCAAGATTTCAAAAACAGTTGTAGGGGTGTGAAGATTTTGTTGTTAGCATATTGTTAGCATATGATGTCACAAAATGCAAAGTAGGGCTGCTTTTATCTTGGCTTTGAACCTTTCTCTTCATTTCTAACCCATGAAATGGAGGAATGGGTTATATCAGGAATCTCAGGTAAAAGCAACAATTTAAGGCGACTTTGAAAGAACTAATAGCGCCCTCTTTGGGGTTTTCCATGTACAGGCACAATTGAACTCGTAAAGCAGGCGGTCATTGCTTGCAACAGGTGTGGGACACCTGGCGCGCGCGACTCTTTGTTTTACATCATGGCACCTGATAATTGTCACTGTACATTACGTCAGAGCAAGAGTGTTTAAGGCCATGTGACAATCTGTCAGACGCAAATATCTGGTTTGATATCCGTTTCAGCCTACCTAAAATCATGACTGATATAAGAGGATAGAATTCAACCATGATTACCCGTAGCTCCCAGGAAGTTCTCTCTCCAGGTAACAAAAATAAAAGTAGCCTAGGTGCCTACCTAGTCTTGTAAAGTAGGCTAGATAAATACATTTAGGCTACATTATAAATGGGTATATGGAAGAAGGGATGGAAATGACAGAATACATTTTAGAATCAAACTACATTGACCTTGTTATTATCAAAAAACTGAACCTAATATTTAAATATGTTTAAAAGGAGGTTATCTTTAACTGATTGCCCCTCTCTGTTCTCCCTATAACCTCCAACAGCTCTGACCAGGGTTGGGGTCTGAATGGAGGCGGAAGAGGAAAAGGTCTGGGTTTCACAACGCCAAAACTGCTTCCCCCAAATTAGAATGTAGCAGGTCCAAGGAGCCAAAGGCTTTTCAGGAGCTATTTGCTGTGCCGGCTCCCCCTGCACCCATGGTCCTGTGGCGGCATCCAGGGAACGTTAGCCAGAGATGCAACGCTGTGACCTCCAGGGCCTGGGGCCCAGGCAGAGGGGGTTGGATGTAGCCTGTAGGCCATGGTCCAGACTCAAGGCCCCTGGCCACTGTGCTTGGTGGGGGCAAAGGGTGACTGCCCCTCCACTTCCCGCCCTAAAGCCACTAAACGCCACCGCAATGGTAAAAGTGACCACCAAACAGATTCAGAAATAATTTCTGGTTCCATCAGGAGGGAATTCATTTTCATAGCGTTGTTTCGTTTCAGCCTGGCTGGAAAAGCTGTATGTAAAGGGGGCATCGCTGGGGAAAGGGGGCTAAGGCTCTGTCTATGCAGGGACCCGCAAATCTGACGGCTTGCCGGTGAGACAACACACAACTCTTCCCTTTCCTGTGAAAACACATGTTGTCTGTGTGACACTTAATATTGTTTTAGTGTCATACAAAATCTTAAGCCAGTCTGGTTACACAGTCTGTTTCTGCCTCAGCCAACTTGTTGCCCTGCTTGTTTAGCAGAGCAACAAATAACTGATATATTGTTGAAAGCAGAAACAGACTGGTAGTCTTATACATGTTTCTATTCTCACATTCTCAATCTTACACACTCGCAGACTCACCCTACTCACACACTCAAGGGATCTAATCAACATAGACAGCCTTGCAGATTGGTCTATTTTTATAGTTTGAGACATTCTGTCTCATTGATTGTCGGCTCTCTATGGCAGTTGACTATTGATTTGTGTTAGTTTTGCACAGTGCTCGACTTGGGCAGGAGCTCACCGGAGCTGAGTACCGGCTCCTCACATTTTCTACTGCTTAAACTCCTGTTCCTTTTATAAAAAATTAGCTCAAATATATTGTGGAGCTCCTGCACCTAAATGTAAACAGTACCGGCACTAAAAATGAGTACCGGCACCTATTTCAATCCAAGTCAAGCAGTGCTTTTGCATGAAGCTACTGTAGCTTATTTAAGCAGCCAAGGGTATTTAAAACAAAGAGGCTGCTCTCGATTCCATCTTACACCTAAACTCCCATAACTCTTGTACAATGTCCTGGATCAAGCACACACTCACCTTCCCTGGTCCACCAGGGGGCAAGATTCAACTGAAGCAGTTGCAATGGTAGTCTGAGATATTTTCTTGGTGAGAGAACGGAGACCAAATATTCCTCTGGAGTAGTGGTTCACATTCCTTTGTACTGTGACATGGCCACCCAAAGTCAATGTGACCTGACACAGGAACAAACACAGGGCCCAGTGTTGAGCTAGAACCCAAATGGGACTGAGCTGTGACTCAGCATTTGAGACTGCTCTGCTGTAATACATGCCTTGGGCCATTGTATTGACAGGCCTATTCTCACCTAGGTCATCCTGTTACAGTACATTTTATTTCCTCGTGGGCTGTCAGTCAATATAATTGCTCCCCCCCCTCTCGGTCTTTCGCTCCATCTATCCTGCAGATTTAGCCCCTCTCCTTTCCTAACAGTGGCAGTGTAGGAAAGTAGTTACACAACCTCACCTGACTTTTCTTTTTAGTAGAAAATCTCAACTTTCTTTTCATTTAGTAAGATCTTGATCTGCTCCCTTGCAAATCAGGAAGAATGACCCAGTCATTAAACAAGCCTGTAATTATACTGAACAAATATATAAATGCAACATGCAACAATTTCAATGAGTTACAGTTCATATGAAGAAATCAGTCAGTTGAAGTACATTCATTAGGCCCTAATCTATGTATTTCACATGGTTGGGCAGTGGCACAGCCATGGGTGGCCAGCCAATCAGAATGATGTTTTTCCCACATAAGGGCTTCATTACAGACAGAAATATTTATCAGCTGTCCAGGTGGCTGGTCTCAGATGATCCCGCAGGTGAAGAAGCCGGATGTGGAGGGCCTGGGCTGGCGTGGTCTGCTGTTGTGAGGCTGGTTGGACATACTGCCAAATTCTATGAAATGACGTTGGAGGCTTATGGTATAGAAATTAATATTCAACTATCTGGCAACAACTCTGGTGGATATGCCTGCACTCAGCATGCCAATTGAGCGCTCCCTCTGAATTTTGACATCTGTGGCATTGTGTCGTGTGTCAGAACTGCACATTTAAGTGTGCCGTTTTATTGTCCCCAGTACAAGAACCACCTGTGTAATGATTATGCTGTTTAATCAGCTTCTTGATAGGCCACACCTGTCAGGTGGATGGATTATCTTGGCAAAGGAGAATTGCTCACTAACAGGGATGTAAATACATTTGTGCACAACATTTGAGAGAAATAAGATTTTTGTGTGTAATCAACATTTCTGGGATCTTATTTCAGCTCATGAAACATGGGACCAACACTTTACATGTTGTGTTTATATTTTTATTCAGTATATTTGACGTAAAATTAAACAATAAGGCACGAGGGGGTGAGGTATATGGGCAATATACCACAGCTAAGGGCTGACTGGGGCGGCAGGTAGCTTAGTGGTTAGAGCGTTGGGCCAGTAACCGAAAGGTTGCTAGATCAAATCCCCAAACTGACAAGGTAAAAATCTGTCGTTCTGCCCCTGAACAAGGCAGTTAACCCACTGCTCCTAGGCCGTCATTGTAAAAAATAATTTGTTCTTAACTGACTTGCCTAGTTAAATAAAAATAAATAAAAAGGTGGTTCTTAGGCACGACAGCCCTTAGCCATGGTATATTGGCCATATACAGTTGAAGTTGGAAGTTTACATGCACTTAGGTTGGAATCATTAAAACTCGTTTTTCAACCATTCCACAAATTTCTTGTTAACAAACTATAGTTTTGGCAAGTCGGTTAGGACATCTACTTTGTGCGTGACACAAGTAATTTTTCCAACAATTGTTTACAGACAGATTATTTCACTTATAATTCACTGTATCACAATTCCAGTGGGTCAGAAGTTTACATACACTAAGTTGACTGTGCCTTTAAACAGCTTGGAAAATTCCAGAAAATGGTGTCATGGCTTTAGAAGCTTCTCATAGGCTAATTGAAATAATTTGAGTCAATTGGAGGTGTACCTGTGGATGTATTTCAAGGCCTACCTTCAAACTCAGTGACTCTTTGCTTGACATTATGGAAAAATCAAAAGAAATTTGCCAAGACCTCTGAAAAAAAATTGTACACCTCCACAAGTCTGGTTCATCCTTGGGAGCAATTTCCAAATGCCTGAAGGTACCACATTCATCTCTATAAACAATAGTACACAAGTATAAAAACCATGGGACCACGCAACCGTCATACTGCTCAGGAAGGAGATGCGTTCTGTCTCCTAGAGATGAACGTGCTTTGGTGCAAAAAGTGCAAATCAATCCCAGAACAACAGCAAAGGACCTTGTGAAGATGCTGGAGGAAACAGGTACAAAAGTATCTATATCCACAGTAAAACGAGTCCTACATCGACATAACCTGAAAGGCCGCTCAGCAAGGAAGAAGCCACTGCTACTTAACCGCCATAAAAAAAATCCAGACTACAATTTGCAACTGCACATGGGGACAAAGATTGTACTTTTTGGAGAAATGTCCTCTGGTCTGATGAAACAAAAATAGAACTGTTTGGCCATAATGACCATCGTTATGTTTGAAGGGAAAAGGGGGAGGCTTGCAAGCCGAAGAACACCATCCCAACCGTGAAGCACGTCGGTGGCAGCATCATGTTGTGGGGGTGCTTTGCTGCAGGGGGGACTGGTGCACTTCACAAAATAGATGGATTCATGAGGCAGGAAAAGTATGTGGATATATTGAAGCAACATCTCAAGACATCAGTCAGGAAGTTAAAGCTTGGTCGCAAATGGGTCTTCTAAATGGACAATGACCCCAAGCATACTTCCAAAGTTATGGAAAAATGGCTTAAGGACAACAAAGTCAAGGTATTGGAGTGGCCATCACAAAGCCCTGACCTCAATCCCATAGAAAATTTGTGGGCAGAACTGAAAAAGCGTGTGCGAGCAAGGAGGCCGACAAACCTGACTCAGTTACACCAGCTCTGTCAGGAGGAATGGGCCAAATTTCACCCAATTTATTGTGGAAAGCTTGTGGAAGGCTACCCGAAAAACGTTTGACCCAAGTTAAACAATTTAAAGGCAAAGCTAATTGGGTGTATGTAAACTTCTGACCCACTGGGAATGTGATGAAAGAAATAAAAGCTGAAATAAATCACTCTCTCCTATTATTCTGACATTTCACATTCTTAAAATAAAGTTGTGATCCTAACTGACCTAAGACAGGGAATTTTTACTAGGATTAAATGTCAGGAATTGTGAAAAACTGAGTTTAAATGTATTTGGCTAAGGTGTATGTAAACTTCCGACTTCAACTGTACCACAAACCCCCGAGGTGCCTTATTTCTATTATAAACTGGTTACTAGAGGAGTAAAAATACATGTTTTGTCATAGCCATGGTATACGGTCTCATATACCACGGCTGTCAGCCAATCAGCATTCAGGGCTGGAACCACACAGTTTAAGGGAAAATAACTCATGTCTGTTTTAATTGCACAGTGCAGCTAAGCAGCCTGACAACATTCTTTCATAATGGCTTTTTATGATGGTGTAACTGCTTTTCCTTCAATCACTTTATATATCTTCGTCATACCTGACCAACCTCAGCTGTCTCCTATATGAGTTAATTTTGTATTACTTTCATGAAAGCACTGAGAACGTTATAACATCAAAACATTTTACATGTAACAGCTGTACTAAGACTGTTGTTGCTATTCCTGTCCCACAGGAAGTATGTGTCCAAAGCCCAAGCTGAGGAGGAGCTGGACATGGTGAGTGCTAGCCTAGTACTGGTTGATTTTACTGTAGGGCTTATATCAGTTCTCTCTACTAATGCTGGCCTAACTGCAATTGCTAAACAGCAGTTCACTCTCCCCCTCCTCCTTTGCACACACACAGCCTGGGCAATGAGGGGCCCCTGCCCCTGGAGGTGGCGTTGGTGAAGCAGGTGAACGTGGTGCCACAGTGTCCCTACATCACGCAGCTGCTAGTGGTTTGACCAGCCGTTACGCTACATCATGGTGCTGGAGCGCCCCGAGCCCTGCCAGGACCTTATCACCTTCTGCCAGGACCGGGGAGGCACCATGAGCGAGGGCGTGGCGCGCCAGGTGATGGTGCAGCTGTTGAGGGTGCTGAACCACTGCAGAGAGCGAGGGGTCCTGCACCAGGACGTCAACCCAGAGAACCTGCTGATCCAGACTGACTCGCAGCACGTCAAACTGTTTGACTTTGGCTGTGGAGACCTGCTGAAGAATACAGCCTTCAAGGACTTTGCAGGTTAGAGACCTTGGAGAGTGTAAGGAGGGAATGTGGTGGTTGAGAGAGCAGATCACTAAGAATTGCTCAGTGAGAGTGGAAGCAATATGACGGAAACTCCACTTAGCCCTATTGTATATTTCAGCATCTGGCCTACGCTCTCAGAATACTTTCTAAAAGGCTACTGAATAAAACATTTCCTGTGTCTGTCCCCCCCCCCCCCCCCTCTCAGGCACCCTGGAGTACACCCCTCCAGAGTGGTTCCTACAGAGACAGTAGCTGGACCTGCCCGGTACTGTCTGGTCAGTGGGCATCACCTTCTACAACCTGATGTGTGGCTTCTTGCCCTTCAGCACCATCCGAGAGACCATCAAAGGCCGCGTGCGCTTCACCAAGGGACTGTTCCCCAGTCAGAGATTGAGGGAAGGAGGGTTGGATGAAGTAGGAGATGATGAGGTTTCCATAAAGGGCTAGATGATGTAACCTCATACTAAAACAGATGATTGTGGAGTTATCCTCTGTCTAATCATATACCTGTTGTTACTTCTTCTCCACCAGAGTGCTGTCAGCTGATTCGCTGGTGCCTGAGCACTAAGGCAGCGGACCGACCAACCATGGAGCAGATCTAGCTCCATCCCTGGCTCCTGTGAGGGGCCACCCAGGCCAGTGAAAAATACAATTATAATCAGATGTTATATAGTGTCAGTTCATTCCTGTCTTAGTCATTTGAGTCACTATTAAGCACTTTAACCGAGCACTTTATAGTGTGGTTTAAAACCCCACCCCAAAAGACTAATAGCGAACGTGCATAAAGATGGATAGTGCTAAAACAATGCCAAAGTTTTTAACAAAACCTGACACAAATGAAGATGGGTTTGGTGGAACGACTGACGCTGCAGTTAATGATATACTTTTGATTTATTTCCCCTGGAGTTTTCCCATTCTGAAAATATCAAGATTTATAGGCTTACTGCTTCTACTTTTCTTTAGAAGTAACATTTTTACAAATATGAAATATTTGATCTTTTTATGAATGAAATCCTGAAAACGTAGCTTTTTCACATCATTTTTTAAATAAAATGAAACATGTCTCTTCAAGCCTAATGACTGTGGATACTTACTTTCCAAGACACCCACCTACTCACACACAGGAAACAGGCAGGCCTTGGACATAGTTACACAGACTGAGAAAAGACGGGATGAGTGGGAACAGAAGATGTGTCAACACAAATACCACTCTTATATCTGTCATCACCTTCTCCCATATACCCACCCCTACTATCATTTCAGTTCAGTCTTCAATTCATCTCCACCATCAACTCAAACTGCCACTGTCAATTACCAGCCCCATAAATTCACAGCAACATCCAATAAACTGTCTTTTCAGACTGTGGTGGAAAAAGTACTCAATTGTCATCCTTGAGTAAAAGTAAAGATACAGTGCCTTAATAAAATATTACTCAAATAAAAGTGAGTCACCCAGTAAAATACTGCTTCAGTAAGTCTACAAGTATCTGGTTTTAAATGTACTTAATTAAGTACAGTGGTGGAGAATGTACTACATTTTCATACTTGAGAAAAAGTATAAAGTAAATGCTATACATCAAATACCTTATATTAAGCAAACCATGCAGAACAATTTGCTTGTTTTTTTTAATTTACGGACAGCCAGGGGCTCACAAACACTCAGACATTTACAAATGCATTATTTGTGTTTAGTGAGTCTTCCAGATCAGAGGCAGTAGGGATGACAACCCATTATATTGATAGGTGCACCATATTGCTGTCTTGCCTGAGAATTCAAAATGTAACAAGTACTTATGGGTGTCAAATGTATAGTAGTAAAAAGTACATATTTTCTTTTGGAATGTAGTGAAGTAAAAGTTAAAAAATATATAAATAGTAAAGTAGAGTACAGAAACCCTAAAAACGACTTAAGTACTACTGCAATATCACAGAGTTGCCAGGGGGAAATAGTTTCAGAGCCGGGATGGGGGGAGATGTCAGAGCTTTGACTGGTGCTCCACAAAGCTGAGGGGAAAGACAGACATACAGTTGAAGATGGAAGTTTACATACACCTTAGCCAAATACATTTAAACTCAGTTTTTCACAATTCCTGACATTTAATCCTAGTGAAAATTCCCTGTCTGAGGTGAGTTAGGATCACCTCTTTATTTTAAGAATGTGAAATGTCAGAATAATAGGAGAGAGAATGATTTATTTCAGCTTTTATTTCTTTCATCACATTCCCAGTAGGTCAGAAATGTACATACCCTCAATTAGTATTTGGTAGCATTGCCTTTAAATTGTTTAACTTGCGTCAAACGTTTCAGGTAGCCTTCCAAAAGCTTCCCACAATAAGTTGGGTGAATTTTGGCCCATTCCTCCTGACAGAACTGGTGTAACTGAGTCAGGTTTGTCGGCCAACTTGCTCGCACATGCATTTTCACTTCTGCCCACAGATTTTCTATAGGATTGAGGTCAGGACTTTGTGAATCCTGAAGCCATTTTGCCACAACTTTGGAAGTATGCTTGAGGTCATTGTCCATTTGGAAGACCCATTTGCGACCAAGCTTTAACTTCCTGACTGATGTCTTGAGATGTTGCGTCAATATATCCACATACTTTTCCTACCTCATGATGCCATCTGTTTTGTGAAGTGCACCAGTCCCTCCTGCAGCAAAGCACCCCCACAACATGATGCTGCCAGCCCCGTGCTTCACGGTTGGGATGGTGTTCTTCGGCTTGCAAG
The DNA here is from genome assembly GCF_965601325.2 of Salmo salar. Lineage (NCBI taxonomy): Eukaryota > Metazoa > Chordata > Actinopteri > Salmoniformes > Salmonidae > Salmo > Salmo salar. Next base: position 34,407,565 of record NC_138292.1, read on the forward strand.
CCTCCGCCTTTTTCCTCCAAACATAACGAAGGTCAATATGGTCAAACAGTTCTATTTTTGTTTCATCAGACCAGAGGACATTTCTCCAAAAAGTACAATCTTTATCCCCATGTGCAGTTGCAAACCGTAGTCTGGCTTTTTTTATGGCGGTTTTGTAGCAGTGGCTTCTTCCTTGCTGAGCGGCCTTTCAGGTTATGTCGATGTAGGACTCGTTTTACTGTGGATATAGATACTTTTGTACCTGTTTACTCCAGCGTCTTCAAGGTCCTTTGCTGTTGTTCTAGGATTGATTTGCACTTTTCACACCAAATTACGTTAATCTCTAGGAGACAGAACGCGTCTCCTTCCTGAACGGTATGACGGCTGCTTGGTCCCATGATGTTTATACTTGCATACTATTGTTTGTACAGATGAACGTGGTACCTTCAGGCATTTGGAAATTGCTCCCAAGGATGAACCAGACTTGTGAAGGTCTGTAATTTTTTTTCAGAGGTCTTGGCTGATTTCTTTTGATTTTCCCATGATGTCAAGCAAAGAGGCACTGAGTTTGAAGGTCGGCCATGAAATACAACCACAGGTACACTTCCAATTGACTCAAATGATGTCAATTAGCCTATCAGAAGCTTCTAAAGCCATGACATCATTTTCTGGAATTTTCCAAGCTGTTTAAAGGCACAGTCAACTTAGTGTTTGTAAACTTCTGACCCACTGGAATTGTGATACAGTGAATTATAAGTGAAATAATCTGTCTGTAAACAATTGTTGGAAAAATTACTTGTGTCACGCACAAAGTAGATGTCCTAACCGACTTGCCAAAACTATAGTTTGTTAACAAGAAATGTGTAGAGTGGTTGAAAAACGAGTTTTAATCAACCTAAGTATGTATACTTCCAGCTTCAACTGTATCTGCTCTCTATAGCACAATATAACATCAGAATGTGAGAGGGAAGCCTCTTGAACTGAGGGTGTGTAGAGGGTGGGACGGGTCACTAACAACAGTCAGTGCCTTCCTTTTGGTTGCCCTATGGAAGAGGTTGCCCAGCTGTTCCTGTGGCTGACCGATGATTTTTCTGGCTGGCAATTGTGTCCAGCTTGTTTTTACTCCTCACATTCAAGTTGCTGTATCAGACTGTCATGTTGATGGTTAGGATGCTCTCCAAACTGCTGTACACCATCTCCAGAATATCTTCACCACTTATTACCATGTGCTCTTTCTTCCTATCCTTTAACCCAGATTTCTAGTTTGCAAAAAACGGTCCTCATAAAACAGACTATGCATATGTCCGAAAAGGGAAGAATTAAGATAAAACTGAAAATACATTTTGACTTCAGTCTGAAATTCTGGTAAATGATCTAGACGTATTCAGTGTAGACCGTGCTTGGACATTTCTCCAAAACCTTTTTGGATTATTCAAGCATAACATTGGCTCCAATCTCTACTGTTTTCAGTAGAGTAGTACAGCCCCACTGCAAATGCTGGGGCTGGTTCAAAAAGGGAGTACAATTCATGTTTGAGTTGTGCAAGACATTTTAATAAAGCATATACTCTATGTAAAACTTCAAAAAATAAAGATTGACACAAAGAAGAGTTGGAAAAAAATCACAAGTTCTCTTTGAAACATTCTTACAAAACAAATCAAAACATGAATAAATGGAAAAGAGATGGTTACTGAATTTCTCTGAAAGGAGAGTAATCAAGTCCTTTCATTTCTTTTTTTATTCTATTCCATGTATTACATTTAGCTGAATCTCGTTGATAATCATTTTGTTCAAATTCTCGTATTCCTTGGCAACATATTAGCTGCACTACCAAACCAACATGCTTGGTATTCAGTCAGTGTCCAATATTATCAATTTCATTTCAATCGAGGTGCGGCTCAGTCAGATGGGAGTTGATGATTTATATAAATAGAATCTCTGTGTGTCTGCCTGCTGGGCTACTGGCATTTTGTGAAGCATACATTTCCCAGAAATTGTTTCCCCATCAAAAACTGGAGAAGGTAGACATCAAAGCTACACACTATTCATTGATTTCCTAACAGATAGCTGTCCTGTAGCACGACAGCGTAGACAACCAAAGAGTTCTAAACTTTATGCATTTGAGTTTCCTGAAAACATTGTTTAGTTTTGGGAACAAAACAATTCTGTCAGTGCAAGAGTTGTTTTTATTAATACAACATGTGATTGAATAGGGTTCCTAAGTTTACAAAGGGACACCATAAGTAAGATTAAATGGGGGTGAAAGGGTAATTGTAATTGGAACATAAATAATTCACTTGTTAAAACATTTGATTTCATAATGCTGTACTATTTTGAATGCAGAATGCAATATTCAACCTGTTTTGGGGTTTTGTTTATTTTGATTAATAAGAGTTCAAGTCGAAATTATCACTCTGAAGCTGAAACACTGTTTCCTTCATTAATCAATAGGAATGGCAGGAACAGTAAATGTAATAAAAGAGACCAGGAGACCATAATACCAATTTCATTGGGAGGAACAGTGATCATTTTAATAAGGTGAGAACAGCTCAAGCCCCACTCAGTGACAGGTAATCTCTATTGCCAATTGTCTGATTGTGACCGCATTATGCTAATGACGGAGTCTGCGTTGATTTATGCAAGGCCCTGAGGGCAGTGGGAGGTGATAAAGTCACCAGACTGGAAAGGTAGGTAGGAATTGTATTATCATATAAAAAGGAAGAGACATTTAGTCATGGGAACGAACCTTCATGGCATCATTTGGAGATACTCTGCAGGGATAACAATAAAAGGTACTGTAATACAAATTTAAGATATAGGTTTAACTCAAGTAATAATTAACTCTGAAACACTAAGGTTTTTCATTGTCCTCAGCTTACCTAACTGAAAAAAGGCTATATGGTTGTTGTATCAGTCACTAGGATACTCAGTTGATTATATATTTTCCCATCATGTCACAGGCATGTCTGCAGAGCTGTCATTTAGGAGAGATGTGATTGACATATGACTTAAAAAGTCTACTCTGCCCCCAGAACAACTCTGGGCAAGTCACCCATCTGTCACATCCTGACAATCCTTTATTTACCTTGCCATCGGCGGTTTAGATGTTGTCAGTCATGTATTAAGCTAAATAAAAGCTGCCCCAAAAGATACAAAGGAATGAGATGTGGGGGTGAGAGAGGAGATGAAAGAAAGACGACAGAAGTGAATGTCATCATTGAAAATAATCCTGCAGCAACAAGAAATGAGAATTATTATGTGGATTATAATTAATTTAAAACATGTATAGGGGTTGATATTTTTCCTAGGGGAAAATCAAGTCTCAAATTTCAAAGTGGAAATTACAAACTTCCGCCGCCTTTTTAAACCTCAAATACACTACTAGTTTTACATTTCCTGCAATGCAGGAAGGTTCTCCTGCAACAGGGTGATCAAATTAATATCCTACATCTGTATGTTGACTGTATTTGTTATGGTTGATATAGTATGAAGTTATTGTATTAAAAGTGAAGTCACCTTTCATGGAGAGCATTAAGAAACCCAAGGTCTTCTGGCGCTATGTGATGAATCAAATGAAATGAGAAGCCAACTGAATAGAAACACAATTCTAAAGGGTGTTAGGGTGAAACAGGGTGAAGGTGTGTGAAGCATGATTCACTTTCTCTGACTCTTGGGCTGACTTAAGGCAGTTTGTATTTACGTCCCTAAACCTGCCTCCAGGCAGCTTCAATAGTGTTAATTAGATTCCCTGAAATAGGCCCAGGCTGTGTGGATGAGGAAGGTTCCACAATAACTTCCTGCCTGGCCCTCAGGTTTGTGAGGTGTCTTCAAGAACGGGATAAATGCTTTTTATTTCAAATGAAATGACCTTTGGTATATGGGTACTCAATTATATATAAGGCTATGGTAAAGCTAAGGCCTAGTCCATTCAAGTTAAGTTCAGCTGCCTCACATAAAGGGAAACTTTTTCTTGTTTTAGTCTTTATTGGTAATAATGGTGGCCTATGCGTACTGAAGTTCAGGATGTTTGAAGTGCTATCATAAAATAGCCTTAAATAGATTCCATTACTGTGTATGGCAGGCCTTCCATGCGTTCCCCTACTCTGGGCCTATAATTTACCAGCTGAATGGTATTGGAGTTGGTCTTTGTTCACAGTCACACAAACAGTGCTTAAATTCTTCTTCTTCTTTAGACTGTAATAATATAGTTTTAGTATTGCCAGCATCTACAGCTTTTCTCAAAAATGTTCTGGCATATAAGGCTTTTCAAGTAGATGTATTGTTGTGTTCTCCTGAATCCTAAAACAGGGTCCGATTCATTTTACATGCTCCTCTTTATCAATATAAGGAGATAATAGTAATTTGGGTAAACCTCTTTTAAATTGCATATGAATTTGTTTGTTTACTCAACCTTTTTTGAGCGTTGTTGGGAGGTTAAAATTAGTTGTCGTGGGTGTTAGCCAACAATTAAACATCTTGTAGTTGTGTGTAAGACAGTGGGTGTATCTCAAAGCCAGTCTGTGTCTGAGAAAGAAGTGTGCTCTACAGACAGAAGCCTATTTGATTTTGTGTCAGAGACGATGCTTGTGGAAAACCACAAGTTGCAGCCGTGCAAACAGAAATATAGTGAGTACACAAGTTCTGACATATAGCACACTACTTAATTCATGATAAGATCAGTAACGTGCATTATTTCTCGTTTGATTGTTATTAATATTAAAAGAACAAAGTTGTTTCCGGTTGAGGAGTATGCTCAAAGGACCCCGGCCTAACTGTTTTCTGTGAGATGGAACTGTTCAGGACGCCAATACTTCTGTCACTTCTAGTTCTCTCTCAAGGTAACATAGTTTAATAGAATATTTCTACTTTGTTGTATTCAATTATATTATCTTCATTGGCTCTTTTGAAGGAAAGTATGACGGTTGTACTCTATGTACATCAAACACAGCATCAAATGTGTTTTAGAATTGTATGAGTTGTTCGATAATACTAAAGATATGCACATCAAAATAGTTGGCAGTGGAGTCACATTTGCTTTTTTATTATGCTTCAACATCACCATATTTTACAATTCATTTCTGTTTGTTTCATTTTATTCTACTTTTTGACAGCATGTGTTGGTGTGTTCAAGAAAGTAATAACATATTCATACAAAAAGGGACTGACCGGAGTGATGCCAATTAGGTGTAGGCTAAATGCTGCATAATCTTACAGAGGATTACTTTACTTCCCAATGCAAGGAGTTTACTGCAACAGCCAATACGATTCATCGAACACTCGCTAGCTAAGATTCAAAGACGGCTTGACGCAACATAAAAGTGCAGGGAATTCAAATCAACCAACCTTAGTAAACAATGATTGGCTGAAACGTAAAATGTTTTTGTATGAATCACTAATTTGTCACAGAGTGATACATAAACAAAGTGATAGTTCAATATGAATTGCTTTCTGAGGAGGAGAGCTGTGTCATGGGTTAAAGCATGAACAAACGATTATTTTGCTTCACAAAGATGATTCATTATCTGCGTTGATTCCTCAAACATTGCTAGTGTGAAATTGTTTCATTCAACATTGAGCCACAGATGTTATTCATGGCATATCCATCTAACAACTAAATTAACTAATTGAGGCAGTTGATAATAGCTGTTACAAAATCCAACGTAAATATAGTGATTTACAGACTCCATATTATATCCTTCTAATGGGACTATTTTGTAGCCACCTTGAAATACCATCAACAGACAGTTTACAAAATGGAAAAGATTATTCTGATTAGAGCCAAATTCAATAACCTGTTTAATGTATCGCTGTGTGTCCTGGGCTTCATATAGCATTGACAACACGTGGTAAGATGAAATAACTGATTGGACAGCTGCATTAATACTCATAACTACAATCATTTTTCATTTATCTTAGTTTACTTTGTTGTTGCTTGTCATATTTCAGCCTTTCTAAATCAAGACCACTCTGTTCCGGGGAAATTCTCTGGGTCAGGAGAGACTGATGAGCAGCAGACATCCAATCTAAGTAAGTTCCAATTTTATTTAAATGGTTGGTTTTATGCTAAAAAGATCCTCAGAACCTAAGCCTCCAATCAAGCTTCATTTGGTTCCGAAGGCCACTGCAATCTACATCGATCTTACTCTCTGAATACAACCCCCCATTCCTTCCTAAACCCCAAAATCCAATCCCTCGTGCTCATCCAGTCAAATTGCTAGGTGCTAAAATAGAGGGATGAATGGGTAAGGTGTCTGTGTGCTTCTTAGAGGGAGGAGACAACCTCAAGCAACAATCCTGCAGAGAACTTGATTGGTCACAAGTCATTATACTGAGATCGAAATGATATGAGGCAAAGGCATTTGTTTTACTATAATGATACAAGTCACCAGCAAATAAGCCATAGTGAGATGATATTTTCATTGTTCTGAGGGTTATGATGATGATGATGCGTAAGGCTCCATTAGTGCAAAGTGGGAGGAACATCCCATATCAACATGCTCTCTCTAACACACGAACAGAAAATAAAAATACAAATAGAATGGGTGAATTGTCATTTGTGTCATAGAGGATATGAAATGGTCCGGTGGATTCAGATTTTGAAGGAAAATGCTATCAATCAGTTATTCAGTTATAATCATACTACACTAACCTGGTTTTCATTCTCTATTTGTTGAACCTAAATGAAGTTCAATTCCACCACATTTAAACCGGGAAAAAAAGTGAAGACTGAAGTGTGAGATGCAGTACCAAAGGCTCCAGTGTCACATGGTGTGAAACCACTGAGTATTTGGTCCCGTGGTGTTTCTAGAATCAGGTTGGTCGACTTCAGTGTCCCCCTCCGAATTCACCACCCAGTGACATTTCCACAGGACATGACTCACAGGATGTGGCTGCTCTGCTGAACGTCTGCAAAGAGCACAGCAACCGATAGGCCAACAAACAGCTAGGGCATTCAATGTGTGTGGGTATGTGTGTGTATTATGCTGTATAACATGTACTGTACATGTGGCTACACTACATGGGGAAATATAAACAACCATCTGTATTTCACTCTCATATTGATTCTGCATCTCCCCATTCCTCCAGCCATATCTCACCCCCCCAGGCTATCTCAGCACTGCTCTGGGGTTGTCGAGGTGCTCCATCGAGGGCTGTGGAGGCCAGTGACCTTTGACCTTGGGTCTGCAGAGTGGGCCAAAGTGGCGGAGGACATATGTACCAACCTGAGCTGCGGGGCAGTGTACGAGCTCCGACAGAATGGCACAGCTACATTAAACTACTCCAGCTCAACGTGTCTGAGCCAGTGTGCCTACAGAGACCTACTGGTGGAGAACTGTACAGAGCTCTCATACACAGACTGCTCTAACCTGACTGAGATAACCTGTGGTAAGACCCTCATTGCAAAGCTTATGAGTGGATCGGAACAATTTATCTTGAGCAAGAGTAATAGCTACCGCTGTTGATAAGCAACCACAAACACTTTGTTGCAGTAACGCCTGCAAATTGCATGCCATGGAGCGCCATCGTATGAGCCGTCTCAAGTGTTTTGTGGACGCTTTGCAACAAGTTCCTCCCTTCAGCACGCTTCCATTTTCAAGCTGCTTTTTAATGATCCTGAGTGAGGCCCAGCTTCTATCGAGGTTATCTGATGATCTATGAACTGACTGGTTGATCTGTCCATTCCTCAGGGCACCAGGCCGTGCGATTGGCTGGAGGCTCACACCACTGTGAGGGACGGGTGGAGTTGTGGAGAGAGGAAAAATGGGGAACGGTGTGTGACGATAGTTGGGACCTGAGAGATGGGGGCGTGGTCTGTGCTCAATTGGGCTGTGGCTCTGCCCTAAATGTGAGTGGGGAGGACGGGTCCTTTGAAGCGGGTGTTGGTCAGGTTCTCTTAGATGAGGTGAACTGTGGGGGGAGCGAGCGGAACCTATGGGAGTGTCCCTCCATGGGGACAGTCAACAACTGTGGACACAAAGAGGACGCTGCAGTGGTTTGTTCAGGTAAGCCTGCAGCAATAATATTATCATTGTCAGTTACTGTATTCACAATCATGTCATAGTGTTTTTATATTATCTTTAGATTGGTCTGAATATGGATAGTGCAGTAATAACATGTAAAATACATTACCATGATTGAACATCCGGTGTCTTGGTGGCGAACCAGGTCCCCATCATCTTAGCGCTGATGTTCAGCACGCTAAATGTCGACAATCAGGGTTCTGATGATTGCGAATCAAGAATGATTTGGCTCGTGACCTTATCAGCGTGTCTGAATGGATAGCACTCAGTCTCAGTCACACTCAGCACTGATACTGACAAACAAGCTTCAAATCCTCCTACAGTAATGCAGAGATCAGATGATGTGAGAGGTCATAAGCCGAAAAGAGACAGCTGCTTTGCATATGAATTATTGTTATTTTCATTAACGAAAAAAAAAAGAAACACACACAGGCAGCACAAAAACACACAGGCCTAAGTAATGCATGTCACTCAGACAGTAGACAAACCACGTCAATACCACGTCACAACAGCTCTGTCTGAGGAAGACCCTCAATGAAAGATGTTCAACCTGGGAGCCAAGTTCAAGAGTTCCTTGGTGAGAAAACATCCAAACTGCCTTGACCTCAACATGACAACAGTTGTTCGGCACTTCCATGGGTTTTGAATCTTGCATCTAAATGAACAATTTTTGCTAAATGTATAGTGTGCGTTTTAGTATGTCTGAAACTCCAGTTCTGTCAAGGCCATGGCTTGTTGACCATGTTTCCGATCCATTTCAAACACCTCAAGTGATAGTTAATTATGTAGGCCTGCTCAAAAGGCTATATCCATCAATATGTGAGTCCTACACATTTCAAGTACATTTTTTAAAGAGAAAACGCACACATTCCTGGCAGTAATTGCCAAATGACTGACTGAAATGTCTAACTTTTGAATAATAGTCAGATATTGGTTCAATAGATCATTAGATACACAGATGGACAAACACAACTCCTCTTGGATTTACCATTTTTGAGCAAATGTTTTTTTTAAGCAAAAATGTTCCCCGTCTTTCAAACAAGAGTGCCTTGAACACTCAAGAGAAGTGAGCCATGCATCTGTTATACATTCTAGTTCTCTAACACCTCGAGGACGTCTCCATTTCCCTGACAGGAATTCCATCTCGACCAGGCAACGAGACGGCAGAACAGAACACCCAGACTTCAACCACAGGTACCTTCAATAGATGCTGACACACACGACCCTCCATCTGTGTAATAATACACCAAGAGTGTCTGCTCTGCTCATATGCACTAGTCAAGAAGAATTTGTTATCTAGTCTGTACTATGATTTGTTCTTGTTTCCAGCAGGCTCAGTTCTACTAGTCACCAGTGCAGAGAGCTGGTCCTCTCCTCCCACAGCTGCTGTCTGGGGCTGCATCGCATTGTCTATAGCCCTCCTCCTCACACTCCTCTCCAATGCTTCACTCTTCCTGTCTTACAGGAGGAGAGCTGGTGAGTCATCGTTTTTCTTTCTCTTTCATTGCCTCAGACTCAACTGTCACTCTCCCCATTTGTTCACACCAACAACAACAAACAGGCTATCATCAATGAGTAGTAATTAACACTGAGAAACTGCTTTGTCTGAAGGGTATTACATATTCTTCTCAATGGTTTGCCAATTATGATAATACAACAACACAATGTGATTCAATACAGTACCCAAAGGAAATCACCCAACTGGAACAGTATGCATACCACTGGCTTGGTTGATTGCTCATTAAGAGAGTCCCACCACTAGTGTTGTTTTCACACCAACTTAAAAAAAGCAGCATTTATTATTTCACAAGGATGATAATGTTTGATAATGATAATGTGACGGTGGTCTAATTCAAATATTTAATTGGTTTTGAGATGGACAAGAAAATAAGGACAATACCACATGAAAGGCCAACAAACCTATTATCCTAGCTTCGGTAGAGAGAAGTTTCAAAGACAAAACTTTCCCTTCATTACTAGCACTTCTGGTTCACCAAAGACAAGATGGCCGCCAGCTGTCCATCCAGTCTCAACACACTGACCGAGGGGAGAGAGTCAACCTCCTCACAGTCACCACGGACACAGCTGATTACAGTGAGTTCCTACCGATGCACTTGTCCTCTCTGTGCCCATTAGTTACTTGCAATTTTAGGAAATGACTTATTAGTTCACGTGTCCCATTTGTCAAAATACATTTTCTATGTGGCCTTTCATGCAGCTCCACAGTACCATTCCAAACAGCCCTCTCAGAATGACGCCGACGCCTCGTGTGACTCTGACTATGAAAACTATGACTTCAATGACCAACCCTCTGTTGCCATGGCTACTGCACTTGGTCAGTTCATCTTCCTAGTTTTGGATAAATAGTGCAATTCTAAAAGAAAAAAAATGGGAAATTAAACTGGGGAAATTAAACTTGATATTAAGGGAGAAAGTGGTCCAAGGACTTGCTCACAGTGCCAACCAAAATGGTATTTTATGTTTTCATTAGTCAGGGTCCTTGACAATGGAGGAAGCACAAGCAGAGAGCCATGGGAAACCACGCAGACAGCAGAGACTTCTGACTCTCCTGAGAAATATAATATTGTTGCTGAGACAATCGACAGCATTGAGAAAAATAACCCTGCCGCCCAAAGCCGTAAGTTACTGTCAGGTTGGGTGAACCAGATTTTTATCATATTGTGTCCATGTCAGACAGATTCTTCTTAGTCTTAAAAGGACATAATGTCCTCTTAAAATCTGGGACCTTACTGTAACCGTTAGCAGAACAAGAAATCAGAAAAGTTAGCATTTTCTAAAAACTTGCCATGGTGACAGAAAAGTTGAATAAGAGCCCTTTTGTAACATACTAACACTAACAACCATTTGTATGTCCAGTGCATTCGCTGGTGTCATCCAGCACATCTTCTGGGGAATGCTATGAAAACATTGAGACACAGGAGAAGGAGCTGCTGGACTCAGGTCAGTCTAAAATGCTCAACCACAAATGCAGCAAAAAATAAACAAAATAACTGTAGTCCAAAAATGCTTTTGTGGAGTCAGTCAGTGCATCTATGAAATCCATTCTCATGAATCAAGGTTAACAGAGTAACTGTGTGGAATGCTAACCACCCAGGTCCAGATTTGAGAGAAACTGCCCTCACAGACTTGATCTGTGGAAGAGAGCCATCCTTGGGATCGAGTAGTAGTACATCATCTGGGGAATCCTACTACAACGTGGAGATGGCAGTGAAACAGCATCTACAGTCAGGTCCGTTCAAGTCAATATCACGAGAACACCACCTAATTCATTTGGCTGTGTCTAAACACTGGATGGGGTAGACACAACGTCAAAGGCCTTTTGCACTACAGAACAGTACATGAAAGTATTATCTTGAAAGTTTTGGGGAGAAAATATGTAGATTCGTAATTACTTCACTGGGAGCACATTTCCTCCTCAGAAAACACCTATACACATTCCCCTGTGCAACCAACCGGTACACACCAGGATCAGCAACAGCCTGTGAACAGGAGCTGCCACCTACTGAGCAATCAAAATCAAGGTACCTGATATTTCTGATGAGTCTGTGCTTGTGTGTTTCAAAGGTGGACAGAATTTCCATTGAACCGTGTAATGTTCCCTGCAGAGACTAATTCTCAGTCTCCTTGCTGGCGTCATATTGTGTTTCAAAAGCTGACAAATCAATTTGACGACCACCGGTGTAATCCCTGAAAGAAACAGAACAAATCATATTCAAAAGGTTTCTCTAAGTTCATAAACCAATGTGATTTCAAGTTGTGTCAAAACTAAATTCAAAGAACTAAGGTAGTCTGACAGATGAGGCCATTGGGTATGGGGTATAAACATCTGTGAGGATTTAAATTGTACTTAATTCCTTTAGTTTTCGGCAGATTTACTATCACAGTGAATAATGGAAAGGGTAGTATTTCTAGCAGGCACATGCTTGAATCCAACAGAGGGAGGGAGAAAGAGAGAGACTGTCCTCATTCAGATGGAGGAAATTAGCCGGCTCTGTTTTTCACTCTAATCTGCCATTAAACTATGGAGAGCTACACCTCAGAATGACAGAGTCAATTAGATTACAGACACTAATACCCTTTATAGACGGACTTTACGGCATTTTGCCTGTAAAAATAAAATTGTGGCTGTGACATGCATATAAAATCAAGTTATTTTGTTCATTAAACAGACAAGACACACTTAGGCTACACTGGTCACAGTCAACACACATATTTTATAGTAGGCTGAGAATATAATGAAATATAACAGAATAAAATCCAGAATATTCTTCCCACACAATTTGCGTCACGCAACGTGTAGAACTGCTGTCATATTAAAAAAACGTGATTTTGAAACAGAGCCCAAGGCAAGCCCATGCTTTTTGATCCACGTTTCATCTCTTTTCTACCCTCACTCCGCTTTGATAGGGAGCAGGCGTAGGGTCTTACATTGAGAGAGTCTTCATCATGATACCCATAGAAAATAATAGCAATCTATACTTTCAAAAGCATGAGTCTCCCGTTCATATTTCACTACCACTGCTGGCTTTTGGAGTTGCCTATACGCGACCGAGCATAACAATAGGCCTACACTTGATTTAGGGTACATTATTGCATGCTAAATGTTTCTAAATCAGTGATAGATGAGCAAACAAATAGATGAGCTACCACCTCTACTTATTTGCCCAGCCAGAGAATTAACCAAATATAGATGGAGATTCAGGTGAAACAAAATCACATTGACAAGTCACAGGCTTTTGGTCGGGAGTAGAACAGGCTAATTAGCGACTGTGAGTGAAGATTAGTATCTTTCTCCGCTCATACAGGAGTAATTAAGGCTTAGTTCTCTAATTGTACTTTTTTTTGTTCAATTAGAATTGTTCATTTATTATTCCATTTTGAATTATTAGGGGGTGCTGCATCACCCTCAGCACCCCTATTTCCTGTGGCTTTGCCGTTAATACAAAGGGGTGATTTCAAATGTTCAAACATTGATGCATTATCATAAAGGGTAGGTTCCCTTGACAAAGATTAAGCCTAGTCCTTGACATTAAGTTATGTTCAATGGCGGCACCAGGTACCCGTATTCCCCTACATGGATCACAACTGTGCAGTAGATTCTAGAGTCATGTACTATCTGTAATGTACATTGCCTTCATAGAATATTCACACCCCTTGACTTATTCCACTTTGTTACAGCCTGAATTCAAAATGGATAACATAAATAAAAACACACAATACCCCAAAATGACAAAGTGAAAACATGTTTTCAGAAATGTTTGCACTTTAGAAAATGAAAAATCTATTTTAATTGAAATAAGTATTCACACCCCTGTGTTAATACATGTTAGAATCACCTTTGGCAGTGATTACAGATGTGAGTCTTTCTGGGTAAATCTCTAAAATCTTTGCACACCTGGATTCTACAATATTTGCACATTATACTTTTTTAAATTCTTCAAGCTCTATCAAGTTGGTTGTTTATCATTGCTAAACAACTATTTCCAAGTCTGTCCATAGATTTTCAAGCCGATTTGAGTCAAAACTGTAATTAGGCCAGTGTATATTTGGCCTTGTGTTTTAGTTTATTGTCCTGCTGAAAGGTGAATTTGTCTCCCTGTCTCTATTGAAAAGCAGACTGAACCAGGTTTCCTCTAGTATTTTGCCTGTGCTTATCTCCATTCCGTTGATTTTTTTATCCTAAAAAAAACTCTACTCCTTGCTGATGACAAGAATACCCTTAACATGACGCAACCACCACCATACTTGAAAATATGAAGAGTGGTACTCAGTGATGTGTTGGATTTGTCCCAAACATAACACTTTTCATTTTTTATGAATTTCTTAATGTCTACAAACATAATTCCACTTTGACATGATGGGGTATTGTGTGTAGGCCAGTGACACAAAATCAAAATTTAATCTATTTTAAATTCAGGCTGTGTAACAACAAAATATGGAAAAAGTAATGGGGTATAAATACTTTCTGAAGGCATTGTAGATGCAATTGCTGAAAACATGTAGCCTATTGTGGATGTATGTAGATGGTAATGTGAGTCTTTTATACAGATGATTCAAGCAGCTCATCCTCCTCTGAGCTTTATGAGAACATAAAAGTCCAAGATGAAGAGGGGATTGGTGATGCTACCGTGAAGGAAGACCCGGACCAGTCTCTTTCTGACAGTGACTACGATGACATAACAAATTACTAGCATTTCATCAAACATAGCAGTGAAGTGAGAACTATAAAAACAGAGTAATTTACATTTTAGCAGATGCTATTATCCAGAAAGACATACAGGGGCAATTAAGTGTAATCGCCTTGCTCAAAAGGTACAGACAGATGTTTTTTCACCTCGTTAGCTTGGGGATTCGAACCATCGACCTTTGTGTTACTGGCCCAACGGTCTTAACCCCCTTCGCTTCTCCACTGCACCGAATGACCAGCATTGTCAACCAACTGCACTGTCACTGATATTGATTTAATACGGTGACCTGAGCCACACAAAGCAGTCAATGCACATCAAACTTTTTAAACTTGAAATTCAATTGTGTTAATATTATCAAAGAGAAAAAGTTACACAAAAATAAGTACATACAACATATATTCAACTATGACAAAATGTGAATAGCCTAGTGTATACACGCATATGCAGATGTTTTGTACATAATATGAGCACATTTTTTACCATCCAAAATACCTACTTCTGACTGGGCTATCACAACAAATCCCATGAATGTCTTTGGAAGTTAAGCTTTTTTTATGGTTCCCTAATGATTAATAAATTAGTACATATTTAAATCAACTATCCACAGACTACTTCATTTGATTATGATTCATTTATAAAGTATCAACTACTAGACTGTCAGAGTGAAGTAATGCTTTTATGTTTAATATTTTATGTCTAAATGTCTAGCACAGCTGCAACAGGAAAAGTTTGCATCATTTAACTCCACACTAACCTCACCTTCATATTATACACAATACATGAATGGTAAGATCAGAAATCCCTTAAAAGAGAACGCATTTGACTCAAAGGGACAGAAGAGGAAATAAACAAAAGGACAAGGGAGATAGAAACTAAGACAGAGAAGGAAAGGCTACAGAAAAGCATGTACCATACTGAAATATTACCAGAATATATATATCTCTCCACATTTATTTATTTATTTTTACATAAGACTCATTCAATTTAGCCTCATCTTTCCTAAGTACCGTTTTCACACAAATATGGTTTGGTATATACCTGCTCTTAAAACTGAGCTAGCTAAAATCACATTTCTAAAGATAGCAGAAGACCTACCTTGTTAACCTTTAAACCCAGAACACATTAAATGTAATGCAGAGAAAGACCTATATCATTCTCAAAAATATGTGTTGGGATGTCTATAACAAGAGGACATTGACTTTCAAGTAACTGCAAAGTGGTGTGTGTGTGTGTGTGTGTGTGTGTGTGTGTGTGTGTGTGTGTGTGTGTGTGTGTGTGTGTGTGTGTGTGTGTGTGTGTGTGTGTGTGTGTGATAGAAAGAAAGCTGTCACATGTCATGCTTCCCACAGACCCACTTGAGCTGGTGCTGTTCTCTCAGGTCTCAGGTCTCGAGCAGAGTGCCAGCTACACTGGCAGGTGTACGCCCGCGCCCGTTTTCTTCTCCTCAGCTTGGCCCGCAGCTTCTGACAGTCTGGCATGTTGTTCCTGCAGAGATACAAAGAGACAAGGCTGGTTAGCTAAGCAATGAGCTAGATGAATAGATTAATTTCTCTCACAGTATAATACTGGTATGTAGAGTTATAGATAGGATAAGTAGTAGAGGTCGACCGATTAATCAGAATGGCCGATTAATTAGGGCCGATTTCAAGTTTTCATAACAAATCAGTAATGGGTATTTTTGGCCACCAATTTGCCGATTTGTTTTTATATTTTGTTTATTTTTTATTATTATTATTATTTTTATCTTTTTACACCTTTATTTAACTAGGCAAGTCAGATTAAGAACACATTCTTATTTTCAATGACGGCCTAGGAACGGGGGTTAACTGCCTTGTTCAGGGGGGATTCGGGGATTCGTTTTTGCAACCTTCCGGTTACTAGTCCAACGCTCTAACCACCTGCCTTACATTGCACTCCATGAGGAGCCTGCATGGCAGGCTGACTACCTGTTACGCGAGGGCAGCAAGAAGCCAAGGTAAGTTGCTAGCTAGCATTAAACTTATCTTATAAAAAACGATCAATCTTAACATAATCACTAGTTAACTACACATGGTTGATGATATTACTAGTTTATCTAACGTGTCCTGCGTTGCATATAATCGACGCGGTACCTGTTAATTTCTCATCGAATCACAGCCTACTTCGACAAACGGGTGATGATTTAACAAGCGCATTTGTGAAAAAAGCACTGTCGTTTGCCCAATGTACCTAACCATAAACATCAATGCCTTTCTTTAAAATCAATACACAAGTATATATTTTTAAACCTGCATATTTAGTTAATATTGCCTGCTAACATGAATTTGTGTCACTTCTCTAGCGTTCCGTGCAAGCAGTCAGGGTATATACAGCAGTTTGGGCCGCCTGGCTCATTGCTGACTGTGTGAAGTCCATTTATTCCTAACAAAGGCTGTAATTAATTTGCCAGAATTGTACATAATTATGACATAACATTGAAGGTTGTGCAATGTAACAGGAATATTTAGACTTAGGGATGCCACCCGTTAGATAAAATACGGAACGGTTCCGTATTTCACTGAAATAAACGTTTCGTTTTCGAAATGATAGTTTCCGGATTCAACCATTTTAATGGCCAAAGGCTTGTATTTCTGTGTGTTATGTTATAATTAAGTCTATGATTTGATAGAGCAGTCTGACTGAGCGAAGGTAGGCAGCAGCAGGCTCGTAAGCATTCATTCAAACAGCACCTTCGTGCGTTTTGCCAGCAGCTCTTCACATTCTTCAAGCATTGCGCTGTTTATGACTTCAAGACTATCAACTCCCAAGATTAGGCTGGTGTAACCGAAGTGAAATGGCTAGCTAGTTAGCGGGTGTGCGCTAATAGCGTTTCAAACGTCACTCGCTCTGAGACTTGGAGTAGTTGTTCCCCTTGCTCTACATGGGTAACGCTGCTTCGAGGGTGGCTGTTGTCGATGTGTTCCTGGTTCGAGCGAGAAGAGGGACGGAAGCTATACTGTTACACTGGCAATACTAAAGTGTCTATAAGAACATCCAATAGTCAAAGGTATATGAAATACAAATCGTATAGAGAGAAATATTCCTATAATAACTACAAACTAAAACTTCTTACCTGGGAATATTGAAGACTCATGTTAAAAGGAACCACCAGCTTTCATATGTTCTCATATTCTGAGCAAGGAACTTAAAGTTAGCTTTTTTACATGGCACATGTTGCACTTTTACTTTCTTCTCCAATACTTTGTTTTTGCATTATTTAAACCAAATTGAACATCGGTTCATTATTTATTTGAGGCTAAATTGATGGTATTTATGTATTATATTAAGTTAAAATAAGTGTTCATTCAGTATTGTTGTGATGGTCATTATTCCCCCCCCAAATGTATTATTTTTTTTAAATGATTTTTATTTTTAAATCGGCCGATTAATCGCTTTCGGCTTTTTTTGGTCCTCCAATAATCGGTATCGGTGTTGAAAAATCATAATCGGTCGACCTCTAATAAGTAGTACTAAATTCACAAAGTACTTGACACAAATTGGTCATGTGCATGGAACAAAACCAGCCTCCAAGAACCCTTGAAAGATTGTTGAATGATTGGAAGGAATACATTTGGGTGGAAAGACAAATTAGACAAGACACAATGGACATGGAAGTTTGATGGTAAGCATGTCCATCCTAAAGCTTAATTTCAGCATAATTTGCACAATACGTTACGTTGCATTTAACAAGCACATTTGAATAATAAATGAATCCCCATGTCTTGTAGAGGAGCCCTAGGCTCTCAGCAACTTAGTAAAACCTCTATACTCCAGCACAAAGCCTGAAACCACCAAGTGTCCACCAGAACAGATCATTAGTTCACTGCTGTGATAACACCGACAGCAAAACCCACAAGCTTGGAACATCAGCCACTGCACATGCTCTAGGAAGACAACGTGGTAGGGTCCATAGGAGTACTCCCTGCTCGCTGCTCTTGCACTGGATTTTCACTAGGCCTACTACCTCCATTTTGTCAACACAAAAGTCTGGATTCAACAAAGCTGTGCTGCTGCGAACCTACACTATGGAACATTTTTCAAAAAATGAAAGGCACTAGCTACAGTATATTTTAGAATGAAAGAAAGAGACTGTTCACAAAGCATACGCTGCTCCAAGTGCCATAATTTACCTGCACCAAAATACCAACATTGTGGTTGCGATAGCCTTTGTTGTTTTTCTATTTTAAAAATGTTTTTCTCCCATTTGAGCACAGCCCTTCTATTGTCTTAGTTTGCATTTCAAGTCGACTCGCACCAATAGTATCAAATTAGTGTAGCCTAGAAGAACGTAATTCCTGTCCTGGTGTTAAGAGCACCAAATACCCACGCCTGCATACTTACAGCGCTACTGTTATAACGTCTTCCACTTCACTGCATTAACTAAGCTTAAGTGTCAGTCTTTGTCATGGTGGGCAAGCTCTGTCAGTGAAACACAATATTGAAACAGAGAGGCACCCGAGGTGGCATTGTTGTGTTGTTTGACTGCCCTTCTAATGTCTGTCTCCATCCACTAGTACCAGTTGTCCTATGAAATTCCTATCTGCCGTGCACCGATCTCAGAGCACAGTTTAAAAAAAAACGTTTAAATTAAACCACTGTGTATTCATACTCACTTTGGCAAAAAGTTACCTGTTTCTCTGAAAGTGTGGATATCAATCAAGGTGAAAGTCATAATCCCCACTTAAAAGGTATTTTACATTAAGAATCAAATGAAGATTATTCCAGTTCATTTTCACGAAGTCCCAAAATAAAAACTTTACACTGCCCTCTTCTGTACAAATCTGAGAAATTTGGGATTTGTGGTTTTCTGTAACAACTTCAAACTTGTTTCAAGATAATAACAATATATAAATTCCGCAAAGAGTTTGTTAACCCATAAAGATACATCAGGCCCAATGAGAGGAGGCTCAACTGAAGAAGGGGTAATCACAAGAGGGGTCCCATTCATGATCGTCAAACATGGCCACCCAAAAGTCACAGGAGATACAATTCAGCACAGGTTACAAAATTAGTCAAATTAAAATGTGATCCATGCTTACACACAATTAACATTACAACAGGGTTCCCCAACTGGTGGCCTGTGGGTGATTTTATTTGGCCCCCCACGTTTTCTGAGCAAAATAAATAAATATATTTTATCATTTTATTGTTGTCATAAGACTGTAAAAACACCAGCAAATCAGTATCAAGTGATTTTAATTTTGGAAATCTGTTCCAAAGAATTCCCACGCATAATATAGAGATATACAGTATGTGATCATACACAAATGTAAGCAAGATTTGAAATGTGTCTGTTTTAGTTAAATATTATATCTGTTTGGGCTTCTTGCGGTCAATTTGCAGTGGAGTTATTTGCAATTATTCGTAATTATATTCCGGCCTCCTGACCATCCACTCGAGAAAAAAAAAATCTGCCTGCGGCTGAATCCAGTTGATGATCCCAGCACTACAATTTAACAGCACTTTTACCTTTGTGAAACGGCTGTTCCTACACAATTTGCAATGGAGCTACCACCAAGGAAAACTGGGCAGCACCTGCTCACATAAGAACACAAAATAGGGATCGAAAGAGAGGTTTAATCAAATACATGCTTTACCAAAGGGTCACTACTAGACTTTATGGCTCACCGTGAATGGCCATTTTGGTCTGATAATGATAACTGTAAAACAACATTGACAGCATGCAACAGAGATATACACGTCTTAGATAACATTTACTGAGTTTCAATAATAACGTCATGTGAAGACATTGACTTTTTTCAGTAAACCACTGACAAAATAATACAGCCAGATATTATGATTCTGTAACACAAAACAACCCGTTGTCGGCAGGATTCGAACCTGCGCGGGAAGATCCCAATAGATTTCTAGTCTATCGCCTTAACCACTCGGCCACGACAACTGCCTACATGTACGACTACTACCAGGGCAACCAACTATGCTCGCATGAATAAGTGAGGTTCTTTAAAGTTGAGTTATTGGCAAACTTACTTTCTTGTTGACTGTGGCAATGTCTTTGTCGTTTTAGGAAGCTGTCCAGTCTCCAAATGTGTAAAGTTAAGCAAATATGAGACTACCTAAAGGGCAGCCCTTTTGCAATTTAGGAAGGCTGTCGTTTGCAGCTAATTAGCTAACGTTACATAGCTACCGTCGTTAGTTACGTTGCATAAGCTTCCACCTCGTCAGTCATGGTTAACATTAGTCCATTCCCCCGTACTAGCTATCGTTAACCTGTTAATACTTGCATTAAACATTTCCCAGCCGTCGATAAATCTGAGGGAGTTGAAGTTGTGGCGTCAACGAAACATTGCGACAGAACTTTGTTTCAACCTACAAAAAAAAAATAGCATTCACTACTGTAAGTCGCTATGGATAAGGGATAAGAGCGTCTGCTAAAATGACCAAAAATTACATTTTTTTTTTTTACAAAAAATCATCTAGCAAATCGTCCGCCATAGCTTCAGGATAGTGCTGCTTATTTGACTGTTGTTGTCATGAACAGGAGTGCTTGATTGACAGCTCATTTCAAGTAGGTAAAGGTTGATACTTTGTAGTTTGCGATTTATGTGTAGTGATACAATAACGGATACCTGCCATCTGCCTGGGCAAAGCGTTAATCACAGGTGAAAAATGAAACGTTGTCGGCAGGATTCGAACCTGCGCGGGAAGATCCCAATGGATTTCTAGTCCATCGCCTTAACCACTCGGCCACGACAACATCTGATATTATTGTTGACATAAATCGGTAATATCCAACATTAATGTATATAAAAGGAGATATCTGATATTTTGACTGATATTATGATTCAGCAGGCTGCAGCACTAAACAACCCGTTGTCGGCAGGATTCTGACCTGCGCGGGAGAATGTCTAGTCTGTCGCCTTAACCACTAGGCCAAGATAACTACCTCCTAATTTCACTTGTACGAGTAACTTTGTTTCAATTATTATCATGTTGGGTAGTTAGTTAATTAATTGGTTTCTTCATATTGACTGTGGCAATGACGCTTCTCAGAAATGTTACTTAATCAGTGTACAAACATTTGTGAATAAATTAATTCAACAGATAAAATAAGCATTACAAACTGGATGGTTCGAGCCCTGAATGCTGATTGGCTGACATACCCGTGACATACCACGTGTATGACAAAACATTTATTTTTACTGCCCCTAATTACGTTGGTAACCAGTTTATGCAGGCTGTATTACAACAGGCCTTGATTGGGAGTCCCATAGGCTGGCGAACAATTGGCAGAGCTTCGTCCGGGTTTGGCCGGTGTAGGCCATCATTGTAAATACGAATTTGTTCTTAACTGACTTGCCAAGTTAAATAAAACACAAATAAAAATTATAATAGCAATAAGGCACCTTGGGGGTTTGTGGTATATTGCCAATATACCACGGCTAAGGGCTGTATCCAGGCACTCCACTTTGAGTCGTAATTAAGAACAGCCCTTAGCCATGGTATATTGGCCTTATATCACACCTCCTCGTGCCTTATTGCTTAAACATAGGGGTTGGTGGTACCTTTATTTGGGAGGATGGCTCGTGGTAACGGCTGGAAGCGGAATCAGTGGATTGGTATCAAATACATCAAACACATAGTTTGATGCCATTCCATTTGCTCCATGCCAGCCATGATTATGAGCCGTCCTCCCTTCAGCAGCCTACACGGATATAAAATGTACTTTATGAGAACGTTAGTGCAAACCGTTAAGGTACAGAAAGAGTTGTTCAGAGCAAAGGAGTAAAACTATGTTCCCTGACCGGGAATCGAACCCGGGCCGCGGCGGTGAGAGCGCCGAATCCTAACCACTAGACCACCAGGGATCAGTGACGTAAGTAATATGGACGCTTAGAATTTAATGGAACAATGCTTGCATGTCCCTAAAATATTCTCATTCTAACGTTATGCTGAAAAGCCCCCCCTTTTCGTGTGAATGCGCAGACACCCCCTCCTTCATTGCTGCGACTTGCTTGAACGTGCACGCAGCCAAATCTTCATTGCTGCGACTTTTGTTTGTATTTTTTTATTTAAAAATAAAATACAAAAATTAACAACAAATCAATACAGAAAGTACATGTGGGAACACAAGTATATATAGATTATATACAATGGACAATTGAGCTAGGGGGTACAATATCACATTACACAAGGACCTTAAGGGACATACATACACTTATAATTCTACCAGCTTTTTTGTAAGTAGAGTATTTAATTGTCTTAAAATACAGTTCAATTTCTTTTTGTAGGGTAAGAAAATGTGTTTTTTTGTTTGTAAATTTACATTTGTGAAGATGAAATTTGGCCAAAAGAGTAATGAAATGAATTACATAAAAATGTTTCAGCTTATTCCTATCTAGGTAAAGAATCCAAGCAGTACATCTCTCCACAATAGTGTTAAACCTTCATAAAAGTGTTGAATTATAAATCTACTGATGTCTTGCCACAGTTTCATTACATGAATACAATGCCAAAAAAGATGCAACACTGTTTCTGGGTGGTCATTACAAAAGGAGCAATTTGAGTTTATGTTTTCCTTAAACTTCTTCATAAAGTGGTTGGCAGGATAATATTTCTGAATAACAAAATTAAGGAAGTTACCTTTAAAATTAACAAGTAGGTTATGTGTGTGGCAACATCCAAACCTTTTCCCAACAGATATTATCAATAAATCCATTCCAATAAGGTAACTACAACATCCTGCTGAAACAAGGTTCGTATCGCTCTGTTGTTGAATGGGCCAAAAGAGAAACAAATCTTTCCTACTGATGAGTCAACAGGGTCAATAGAAGGTAGGTTCTGAGGGTCAGGTCTTGACACGTTCCTGAATAAAAGAGCAATACCTGAGGGAATGGCATCTAAAACAATTGCAAAATCTTTAGGTGTTACGGGGACCTTGTAAAGTGATAAGAATTCCTTATAACTGAGTAAAAGACCATCTGCACTTTCCAGTTGGCTCACCAATAGGATATTATTTATCAGTTGGCTCACCAATAGGATATTATTTACCAGTTGGCTCACCAATAGGATATTATTTACCAGTTGGCTCACCAATAGGATATTATTTACCAGTTGGCTCACCAATAGGATATTATTTATCAGTTGGCTCACCAATAGGATATTATTTACCAGTTGGCTCACCAATAGGATATTATTTACCAGTTGGCTCACCAATAGGATATTATTTCAGAACCAATATTCTAAAAACAAATAAGTATTTTTATACAATATATCCCAATTATTCCATATATAATATCTGTGTGGAGAAAAATTGTGTTTATAAATTAAGGACCATGACAAGAAAACCTGCCGATGAAAAGCAGAAAGTTTCACTGTAACTTTGTCAATATTATAATTGCAAAACAATATGAAGTTAAGGCCACTAAAAGTAGAGAAGACATGATGAGGAATAAAATTCCAGATAGAAGTGGGTCTTCTTAGGAATTGTTTTATCCAGTTGATCTTAAAAGTATTATTTAAGGTAGTAAAGTCCAGAAAATTCAGCCCAGCATTCTCATAAGTGTTCATTACAACAGTTTTCCTAATGTAATGGGTACGGTTTCACCACAGAAAGTTGCTGCGACTTGTTTGCTAGTTGAGATTTCTGATCACGTTAGGCTATTGACCAGTAGTAATGCACAGAAAGTATTTGACTCTAGCCACAAAATCAAGGAAATTAGAAGGCTATTTTCTGCAAGCATTCTCAGATTCCCCTCTGTTATTCATCTCTATATTGTAATCAATAAAGTGTTTCAAAATGCTGTACTTTTATTAACATATGTTCAGATCATTCCTGTGAGAGAAGGGGTGTAATATCTCCAGATGGGCATGTGGTACCCTTCCTTACCCATGCCAACAAGATGTTACTCTTGTGGGGTATTTGCCTTGACAGTAAGTATTAGAGTATAAGTAATGTACAATTAACCTACTGAAAGTATACTGACTAAAAGGCAAAACAGAACTGTCAAATTATATTATAGCTGTGTCGTTGTATACTTGCGAATTATAATCTTAGGTGTAACATAATTCTGTTGGGGAAAACTGAAATGCCCATCAAACTTTTTCCCCAGTTTGCTGAATGTGTTCTGAAAGAGGAGTCGATTGTCTTTTCAAATACGGACAAAGATGTTAACATCATGAGAGAAGAAATAGCAGTCACTCTCCTCCAAAACACTGGTATGTTCAATTTCTAAATGTAATATAATTGTAGATAAAACAAAAAACATTTATATGGATCTTTCAAGGTTGTCTTTGATCCAACTTCTGATTCGATGGCCACTAAAACACATGTATTTAAATAATTTTGTTACAAGAAACCTATACTATTCCCTTGTTCCCTGTTCGCTCAAAAAAATGCATGTAAAGATGTATAAACTACTTTATTATGTTTTGCTAGATGACCTGTGCTAACTGTGCCACTTCTGTGGGGAGGTGGACAATAATGAGGAAGACACTAACAGGGTGATTCCTTGTTCACTTCTAAAGGCACATTTTTACGAGTACGAATTTGTATAAGCAGTAATGTTTCTAGAGGTAGTATTATCTGCTTTGTCTGATAATGAATTAATTGTAATTCAATAAAATGTTTTTAATGTTTTAAATATATTAACATTTTTCATCATAAATTTCAGATTGGTTGTGACTGCTGCCCACGATGGTTCCACCAGTCCTGTATGAAAACCATCCCATCATTGGAGGATTATGTCTGTGCTGCCTGTCAGGACTAGGTTAGGGTTGAGTTCCAGGCGACGATATCACCTGGAAAACTTTCCATAAAAAGTGGACTAAATGTTCAGTCGAGCTGTTGCAGCTTTCCAATTTGTTTATGTTATTTATTGTCTTTTTATATTTCATTTATTGTCATTTTATATGTTATTATGGAAATATGAAAATTTGTATTTCCTATTTAATGGTTGTTAACAAACGTAACTTTCTGTAATGTTTTTGTGTTATCGTGTGATAATATTTGTGTATTATCTTTATTTTCTTAAACATTACAAAATGTTTCTAAAATAAATGTTTTTTCTTTATACTCTTTCTGTGGCACACACTACTGCTCAACAGGAGCTACCAAAATGATTATGAAGTGTGCCAGGCCTTGCAGTCCCAAAATAGAAGGGGGAGAGAATTTCGGCAGGCAAGAAAATAGCCTTGCTGAAGAATTTGGCATAACATCCAACTAGCCTCACAACCGCAGACCACGTGTAACCACGTCAGCCCAGGACCTCCACATCCGGCTTATTCACCTTCGGGATCGTCTGAGACCAGCCACCCGGAGCGCTGATGAAACTGTGGGTTTGCACAACTGAAGAATTTCAGCACAAACTGTCAGAAACTGTCTCAGGGAAACTCATCTGTGTGCTTGTTGTCCTCACCAGGGTCGGTGTCATAACCAACTTTAGTGGGTTGATGCTCACCTTCGATGGCCAGTGGCATGTTGGAGAAGTGTGCTCTTCACAGATTTATCCGGGCAGTATGGCATCGTGTGGGCAAGTGGTTTGCTGATGTCAACGTTGTGAACAGAGTGCCCAATGGTGACAGTGGGGTTATGGTATGGCCGGCATAAACTAAGGACAGGGAACACAATTGCCTTTTATCGATGGCAATTTCAATGCACAGAGATACCGTGATGAGATCCTGAGGCCCATTGTCGTGCCATTCACCTCATGTTTCAGCATAATATGGCACAACCCCATGTCTCAAGGAGCTGTACACAATTCCTGGAAGCTGAAAATGTCTCAGTTCTTCCATGGCCTGCATACTCACAGACATGTCACCCATTGAGCATGTTTGGGATGCTCTGGATCGATGTTTACAACAGCGTGTTCCGGTTCCCGCCAATATCCAGCAACTTCACACAGCCATTGAAAAGGAGCGGAACATTCCACAGGCCACAATCAACAGCCTGATCAACTCTATAAAAAGGAGCTGTGTAACGCTGTGTGAGGCAAATGGTGGTCACACCAGACACTGACTGGTTTTCTGATACATACCCGTACCTTTTTTTAAAGGTACCTGTGACCAACAGACACATGTCTGTATTCCCAGTCATGTGAAATCCATAGATTAGGGCCCAATGAATTTATCTCAATTGACTGATTTCCTTATATGAACTGTAACTCAGTAAAATCTTTGAAACTGTTGCATGTTGCATTTATATTTTTGTTCAGTGTATATTGCACAGTGAGGAGAAATTCAACAGTGGACATAGTTCTTCTCCCCCCCCCCCCCCCCCCCCCCAAAAAAAAAATCCTGCTGTTGTGAGCATGTAACAACCACAATACAATGACATAACATGTAGCTAGTACAACAAAAAGGATAATCAATTAAAGTAATAGAAAGTTCAGTAAACACAACTACCCCTGGCATAACAAATGTAAGTAGCTGCCATTGCCTATACCTAATGACTGTTAAGCTAGAAGGTATGCACATTTGAAGTTTTTTTTTCTGGTTGTACTCTATTGGGCCTTTGTCTCAGCCAGATGTATGGTAGGCTACATCGATGCATTCAACAAGGCTACATCGATGCATTCAACAAAGGCATTTTTTTTCATAGCCTGCCCACCAAAGGAAACCTATACTGGATAAACCCACCTTAAAAAAAGGCATTGCTGTGTTATAGAACCCTGGCTGGTAAGGGTGACGTTCAATTTATCAGAAAGGGTGTAGGCTAAAGTTTCTGTGTCATTTCTTTGAAAAGCCTACACATATTGGTTCTATAGGACCGGCCAGAGGGTTGTCTGCCTCCCTCTGCTCTAGAAGTAAACTCTCCGGAAAGTAGACATGACTCTTAGGCTCCTTGCTCAGCTTCAAAAGTTCACAAGTCTTTCTCTGCCTTTCCTCATTCAAGTATACAATGAGCCCAAACTAGCTGAACAGGGTCTCACACAGACATGTTTTATGGAAGCCTGTCCTGACCAGTTTGGCCCCAGAGTGTAAATCAACATTAAATCCTTCTTCTCAAAGTGTGCATCTAGAAGTTGTTCTTGTGGATTCTTCTTGCTCCTTTGTAGTAACATATTCTTAACGGTTACCTATGGTAAAGATAATCGTTTTATGTGTTGTTGCGTCTTGGTCAGTTTAGCTCAGAAAATGTCGCCTTCGTCAATCGGCCTAATCCTGCCTAATGAGCGGCGGCCCTGAGGTCTCTGATCCAGGGCTTTAGTCAGGCAAGCCACACTAACGCCCTGGAAAAGAGTAACACAAAGTAGTTTACCTTGTGCCACCTCACTGACCAGTACTTGACCCCAGGTGAAGAACCAAATCCTCGCCGCATCGACCTTGTATTTTCAGCATCCTTCATATGCCAGCTGTGCACGCAAACTGGAAAAATAGAAGGCAAATGACAAGACGAACCTGGCTGGCCAGCCCGTACGAAAAAGATTGCAATCAGAGTGCAGTATTACTGCAGTATGCTGCAAATACTGCTTCCAAAATAACACCGTTTTTTTTACTGCAGTAATTTTACAATGTAACTGCAGTTAGAGAGCAGTATAAAAAAAATTGTAAGGGAGACTTATTCGCCCTAAAGGGACATTTTTATTTACCTAGTGCAAAGGCACGGAGAAAGACTAGGGTAACGTTACGCATTTGTTGTTAAGCACCAAAACGTTTTCTAGATTTCGCTGTCTAATTCCAGGAGTAGGTATGTCCTACTAGAATATGAAAGTAAAAGTAGCCGTCAAAGTGAAAACACACTGGGTTATCTATTGAGGAAGAAAGGCCCAACTCGGCGGAAAATCTGATAAGAAAAATGTATCGAAACCACTTGGCTGCTGTAGTCTCGCGCACCAATCAGATACTCCTCATATTGCCCTGTGCGCAATGTCGACGAGGGTATGCTGTCTATGTGGGACTGCATATTAAAAAATCCTATAGGTCTGTGTTTATAAGAACATTTAATAATTTACATTTTAACCATATTTAAAATGTGTCAGCCGAGGAATTCCCCTTGCTCTGGACCAGTGTCGGCTGTGCTCTCAACGCACTGGACCAAGATCTAGAATTCCCCTAGCAGGGTCTTCCCCTGGCAGGAGTCAAGTCACTGGTATTCTTTTAAAGGTCCACCAAAATGTTCATTTACATCTTATCTCGGTATAGTCAGTTTTCCTTCACAGCACAGGTATTTGAATAAAAAGTCAAATCATTGCCTGATCTTTTCCCAAAGGGCCAGGGCATCTCAATCTTTTCTTTTCCGAGGCCCCTTGAAACAGAAAGAAAATCTGGGGTCCCCCATGGCTCTGCTTAGTTGGCCAAGGCTTACTTTCCATTTATTTAATTTTTTTTATCTGGGGTTCACCTAGATTAGATACCATTTTTAAGAGTAAACTGTCTGCTTGATATTAATTGTTGACACACTATATAAAATTGAACATTGTTTTTAATATTTTAATGCATGTCAAACTCTAGTTTGTAATTTTCTATTTCTTAGTTTTCTCCCTATATTTTCAAGGGCTCCTAAAAGCTCTGGGTCCCTCTCCCCTGGGGACCTACGTCCCCTGGTTGAAAACCACTTATCCCTCTTTTTTTTATGGGGTAAATTGACTGAGAATACATTCTCATTTACAGCAACAACCTGGGAACATTTACATGTGGGGGGGCAGATTGGGAATTTAGCCAGGACACAATAAGTACCATGGGATCTTTAGTGACCACAGAGTCAGGACACCCATTTAACAATCCCAAAGACTGCACCCTAGACATGGCAATGTCCCCAATCACTGCCCTGGGGCATTGGCCTTCCAAAACCTGTTCAGCAGCATCCAGGGACCAACTCTGCTTAGCTTCAGAGGTAATTCAGCAGTGGTATGCAGGGTGGTATACTGCTGGCTAAATGTGGCCTATGTGACAGCAGTCTGAATTCTACAACAATGTTCCATAATAGGTCTAATGTCAGATTGTCTAATGTGAAAGCATTAGATGTCCTGAATACAAAGCATTATGTTAGCCACAAATCCAACACAACACATCACTGATTACCACTCTTCATATTTTCAAGCATGGTGGTGGCTGCATCATGTTTTGGGTATGCTTGTCATTAGCAAGGACTAGGGAGTTTTTTAGGATAAAAAGAAACGGAATAGAGGTATTTTTTTATTTTTTTATTTCACCTTTATTTCACCAGGTAGGCTAGTTGAGAACAAGTTCTCATTTGCAACTGCGACCTGGCCAAGATAAAGCGACACAATTCGACACATGCAACAACACAGAGTTACACATGGAATAAACAAAAAATACAGTCAATAATACAGTAGAACAAAAGAAAACAAAAAGTCTATATACAGTGAGTGCAAATGAGGTAAGTTAAGGCAATAAATATAGCAATTAAACACTGGAATGGTAGATGTGCAGAAGATGAATGTGCAAGTAGACATACTGGGGTGCAAAGGAGCAAGATAAATAAATAAATACAGTATGGGGATGAGGTAGGTAGATAGATGGGCTATTTACAGATGGGCTATGTACAGGTGCAGTGATCTGTGAGCTGCTCTGACAGCTGGTGCTTAACTTCTTTGGGATAGGGGGCAGAATTTTCATGGCAGGATAAAAAACATACCCGATTTAATCTGGTTACTACTCCTGCCCAGAAACTAGAATATGCATATAATTAGTAGATTTGGATAGAAAACACTCTAAAGTTTCTAAAACTGTTTGAATGGTGTCTGTGAGTAAACAGAACTCATATGGCAGGCAAAAACCTGAGAAGATTCCATGCAGGAAGTGCCCTGTCTGACAATTTGTTGTCCTTCTGTTGCATCTCTATCAAAATTACAGCATCTGTGCTGTTACGTGACACTTTCTAAGGCTTCCATTGGCTCTCTAAAGCCACCAGAAAGTGGAATGGGGTGTCTGCTGTCTCTGGGCAAAGTATAGGAGCAGAGTTTGTAAGTGGTCAGCCTGGGAACAGTGAGACTGGAGATGCGCGGTCACGAGAACTCGCCATTTTTTTCTTTCTCTCTTTGAATGAATACAACGTTGCCCGGTTGGAATATTATCGCTATTTTAAGAGAAAAATAGCATAAAAATTTATTTTAAACAGCATTTGACATGCTTCTTTTTTTATTTTTTTATTTCACCTTTATTTAACCAGGTAGGCAAGTTGAGAACAAGTTCTCATTTACATTTGCGACCTGGCGAAGATAAAGCAAAGCAGTTCGACAACATACAACAACACAGAGTTACACATGGAGTAAAACAAACATACAGTCAATAATACAGTAGAAAAATAAGTCTATATACAATGTGAGCGAATGAGGTGAGATAAGGGAGGTAAAGGCAAAAAAGCCCATGGTGGCAAAGCAAATACAATATAGCAAGTAAAACACTGGAATGGTAGATTTGTAGTAGAGGAAAGTGCAAAGTAGAAATAAATAATGGGGTGCAAAGGAGCAAAATAAATAAATACAGTAGGGGAAGAGGTAGTTGTTTGGGCTAAATTATAGATGGGCTATGTACAGGTGCAGTGATCTGTGAGCTGCTCTGACAGCTGGTGCTTAAAGCTAGTGAGGGAGATAAGTGTTTCCAGTTTCAGAGATTTTTGTAGTTCGTTCCAGTCATTGGCAGCAGAGAACTGGAAGGAGAGAAGGCCAAAGGAGGAATTGGCTTTGGGGGTGACCAGAGAGATATACCTGCTGGAGCGCGTGCAACAGGTGGGTGCTGCTATGGTGACCAGTGAGCGGAGATAAGGGGGGACTTTACCTAGCAGGGTCTTGTAGATCAAATCAAATCAAATCAAATTTATTTATATAGCCCTTCGTACATCAGCTGATATCTCAAAGTGCTGTACAGAAACCCAGCCTAAAACCCCAAACAGCAAGCAATGCATGTGAAAGAAGCACGGTGGCTAGTAAAAACTCCCTAGGAAAAACTCCCTAGAAAGGCCAAAAACCTAGGAAGAAACCTAGAGAGGAACCAGGCTATGAGGGGTGGCCAGTCCTCTTCTGGCTGTGCAGGGTGGATATTATAACAGAACATGGTCAAGATGTTAAAATGTTCATAAATGACCAGCATGGTCAAATTATAATAATCATAGTAGTTGTCGAGGGTGCAACAAGCACGTCCGGTGAACAGGTCAGGGTTCCATAGCCGCAGGCAGAACAGTTGAAACTGGAGCAGCAGCATGGCCAGGTGGACTGGGGACAGCAAGGAGTCATCATACCAGGTAGTCCTGAGGCATGGTCCTAGGGCTCAGGTCCTCCGAGAGAAAGACAGAAAGAGAGAAAGAGAGAATTAGGGAGAGCATATTTAAATTCACACAGGACACCGGATAAGACAAGAGAAATACTCCAGATGTAACAGACTGACCCTAGCCCCCCGACACATAAACTACTGCAGCATAAATACTGGAGGCTGAGACAGGAGGGATCAGAAGACACTGATGACCTGGAGCCAGTGGGTTTGGCGACGATTATGATGCGAAGGCCAGCCAACGAGAGCGTACAGGTCGCAGTGGTGGGTAGTATATGGGGCTTTGGGGACAAAACGGATGGCACTGTGATAGACTGCATCCAGTTTGTTGAGTAGGGTATTGGAGGCTATTTTCTAAATGACATCGCCGAAGTCGAGGATCGGTAGGATGGTTAGTTTTACAAGGGTATGTTTGGCAGCATGAGTGAAGGATGCTTTGTTGCGAAATAGGAAGCCAATTCTAGATTTAACTTTGGATTGGAGATGTTTGATGTGAGTCTGGAAGGAGAGTTTACAGTCTAACCAGACACCTAGGTATTTGTAGTTGTCCACATATTCTAAGTCAGAACCGTCCAGAGTAGTGATGCTGGACAGGCGGGCAGGTGCAGGCAGCAATCGGTTGAAGAGCATGCACTTAGTTTTACTTGTATTTAGGAGCAGTTGGAGGCCACGGAAGGAGAGTTGTATGGCATTGAAGCTCATCTGGAGGGTTGTTAACACAGTGTCCAAAGAAGGGCCAGAAGTATACAGAATGGTGTTGTCTGCGTAGAGGGGGATCAGAGACTCACCAGCAGCAAGAGCGACATCATTGATGTATACAGAGAAAAGAGTTGGCCCAAGAATTTAACCCTGTGGCACCCCCATAGAGACTGCCAGAGGCCCGGACAACAGGCCCTCCGATTTGACACACTGAACTCTATCAGAGAAGTAGTTGGTGAACCAGGCGATGCAATCATTTGAGAAACCAAGGCTATTGAGTCTGCCGATGAGAATGTGGTGATTGACAGAGTCGAAAGCTTTGGCCAGGTCAATGAATACGGCAGCACAGTATTGTTTCTTATCGATGGTGGTTACGATATCGTTTAGGACCTTGAGCGTGGCTGAGGTGCACCCATGACCAGCTCTGAAACCAGATTGCATAGCGGAGAAGGTGCGGTGCGATTCGAAATGGTCGGTAATCTGTTTGTTGACTTGGCTTTCGAAGACCTTAGAAAGGCAGGGTAGGATAGATATAGGTCTGTAGCAACTTGGGTCAAGAGTGTCCCCTCCTTTGAAGAGGGGGATGACAGCAGCTGCTTTCCAATCTATGGGAATCTCAGACGACACGAAAGAGAGGTTGAACAGGCTAGTAATAGGGGTTGCAATAATTTTGGCAGATAATGTTAGAAAGAAAGGGTCCAGATTGTCTAGCCCGGCTGATTTGTAGGGGTCCAGATTTTGCAGCTCTTTCAGAACATCAGCTATCTGGATTTGGGTGAAGGAGAAATAGTGGGGGATTTGGCGGGTTGCTGTGGAGGGTGCCGGGCAGTTGACCGGGGTAGGGGTAGCCAGGTGGAAAGCATGGCCAGCCGTAGAGAAATGCTTATTGAAATTCTCAATTATAGTGGATTTATCAGTGGTAACAGTGTTTCCTAGCCTCAGAGCAGTGGGCAGCTGGGAGTAGGTGCTCTTATTCTCCATGGACTTTACAGTGTCCCAGAACTGTTTTGACTTAGTACTACAGGATGCACATTTCTGTTTGAAAAAGATAGCTTTTCTAACTGCCTGTGTATATTTGTTCCTAACTTCCCTGAAAAGTTGCATATCACGGGGGCTATTTGATGCTAATGCAGAACGCCACAGGATGTTTTTGTGCTGGTCAAGGGCAGACAGGTCTGGAGTGAACCAAGGACTATATCTATTCCTAGTTCTACATTTTTTGAGTGGGGCATGCTTATTTAAGATGGTGAGGAAGGCACTTTTAAAGAATAGCCAGGCATCATCTACTGACAGGATGAGGTCAATGTCATTCCAGGATACCCCGGCCAGGTCGATTAGAAAGGCCTGCTCGCAGAAGTGTTTTAGGGAGTGTTTGACAGTGATGAGGGGTGGTGTAATGGCTGTCGGGAGAGAGAGTAGACCAAGGTGCAGCGGAGTTAGTGTTCATCATTGAATATTTAATAGACGAAAGAACACTATACAAAAATAAGAAAAAACGACAGCCAAACAGTCCTGTCAGGTGCAAACCACTAACAACAGAAACAGAAACAATTACCCACAAAACCCCAACAGAAAAACAGGCACTTATGTGTGACTCCCAATCAGCAACAACACTCTACAGCTGTGCCTGATTGGAAGCCACACGGCCAAAATCAATGAAACAAACCAACATAGAAAAATGCACATAGAACGCCCACCCAATGTAACACCCTGGCCTAACCAAAATAAAGAACAAAAACCCCTCTCTATGGCCAGGGCGTTACAGGTGGTTGTTTGGTCGCAGACCCATTACGGATGCAGGCAATGAGGCAGTGATCACTGAGATCTTGATTGAAAACAGCAGAGGTGTATTTGGAGGGTGAGTTAGTTAGGATGACATCTATGAGGGTGCCCGTGTTTACGGATTTGGGGTTGTACCTGGTAGGTTCATTGATAATTTGTGTGAGATTGAGGGCATCAAGCTTAGATTGTAGGATGGCCGGGATGTTAAGCATGTCCCAGTTTAGGTCACCTAGTAGCACGAGCTCAGATGATAGATGGGGGGCAATCAATTCACATATGGTATCAAGGGCACAGCTGGGGGCAGAGGGAGGTCTATAGCAAGCTGCAACAGTGAGAGACTTGTTTCTGGAAAGGTGAATTTTTAGAAGTAGAAGCTCGAATTGTTTGGGTACAGACTTGGATAGTAATACAAAACTCTGCAGGCTATCTTTGCAGTAGATTGCAAAGATAGTTGTAAGCACAGGCAATATCCTAGAGGAAAACCTGGCTCACTCTGCTTTCCAACAGACACTGGAAGACAAATTCACCTTTCAGCAGAATAATAACCTAAAACACAAGGCCAAATATACACTGGAGTTGCTTAGCAAGACGACATTGAATGTTCCTGAGTAGCCTAGTTACAGTTGTGACTTAAATCGACTTGAAAATCTATGGCATGACTTGAAAATGGCTGTCTAGCAATGATCAACAACCAATTTGACAGAGCTTGAAGAATTAAAAAAATAATAATGTGCAAATATTGTACAATCCAGGTGTGCAAAGCTCTTAAGAGACTTACCCAGACAGACTCACCGCTGCCAAAGGTGATTCTAACATCTTTTGACTCAGGGGTGTGAATACTTATGTAAATTTGAGATTTCTGTATTAAATTAAAACAGCTATCCAAAAAGATAATATTTCAGCTAACACTTTGTGTCAGCTCTTGAGGATAATTTTAAAATGTGCACATTACAACATTGACAGGTGATGGAAATGACTAATGTCAAGGTTCAGTATATAACTAGTATAAAATAACAGAATGTGTTGTGTGAAATAGGTAGAGATTTGTTGCCAGCCATTTAGCACCTCAAACAGTATACTATGCAGAAAAATAGTTATGTATCTAGTTTGTAAGCCTCTGTAAAATGGTAGGGTAAATAAATTATCTTAATAACATGAAATATTCTGAGTAACAATCAACTTTTCTAAGAGAAACATCACTACTGTGGTGACTAAAAAAGTGAAGACTCGTCTTAAGAAAAGGTTAATTAACATTTATCTAAGAACACATAGCACATGTACGTCAGATACAGTACATTACAATTATTTACGTCTTCTTTATTTTCAACGTATACACAGAATTGCTGATCATATTCAAAAACCGGATAAAGATTTATACAAAGTTTATTTTCTGTCAGTTACTTTTTGCCAATATTCACCAAAGCCCACTTTCGTATTGCTTGGATGAAAATTGTATTTTTTTGTTCTGCGTGGTTCTGCATAAAAAAGTATATACTGTTTTGACCTCACAAAATAACTAAGTTATCGATAATGCCTGAACATTAGAGTTAATTGAGAGCTTTGCTTGGCTCAGATGGAATGCAGTCTTGGTTGGTTTCATCTCTCTGTGCAGAGTCCAGCATGTCCCACCAAATCCTTCCAACAAGGGTGAGCCCCATTGAACAGTGCTCAGATCAATTCCACTTCAATACCAGTCAATACAGGATTTTAATTAGGCATGAAATTCAATGCAGGACACATTGATCATTTTTCAGTTCAAAATCAATGTCAACTTCCAATTACTGAAACTTCAATTGACTGGGTTGACTGAAATGTAAATGGTTTAACCCCAACATTGCCATGGAAAGACCCTGCAGAATGACCCTTATTAGGTTCTAATTTTCAGAGTAAAAACTCAACGGCACTATGAAAGCTGTACCAAGTTTATTCTTCCCAGAGGATCAATACAGCTGCATTAGACAAAAAGATTTTCACACAAGCACTGATATTTAACCCGTTCTCTTAGGCTGAGTCTCCTCCTACCCATCTGATTGTATCTTTACTGCTAGGCAGGAAACAAAGTAATACGGCCATAAACTTTTCTTTCTCCCTTAACGTGACCTGACCTCGACCCCCTTCATCACTAATCCATGGCTCTCTCCCTTATCAATGCCTGCCATATGTGATCGCTTCCCTGCACTCAGCACATTCCAAGCTTAATTGCACACACTATATACCTCGGTCCCGTGTGGCTCAGTTGGTAGAGCATGGTGTTTGCAACGCCAGGGTTGTGGGTTCGATTCCCACGGGGGACCAGTATGGAGACAAAATGTATGAAATGTATGCATTCACTACTGTAAGTCGCTCTGGATAAGAGCATCTGCTAAATGACTCAAATGTCAATGTACCTTCCTCCTACAGATAACCATAGGATCCCTGATATAATGTAAATGCTATACATTACCCTCTCTCCCTCAGTGACATGAATAAGTATATTTAATATTCTCAGAACCCCACACCCCTTATCATTAATTACTTATTCTCCCTTTCCTGAAGCTCCTTGTTGGGGTTTGATCTTGGGGCTTAGATCGTGGGGTCCCTTCACCAGGCCCTTCTCCTTGCGCATCACAGGTGCTTGAATGCTGCAGTCATGCCTACACAACTTAGTTCTACAGGATTGTCCAGAGGGTTGTCTGCCTCCATCTGCTCTAGAACTCTCTGGAAAGTAGACATGACTCTTAGGCTCCTTGCTCAGCTTCAAATGGGCTCTAGTCTTTCACTGTGTTTCCTCTTCACATTCAAGTATACAATGAGCCCAAACTAGCAGAACAGGGTCTCACACACAGACATGTTTTATGGAACCCTGTCCTGACCAGTTTGGCCCCAGAGTGTAGATCAACATTAAATCTTTCTTCTCAAGGGGTGCATCTAGAAGTGGTTCTTGGGGATACTTCTTACTCCTTTGCAATAACATATTCCTTAGGATGACCTATGGTAAAGATTAGCATTATTAAGTAAATAAGGAAAATGAAATACATGGAAACCATCACCATAAAATGTTAGTTTCTTTCAAACAAATAAGTCAGAGGAACAGCTGACAGTGTAGTAACTCACATAGCTGATGGTGAATATCAGCAATGCCGCAACAATCCCCACAATGGAAAGAACTAGAATGGTATCCATTTCTTCTGATTGGTATGTGGACTCAAGGCAACCTGGAAAACAATTATTCACAAATCCTTGAGCATCACTGGAAATGTTTTAAAAGATGAACTCTCTCTGGCTCCAATTTAAAAACACTCGCATGCAGTATACAGTTTGCTTACATACCAAAACAAGCACACAATGAGAGTAGAACACACTCACCTGTCACTCTGAGGTGAACCTGCCCCTGCTGGTTCTGTTCACCTATAGGTGCTGCCAGGAGACACTTGTACCTCCCACTATCAACAGCCGTTACATTGGGCAGGGAGATATCGAAAGAATCGTCAGCCAAAAGTTCCACTTCACGCTCCAGACCGGCATACCATTGGGTGGTGCTGTTAGGTGATAGCCTCTTCATCAATAGACCAGAATCCTTATTATAGGGCTCCTCACCCAGCTGGGAGAAGAGGGTGTGAGGTTACTTTATGCCCCTAACAGCTGGTCTTAACCTGATCTTAGAGAATTTAATATTATTCTTTACGTAAATCTGTATGATATGTATCATATGTTACATTTTGTATGGTATGTATTAATTTGTGGATGTCCATCACCCATTTTGTATGATATGTTAAAATTACAATTCCTATAATATGTTACGAATTTGCTAGACTTAAAATATATTACGAATTTGCAAAACGTATGTTAAGTTACGAATTCTAGCTACTCTAGCTAATGTTAACTAGGCTAGGGCTCAGGGGTTAAGTTTAGGAGTTAGGTTAAAGGGTTAGGGGAAAGGTTAGCTACAAATATTAAGGTTAGGTGAAGGGTTAGCTAAAATGGTTAAGGTTAGGGGAAGGGTTAGCTAACATGCTAAGTAGTTAAAAAGTTGCTGAAGTTGTCCCTGATGAGATTCAAACTCGCAACCTTTGATTTGCTAAACATTTGCATTGTATGCCCACCTATCCACTCCGACCAATCCCCCTCCTTTAGTTTTTGCCTTTATTAAGTAACCATCTGCCTTATGTAACCGTAACAAACGTAACATATCACACTAAATGGAATTTCATGGATTTACGTACAGAATAATACAAAATGCTCTGAGACAAGTTTCTGGTCTAGGACCAGTGCTGTATATTTTTTGTACATATATCGCATGGTTCAAAACACAACGTTGGTGCTATTATAATAATAGACATCTTACCTTGTACCACCTCACCGCCCGGTACTGGACCCCAGGCTTACGTATTGCTTTACATTTCAGAATTGAGTCCTCTCCACAAACTGACTTCACCTCTTGTGTAGGCCTATCCTCTGTAAGCCCACCTTGCACGTAGGCAGCTATAGACAAACACAAGGTAAATCATCATTTCAGGTGAGCCTGTCCAGTTAGACCGATATCAAGCAGACAGACACATTCATTGTCTAAAAGAAAATACAACATACCTAGAATGCAGACGAGTTGAAAAAACATATTTGTAGAACTACAGCAACGAAGATGATGATCCAGAAAAGAAGTGAATCATTTTATATAATAAGCTAAAATGGAAGTGAAACTAAGGGGATTCCCGTAGAGTGCTTCGTCACAGTGAGTGTAGATGGGCAGTTCCGCTTTAGTACGAAATGAAGACGGGACAGCCAGGGTCCTGTATGAGGTGTGAATGTGATCTCATTGAATTACATATACTGGGTGTGATGTCTCAGGTGCGCGTGCACTCTCCACAGGAATTGCATTTCTTGAGCATGTCATGGCGATACGAGGCATTATCCTGGCGTGTTTCGGTAGGCTGTTTTTCATTCATATGTTTCCATACACAGCGTTAAAATTAAGCACACGGGAATTGACCGTTGTCACTGCATGTTATTTCTGAATGTTAACTCAATACTTTATTTTTCAGTTTATTAGTAGATGGGCCAAAGATGGTGGATAAATGAAGATAATTAATTCAGGTCATTTACTATTGAAAAATTAAAGGTCAGTTTCTGTCTGCTTAACGGGCAGGCTATCCCATAGGCACCAATGCGATAGCAGCTCGGCCTGGTCGACTTAGTTAATTGACTTCAATTGAACCAGAAAAAACAGCGAGTGGGGTGTCTCGTTTCTCATCCGTCTCTGGCTAGGCATCAGATGCAATTTACCCACGCTCAGACATGCGATGTGTCTGTCTGCTTGGCATTACTTAGATTTATTTCGGTAGATGAGAAGGCGTTAATTCGAAAAGGGCAAATATATATATATATTCGAAAAGGGCATATATATATATATATAAGCCTAAATATACATAGGACTTTTGCTTGCTGAAAGTTTACATTCATTTTCCATCGCCTGTGAATAACCACGCTGATTGCGCAATCGCACACATGTCAGGTAAAGCAAAATTCGGGAATCCCCTAACCATGGGCTAGGAATCCCCGTGAATTCCATTAGTCTTCGAAACGTGTAGTTGAGTGCACACTAAAAACAAATGTTTATATATAGTGCAAAGTAAGGGTTATTTGGCTTGTTATGATAGCGGAATCCTTTTTGGTGCTATATATGTAACCGGGGTGCGCGCTAATAACATTTCAATCGGTGACGTCATTCACTCTGAGCCCTTGTGGAGCAATGGGTAACGATGCTTCGAGGGTGGCTGTTGTCTGTGTGCAGAGGGTCCCTGGTTCTAGCCCAGGTAGGGGCGAGGAGATGAACGAAAGCTGTTGTTACATATAGAACCCTTTTTGGAAGGTCCTATAAAGAACCATTAAAAAGGTCAAATCGTTTTTTTTTTTTTTTGATTTAATACATTTATTAAACTTTTTTTATAGTGCTTTTCATTACAGACAAAACCTCTAAGTGCTTGTTAAACAAAGTAAACAAGTAATTTTTAAAGAAATATAGGCTATAATAGTAGCTAGATCAGCTAGATGAAGTCTGAGTGTTTACGGACGCCTCCAGCAGATGGGCAGCCATAGTCATGAGGATCTGGAAGCTCATAGCTAGATGGTTAGCGGAGGTGGTGGTCAGGTCAGCATGTCCAAGGGCATGCAGGTAGTGCGATGTCATCATGGCGTCTCTGCCGTCTCTAGATTTTCTGTATTGTTAGGACTCTGATAAAGTTTGAGCTCCCCACAGAGAACAGCCCTCTCCTTACTTCAGAAGTATCCTCCCGAGCAATTAAAAAACTGCCCCGCTGCCAACATATCCTCTTGTACATTCTGTTTAACTTCATGTACAAGTGGGTAACCTGTGCAAGGTGTGAAATGGAAATGTATTTTTTGCATATCCCAACTCCCCCTGAGACACCCTCAGAGAGTGGGGTCACGGCCAGGGATCAGCCATTATTGACGCTGACCCTGGAGCAATTGGGGTTAAGTGCCTTTCTCAAGGACACGTCAACAGATTTTTCACCTAGTCTGCTCTGGGATTCAAACCAGCGACCTTTTCAGTTAGTGTCCCAATGCTCTTAACCACTAGGTTGCCTGCTGCCCTTGTTCTATAAATAACTATTTAAAAAAAGGTTTTATAGTAGTGTCATGAGGTGGAAAGTGACAGGTTCTAGATCTGGTTTGAGCAGGCAGACAGAGAAAGCAGAGGCAGACAACAAATGCCATTTTTTAAACATTGGTTTTGTAAGGAATGGTTTTCAATTAGTTTTAACTTGTCAGTTATCAAGTTTCAGTTTCCAAACGTTTCCTCTTACGTTTCACTTTTAAACCAGGATAGCTTATTTTTTTTAAATCAGAAGAAACACCAACAAACCAAAGAAAACAAAAGGGGCTCATGAAGTGGTGCAGCCCAGGAGGCAGGCGTCCATTTTCTCCAGTTCTTGGTTGAAGCTCAAACTTTATTAGCCATGTGCTCTCACCAAACAAAACCATAAGCTCTCTGCCCACTTATCTCCACCATGCCTCCAGACAACATTCCCTTCCTGTGGACAGCTGCCAAGAAACACAAAAAATAAGGGGGGGTTTAAACACGTGAAGCTATAATCACATTACTAGTCAGTTAGCCAATGAAATCACTTGTTATATTAAATATGCTTAAAGTCACAGCTGTGACAATGGCCTCAAAAGGGGTTCCACTATCGCTACAACCCTTTTTGGTGCTGTATAGAATTTATTTTAAAGGTTCTTTATAGAACCTTTGTGGACCTTTTTATAAAACCTTTCTCAATCTAAAAATAACCTTCTGAAGAACAATACAGGTTTTTTTCTGGTTAGCCATTTTCAATTGTTAAATTTCCATAGGTTTTATTGTTGTGTTAATTGGTTTATATCAGGGGTGCTACCTCTGGAACACACCAATAAAACCAATGGAAATTTAACAATATAAAATGGCTCACCAGAAAAAAAGCTGTATTGTTCTTCAAAAGGTTATTTCTAGGCAAAAGGCCTCCTTCGGGGACGGTGGATGGGGTTAAACATTGTAAAGAAAGGACAAAACTCACATCATGACAAGAGACACCACAACACTGCATAAAGAGAGACCTAATACAACTACACAGCATGGCAGCAACACCTGACAACACAGCATGGTAGCAACACAACATGGCAGCAGCACAAAACATGGGTACAAACATCACCCAATCCAAAGAACCCTTGAGGAACCCTGTTTTCTTAGTGTGTGACAGTGTGATCGTTCAGGTAATTGGGCTGTGACAGATTAGGTTACATCTCACATGTGAGATGCATCATGAGAATAGTTCACGCATGCTGAATGGGGATATCAACAGCAGCCTAGTCATACCTAATTTAGGATATGCAGTTTGCATGGTAATGTATCTAATCTAATTTCCAGACACTTCCGCCCAAATGCGCGAAGAGTCTAGTGGACCAAGGCATCAAACTTGGCCTTCATTAGCCAATACAGAAAGATTGCGAGAAATTCCAGACGCATAGGCATTGATTTAGTCGGCTTAATCCACCAACCAATCATCTCTCACAACACCTTCCCCCTAACCCTCCCCGTACATGTCTTGTGCTCACCACAAGTTCCTGCCCGGTGTAATGATATTGATGGTTTGTCAAGACTGATTCGTTTTTTTTCAGAAAAGTCTTCACACCCTGTTGTTTACAAGGACCACCTGTCATTTCAATAAGTATAGGCCTATGTACTGATGTAACCAATGGGATTTGAGCCTAGGTTGTTTTCACAAGTGTCACAGCCGTCCAAATGAGTAGACCAAGATGCAACGTGGAATATGTTCATCTTGTAGTTTAATGCAAAAATGAACACTTTACAAATTAAACAAAAATGACAGCCGACAGTTCTGTCAGGTACTTACAACTAAACAGATAGCAACTACCCACAAAACCCAAAGGAAAAACAGGCTGCCTAAGTATGGTTCCTAATCAGAGACAACGATAGACAGCTGCCTCTGGTTAGGAACCATAATCGTCCCAACACAAAGAAATACAAAAACATAGAATGCCCACCCCACACCCTGACCTAACCACATAGAGAAACAAATCCTCTCTCTCAGGTCAGGGCGTGACCACAAGACTATTTTAGCCCTCTGAACTTATGGCTTCGCATGGGGGAGCAAACACGAGTGCTCCACTTTCTTGACAATTGGCCCAGAACAGAGCAGCACGGCAGGCCCTTAGATGTACACGGAGAGCCATGCATGTCAATCTCTCCAGGCGAGATTGACTGCATCAATGCTTGCTTTTGTGAGAGGTACATGTTGAAATCACCGAGCTGTCTGTTTAAGCGACTAGCGCACAGCTCAGACACCCATGCATACCCCACAAGACATACCACACCAGATGTCTCCTCACAGTCCCCAAGACCAGAACAGACTACGGGAAGCACATAGTACTACATAGAGGGGCGGCAGCGTAGCCTAGTTAGAGCATTGGACTAGTAGCTGAAAGGTCGCGAGATCGAATCCCCAAGCTGACAAGGTACAAATCTGTCGTTCTGCCCCTGAACAAGGTAGTTAACCCACTGTTCCTAGGCCATGATTGAAAATAAGAATTTGTTCTTAACTGACTTGCCTAGTAAAATAAATTGAGTCATGACTACATGGAACTCTATTCCATATCATGTAAAAACAGATACAACTGCACTTTATGGAACAGTGTGGACTTCGCTAACACAGGCACTCTACACACATTTTAATATTGTTATTTTTCTGAATTATTGATTTTGTATAGTAGATATGTTATGGTAGAGTAGTGTGTATTAATGTGTTGGGTTATGTATTGTTTTGTTGTATGTAATTGTGATTGGACCCTAGGAAGAGTAGCTGCTGCCTTGGCAGCCGCTAATGGGGATCCGGAATAAATACAAATATACAATAGTGACTACCTCCATTAAGCTGACACTGCCTAGGATGTAGCATAATACAGTGGATTTAGGTCGACATCATCCTTTCTTAGTGCTAGGTGGATTCCAGTGGAGGCTGGTTGGATGTGCTATAGGAGGACAGGCTCATTGTAATGGCTGGAATGGAATGGTATCAAACATATGGAAACCACACGTTTGACTCCGTTCCATTAATTCCATTCCAGCCGTTCCAATGAGCCTGTCCTATAGCTCCTCCCACCAGCCTCCACTGGTGGATTCCCAATCCCATTCAAATCCTTTTCTTTATTCGCTTTTCAGTCTTATTGTCCGCAGCCCTTGTAGTGGAGAAGAACATTCCCTACACATGTCAAGAGGGTACAAACACACTTGAAGCACCATTTGGAGCAATGGATCCCCATTGTGATCAGAGCTGGACCACTGGCAATAAGGTAATCTACTATCTATGTGGTCATGACAAGTAGATACATTGTGAAGTCAGACATTTTTATTAGCACTATTATTTACATATCACCATTGATGGTATCATCAATAGTATGCAGAGGGTCAGGAGCCATGTCAATTGACCTAGATAGTTTGTGTGTATGCATTGATATGTAGGCTACATGTGCCTTTTTATAAATGTATGTAGTTCTGTCCTTGAGCTGTTCTTGTCTAATGATGTTCTGTATTATGTCATTCTGTATTATGTTTCATGTTTTGTGTGGACCCCAGGAAGAGTAGCTGCTGCTTTTGCAACAGCTAATGGGGATCCTAATAAAATACCCCCAACAAAAACAATTGAGACATGACGTGAAATATTATTTTCTTACTGCAGCCCATTGCCTACTACAAAAATGGCAAAGGTCAATGCAGTTTTCCATGCAAGCACGTGTTCTCTGGCAAAGTCATCCTCCGTGAATGTCCCGATGTCATATTAACTACTGGTTGCACCACCAAAGTAGGTCAACTTATACAATTCACCTTCCTCTCCTCTGTTACTGCCTGCCAAGTGCCAACCTGTTTCTTTCTCTTTCACAGGATGGGGTATATGAAGAGACCAGGCTGCACTTCTCAGGTACGGTTGCTCCTGATGTTATTGGTGTATAACACAACAAACCATTGATATTCATATAAAGCATTGTTGTCATCATATTGCTCTTTTTGCTCCATTAGTGATAACCAGACCAACTGTCTCTATGACAACCACTAACGCTGCAAACAAGCAATTCTATGGTAAAATATGTTTAAAAAAATAATAGATTACATTTTGATTGCACAAATAAGTGGCACTGTTATGAAAATATACATTACTACCGGTAAATCATCGCAAATTAATATTTTGATTTAATGCAATTCCCCCCCTCCTACAAAGCAAATAGCCTATGTACAATGCCTTCGGAAAGTATTCAGACCCCTTGACTTTTTCAACGTTCTGTTACGTTACTACCTTATTAAAAAAAAAAGTTTTAATTTCCCTCATCAATCTACACACAATACCCCATAATGACAAAGCAAAAACAGGTTTAGAAATGTTTGCTAATTTATTTAAAAAAAAAAACGG
Source organism: Salmo salar (assembly GCF_965601325.2). NCBI lineage: Eukaryota > Metazoa > Chordata > Actinopteri > Salmoniformes > Salmonidae > Salmo > Salmo salar. The sequence goes on from NC_138292.1 coordinate 34,452,415, forward strand.
AAATATAACATTTACATAAGTATTCAAACCCTTTACTCAGTACTTTGTTTAAGCACCTTTGGCAGCGATTAGAGCATCGAGTCTTCTTGGCACCTGTATTTGGGGAGTTTCACCCATTCTTCTCTGCAGATCCTCTCAAGCTCTGTCAAGTTGTATGGGGAGCGTTGCTGCACAGGTATTTTCAGGTCTCTCCAGAGATGTTCGATCGGGTTCAAGTTCGTGGTCTGGCTGGGCCGCTCAAGGACATTCAGAGACTTGTCCTGACGCCACTCCTACGTTGTCTTGGCTGTGTGCTTTGGGTCATTGTCCTGTTTGAAGGTGAACCTTCGGCCCAGTCTGAGGTCCTGAGCTCTCTGGAGCAGGTTTTCACTGAGCATCTCTCAGTACTTTGCTCCGTTCATCTTTCCCTTGATCCTGATTAGTCTTTCTATGAGGAATCAAGTTAAGACCCAGAAACAGACTGTTGAAGTAACAATGTTTATTGTGGCAACAGGGGCAGGCAAAGACAGGTCAAGGCAGGCAGGGGTCGAAAATCCAGGGTAAGGCAAAGAAAGGTACAGGACGGCAGGCGGACTCCGGGTCAGGGACAGGCAGAGTTCAGTAATCCAAAGGTACAGGATGGCAGGCAGGCTCAGGATCAGGCAGAGAGAGGTCAGGCGGGCGAGTACAGGGTCAGAACAGGAAAATGTCAAAAACCAGGAGGACGAGGAAAGAGAGGCTGGGAACCGATAGGAGCTGACAGGAAAAACGCTGGTTAGTTTGAACGAACAAGACAAACTGGCAACAATCAGACAGAGAACACAGGTATAAATACACAGGGGATTATAGGGAAAATGGGCGACATCTGGAGAGGGGTGGAGACAAGCACAAGGACAGGTGAAACAGATCAGGGCGTGACACTCCCAGTCCCTGTGCTGAAAGCATACTCACAGCTTGATGCTGCCACCACCATGCTTCACCGTAGGGATGGTGCCAGGTTTCCACCAGACTTGACGCTTGGCATTCAGGCCAAAGAGTTCAATCTTGGTTTCATCGGACCAGAGAATCTTGTTTCTCAAGGTCTCTGAGTCTTTAGGTGCCTTTTGGCAATCTCCAAGCAGGCTGTCATGTGCCTTTTACCACAAATGCCTGATTGGTGGAGTGCTGCAGAGACGGTTGTCCTTCTGGAAGGTTCTCCCATCTCCACAGAGGAACTCTGTCAGAGTGACCATCGGGTTCTTGGTCACCTCCCTGACCAAGAGCCTTCTCCCCCAATTGCTCAGTTTGGCCAGGAGGCCAGCTCTAGGAAGAGTCTTGCCGGTTCCAAACATCTTCCGTTTAAGAATGATGGAGGCCACTGTGTTCTTGGGGACCTTCAATGCTGCAAACATTTTTTTGTATCTTTCCTCAGATCTGTGCCTCAACACAATCCTGTCTCAGAGCTCTACAGAAAATTCCTTCAACCTCATCGCTTGGTTTTTTTCTCTAACATGCACTGTCAACTGTGAGACCTTAAATAGACAGCTGTGTGCCTTTCCAAATCATGTCCAATCAATTGAATTTACTACAGGTGGACTCCAATCAAGTTGTAGAGACATCTCAAGGATGATCAATGGAAACAGGATGCATCTGAGCTCAATTTCGAGTCTCATAGCAAAGGGTCTGAATACCTATGTAATTAAGGTATTTCTGTTTTTTATTTGTAATAAATTTGCTAAAATAAAAAATAAAAACTGTTTTCGCTTTGTCATTATGGGGTATTGTGTGAAGATTGCTGAAAAAATATCTATATTTAAATGATTTTAGAATAAGGCTGTAACATAACTAAATATGGAAAAACTCAAGGGGTCTGAATATTTTCCGAAAGCACTGTATAGGCCTATCAACCTTCTCAAATCCGGCGCATTTAAAAAAACTTGTTAGGGGCTACCGTGTTTGTTTGTAGGCACTTGCTCTCTGGACCGATACAATAGTCAGCGAGATGTGCGATTTGCCCGCTAGTACCATGTTATATATCTGTTTAAACAGTAGCCTACAATAGAAAATGAATTTTGTGATGTAACATTTTGTGCCTTGCTTTATTTGACCTTATTATTTCAAAGGATTTGAGGCTTGGTTTAAGAATTGGGGAAAACAGGACAACTGGTCATGAGATATGCTGTTGAAGATTTACGCACGGGCCTTCCATAGACTATAAGCGCAGCAGCGCACTTGCAGTTGATAGGATACTGTACCTTGGATACCGCAGATTGCTGGCTGCATGTTACGTTAATATTGTGACGCATAATTGCCATGGGAATTTGGAATGTCCAGTCCGTAGCCGTGAGACTCTCTGTTTGGACATGGCCGAGGTGGCAGCCTGTCGCACTGTACGCACCGCACCGTATGACTCACCTCCTTCCTCATCACTGTCATCTTCTCTTGGGCATCCTCTTAGTGGCCTCTTATTGTTATACCCACTGAGTAGCTGGACCCGCGCGTTTATAGGCCTAGGCTTTGCCTTGGCAGCAAAATTACGTCATAATGGCATCGACATGATGCAATAGTAACCGTGCCATTCCAAACCAGTGTTGTGTTTGATACCACCTAAAGCGAGACTAATTCAAAACCAGACCGGAGCAAGTTGAGTCCGAGTCAAGACCAAGACCAGAGGTGGGGCTAGATCAAGTCAAGACCGAGACCAGAAAGGGGGTTAGGGGTCCGAGACCAAGTCAAGACCTGAAAAATGCGTGACTAATTCAAGACCATTAATTGTGTCAAATCTCCACCATAATAAGAGTTCAAATTGTCCAGTATTGCTGTGTTGATATGTCAGATATGTATTCTTTAGACATTCAGAATGGTGATAATAAAAAAAATCATGCTGACGGCACGAATTTCCCCCAGTTTCCCCTTAATAGTAATAGTAATAGTACTCTTCCCTACCAGCGAATCAATTCTGACGAGCGTGACAATATTTGAGGATAATTTTCTGGGAAAGTAAAGGACAGTAATGTTATTAGTAAAGTAGGAAGCCTTGGTTTCAATAGGCAATAAGATATTAATGTGTCATGAAATGAGTGTGGATATTTGGCCTGGTGAAACGGAGCTGATAATTATGAGTTTTTCACTCCGCTGGTCCAATTCAAGAAATTATGAGTCCTCACTGTCCGGAGACAGAATCAAGACCAATTAAAAATGTATCTAACATCGAGTCAAGACCGAGACACTCAATACAGATGTAGGATCTTAATTTGATCACTCCTTTGTTGCTGAGAATTTACCTGCACCTCAGGAAATGCAAACTTGTGTATTCAAGGTTTAAAAAGTTTTCTAAATTTTGTAATTTCCAGACTTGATTGGCCCTAACGAAGAATTTATCATCCCTTACAAAAATATCCATTAATTATAATCCACATAATAATTCACATTTCCTGTTGCTGCAGGATTATTTAACTGCTGAAGCAAACTGGCCTCAAGACCGGACTCAAGTAGTTCCAAACACAAAAACCGGGATAATAAACAAAAATACAAAACACAGCAGAATATAAAGTGGACAATATCATGTGGGACAACAACTCACATCTTTTGAGCTTAAAATGAAGAAAGTTGGCCCACAATTGTAGGAGACCCTCCTGCAGCTTAGAATCCTTAGCGTATTACAGTATAGATAATATGCAGTTATCAGAGCTCTATTAAAGTAAGTTTTGATGCTACAATGAGAGATTTTGAAATACACAAAATAACTTATTATTTAACAACTGTTTTCTTCTGTTTATATTTTAGGACTTGGGGCATTCCTGATTCTTTCGGTCTCTATGATCATACAATTTCTCCTGTAGATGTGGTCTGAGGGCCCTCTCCCATTGTTGGTCCTAGATTGTTGGTCCCTAAAGAACCCAGATGACATCCTTTATCCTGCCAATGAAGAACAGTTGGGCATTTGCAGTGGGTGGGACACACTACACAAACTAACATCAAACTTCAGTCAATAGTATTATGGACATCTATCTACTCAGGACCTTTATTGCTTTTTAAAGGAAGAATATGGCTTCCGCCACCAATCTAATTGCATGTTTTAGTCTCATTGCTGTCTTCTATGCAGTTTTTTACCTTTTGTCTCAATACTCTGCTAACTAAGTTTACATGTAGGATGGGTGAAGTTTACATCATGTAGTTTCACCTAGGAGAGGAAGAAAGAAAGCCATAGTGTTTTTTTAATGAACACAAAATGAAACAGGAAATGTGTTGCTGCTGACCACTGCCTCAACATGTTGTGCCATGTAGACAGTGTTATTTATTACATATATTTATGAAGCTACTTATTACCTATTCATTCTAAAAAGCACAAATTACCAAAGTATGAATGTACAATTAGCTAGAAAAACAAGCTGTGAAATGGTCCATTACAAGCCAATCATCTCTCCTATGTACAATTTCTTGGCACAAATGGCAGTACTTCAATATGCCTGGGACCAATGTCAAATTGTATCTGTTTTTATGTCCCATCAAATTAAGGAATTTATTTTGCAAGATTTTAAGAATATATATTTTAAGTAGTGTCTGTTTTTAAAATAATATCCACTTTTCCTTGGACCATTTTGTATTGGTACAAATATAGCTACACCTACTGACCCCTAGATCAGACAATAAGCTTAGAGACAAGTGACTCAATGAAGTGGATAGATTTCACCAGGTAGATTTCAGAGAGATGTACTGTAAAATAGTGTTTAACACTTGGTATTAATATTACTTATTACCTGCCCCCAGTCCATACAACCAAACACTTTTATATGAACTGACAACCATCATTTTACACACATTAAGAGGAGCCCTTTTGAACACGAGCAGTGTTAAACAAGTGACTCAATCGTTTATTTTCTTGTCCGTTAATTTCGTGTGTACTTTCGTAGCATAGTTGTACGCCATGTTTTGCATGCTTTTGATGAGACTATCACCCATGTTCATGTTCTGCTCATTTTCTAATCTGTCCTGTGATGTGGTGGTGATGCATTAAAAATAAATTGTCTCCAAACATTGTGACGCTTTTCTATCAGGGTTCTGATTGCCAACATATGTACACAAAAGTACAAATGTTAAGAACACGTGTAATATAGTTGAGTTTACAGGGCTATGTTTCCGCCTTGTAATGTGTTGGGATGATTCTCAATGAAGATTGACAATGACGAAAATATCAGTTAAAAGGTGATAGGAGTTGAACATCCTGTTCATGTGAAAGTTATTATTCATGCAAAATAAATAATGTACATGAGAATCTATTTAATAAATCAAAACCTCCATCCAATGAATATAGCTAATTCATTTAATCGACAGACATTTTGTGCTGTCCTACAAATCATTGGCAGATTATCTAACTATATAAATTCCAAATGCAATACACACTGTATAACAAATGTCAATGTATTATTTTTAATATGAAATAATATCAAATAGTATGTTTTTATTTTATATTGATCAATGTTATATTGTCTGTGAACATCTGTAAATGCTCAAATAAAAAGGTTTTTCCATTAACCCGAATAACATGAGATGTCTGAAAGAGACCACATTCTCAGAAAGACGCTCAAACTGTGGCAACAAAAAAAGTGAGGACTCATCTTAAGAAAAGTAAGACAGAATTTATCTAAAACAGTGATATTTCAGAACACACAGTACATGTACTTGCGATACTTTACAAAATTATTTACATCAATTTTTATTTTCAATGTATGCGCAGCATTGTTGATCATATCAAAAACAAAACCTGACTGGTAGCCAGAGACACATGCAACTTTCATTTTCTGACAATTTCTTTTAGCCAGTTTCTCAAGCCCCTTTACTTATGGTTTGCTTGGAGGAAGACAATTGAATTTTTTGTTTTAGCATAAAAAATTCATAAGGATTGTTTGACCTAGAAAAAAAAGTGATCAATTATGCCTAAACATTAGAGTTCATTGGGAGCCTTCATCTCCCTGTGCAGAGTCCAGCATGTCCCACCAAACCCTTCCAACACTGGTGAGCCACATTGAACAATGCTCGGATTAATTCCATTTCAATAGCAGTCATTACAGGAATTGAATTAACCATTCAATTCAAAAAGATCAACGCTGTACACATTGGTCATTTCCCAGTTGAAAACTCAATGTCAACTTCAATTCCTGGTTTGGCTGAGATGTGAATGGAATTAACCCCAACATTGCCATGGAGCGACCGTCCAACATGACCCCTCATCGTGGACCATTCCTTCACCCCTTCACTCCTTGTTGGGGTTAGATCTTGGGGCTTAGATCACGGGGTCCTTTCACTAGGCCCTGCTCCTTGCGCATCACAGGCGCGTGAATGCTGCAGTCCCGTGCCTCACAGAAGCCAGGCACTCCTGCGTTGCCCGCCATGCCAGGCTGGCCTAAAGCGCCTGTGAAACCACGGGGCCCTCTGGGACCTGCCATACCGTTATTTGGCTCTGCTGGGTGGCCTGGCAGCCCTGTAGGGAAAAAAATAAAACAATTGGCGTCTTAACAGTTCTCTTGAAAAAGAAGACTTCCTGCTAACATAAATGTTGAATAAGAACCACACAATCCCTTTTGAAGTGAATCTGGAAGTGAGTTACAAATACTTTCCAACAATTCTAAGACAAGCAATTTTGAGGTAGACCTAAGAGTTTCACACCAGTGTAAACAATTGTGTACCTCTGAGGCCTTGCTGCCCATCGTGTCCTGGCAGACCTTTACCAGGCTCACCCCCCTTTCCTTTCGGACCTTTTGTACCTGTGGAGTAAAACAAAGAGCCTGTGAGTGAACTCTGAAGCTATGACACTACAAAGGTGCTCCACTAATTTTCACTTGAAATGAGCCTTTGTGATCAGAGTTTTGTTTACCAGTTATCAAGTTTGGTTGAACTAAGACAATTGGAGTACATACCTCTTTCCCCCTCTGCCCCCTTCTGACCATCCACTCCTGTGTCCCCTTGGATGCCCCTGGCTCCTTTGACTCCAGCTTTGCCCGCTTTACCCTGAGAGAGAGAGAGGTCAACAGAACGTATCATCGTTTGGAATAAAGGCTTTCCTTAGTAGATAGGGGTTGGTTTGGGGGATGTGTGACTCACGGGTTTGCCTGATTCTCCAGTTGGTCCCCTGGTTCCGGGCGGCCCAATGAGTGTGCGGTTGTTGATGGGGCAGCCTTGGGAACACTTGGCCCGGATGGAAGCTGCATACTGGGAGATCTGGGCTGTCACCACTCCTTTACACAGCTGCAATACCTGCTCATCTGTCAGCCCAGGGCCCTGAGGTTAAAAAACAGGCAATCAATCAACCAAGCAAGTAAACAATCAATCAATCAATCAATCAATCAATCAATCAATCAGTAAAAGTTATTGCTAGATATGGGTCAATGTAAAATAAGGGGGAGACCCTGATACGCACAGGGGCACCTGGCACTCCTTTAGGTCCAGAGCCACCTTTGACGCCCAGGTCACCGCCTGGACCTGGCTCTCCTCTGGAGCCTGGGATGCCGGGGGGTCCATTTTGTCCAACAATGCCATCAGGGCCAATGGTACCTCTCTCCCCTTGCTGCCATTCAGAGATGAGGGGAAGGAGGGAGACAGAGAGAGGGGGGACACTGTTCAGTCACTGAATGCAGAAAGCCATGATTTAAACTCAATTATCTCAATACTTCTACCTAATCAAATAATTTACTTCTCAATACTTCTACCTAATTAAAACAGTTCTATTAGGATTTTATAATGTAACAGGAACTCAACACTGTACAGTATGTGCTGTTGTGTCTGCTGTCATCTAGGAACAACCTATGGTGCCAGTATTGTGGTTTCTATGTGACATAGAATGAGTTAGGGTGAAAAAAACTCATACATTCACAGAATGAAGTATACAAACCTGTCCTTTGTCACCATGTGCTCCAAAACTTCCCTGTTTGGAAAGAGGAACAGAAGCATTTTTAGTAAGAAGAAAATCAGTCCCACTACATCAATGGAAACAGGAAGTAGAGACGTGAGTGACGTTGCCTCGGCATTGTCACATGATTACCTTGTCTCCTTTCCCTCCCTTCACTCCGGTTCTTCCAACCCCACCCTGAGGAAGGAGCAATCAGCATGTGAGATGACTCAGTAAGATCCCATGGCAATGATAGGACTGCTTTTTACAGCTTATCAGTCACAAAGGAAAGACCCAAACATAAACAGCAGATCACCAATACATATCCACTTTCACTTACTGGTGTGTGTGTGTGTTTGATTAACTGTGAGAAACGGATTGGTAATTTAGCAGTCTGATGGGGAACGTAAATAAAAGGTTACCTTCCCACCATCGGGACCTGGCTCCCCTTTGGCTCCCTAGAAACAAAGCATTAAATCAACAATTACATAATCATCAAAAGTGATGATAATTGTAGTGGTAATGACAATGTTTGAGTAATGACATATACACACAGGCTGAGCCTGCAGGCCTTTAGGTCCTGGTTTCCCTGGAACTCCTGCATCTCCTCTCTCTCCTTGAGGCCCCTATAATATGAAATACATATAGGTAAACTGCTGCAAATACTGTACACACACACTTTAGAATGAGAACCTTTGTTCAAAAACAGGAATTTTGTTGAATTTCCAATGACAGATCATCCTTAATTGTCTAAACATATAACAAGATACATGGTACTCTTGTCATAACATCTCTGACAGTTATGCTGGGGTTTTTAACTAAAACCAGCATGACCATTTTTGTTTTTACCTGACACTGAAACCTTTTCAGGGACTTTACCAACAGATCTGTTGTTTTCAGGGACTTTACCAACATATCTGTTAACTTCCTTGTTTTGACTGTCAACAATATCACATAGCTGTCTGTCCACCCACACAAAACCCTCAAGTAACATGGAATTCACATCTAATTAACAACAACACTGAGGGGAATTTACTGAGGAATGTGGAAGTGACAGTTTATGTACTGTGATCTGTAGTCTACTGTGCACATGTGATTGAGATTAGAGCACCTCATGTAGTGGTTATAATTAAACAGTAAGGCCCGAGGAGGTGTGGTATACGGCCAATATACCACGCCAAGGACTGTTCATAAGCACAACGCAACGCTGAGTGCCTGGACACAGCCCTTAACCGTAGTATATTGGCAATATACCACAAAATCCAGAGGTGCCTTATTGCTATTATAAACTGGTTTCCAACATAATTAGAGAAGTAAAAATAAATGTTTTGTCATACCCATGGTATACGGTCTCATATACCACGGCTGTCAAACAATCAGCATTCAGTGCTCGAACCACCCAGTTTATAAAGCCTGTCTTACCCCAGCTCCTACTCTCCCAAGAGGTCCCCTCACACCACGATCCCCTCTCGCGCCCTAAGAGGGAAGACTGGCCATTATTCACAAAGTATTCATTTAAGTATTAAAAGTACATGTCCACTTTTAGTTTATTTAGTAAATATTTTCTTAACTCTTATTTTCTTAAAACCGCATTGTTCGTTAAGGGCTTGTAAGTAAGCATTTCACGGTAAGGTCTACACCTGTTGTATTCGGCGCATGTGCCAAATAACATTTGATTTGAATAAATGTACTGTACAATATAACAAAATACATCCATGTCATAACACCAGAACAGGTCAACTAGAAATGTTTGGATTATACATCTCAGCCATTGTGATGATGTCATCCTGATACCCAGCATGCAATTCTCCTTCACTTTACCTTTTGTCCAAACTCTCCAGGAAAGCCGATCACCCCAGGAACTCCAAGAGGACCCTGGAAAATAAACAGTAAATGTAGTTTGTTAGGAGAAATCCCATCAACAGATTCCTTATCTATTTATTACTAATTTTGTGGTTATCATACTGATACTCACATCCTCTCCAGGCTCCCCGTCACTGCCTGGCATGCCCCCTGGGCCTTGGTCACCCTGAGAGAGAGGAAAGAGAGAGATACAAAAAAAACTGACATTGGAAGAGAAGAGAGCAAGGGAGACATTGCTACTACAGTATCAATCTCCCACATAGAGGACATGCTATAGTTATGGCCAAAAGTGTTTAACAGCCACATGACTCACGAAATCAACAATAGCAAAACCTTCAGTGAAAAGAACAGTATGCAGTTTAGGGAAAACACCCATAAACACACCATTTTTTGGGGGGGAAACAGAGTAGTTTCTGTGAAGAGTAAGGGCCAATAACTTTTGAAAGCAACCACAGTACTTTCTGTGAAAACAACACTACTCCTCTCCCCCTAAACATACCTTGTGACCGGTCTCTCCTCTGCCTCCTGGCTCTCCAGGATACCCCTATAAAACACAGAAAGAAAAAGCATGTTAGTAGGATTAATGGTCTCCCTCCATGTAGGGAATAACATAGTCTTTGTAGAGAAGGACAAACAAGAGGTCCAAATGGTATTGTTTGTATTTGGTATTTTTATTAGGATCCCCATTAGCTATTGCAAAGCAGCAGCTGCTCTTCCTGGGGTCCACACAAAACATGAAACATAATGACATAATACAGAACATCATTAGACAAGAAAAGCTCAAAGACAGAACTACATACATTTTTAAAAAGGCACACGTTGCCTACATATCAATGCATACACACAAACTATCTAGGTCAAATAGGGGAGAGGCATTGTGCCGCGAGGTGTTGCTTTATCTATTTTTGGAAACCAGGTTTGCTGTTTATTAGAGCAATATGAGATGGAAGGAAGTTCCATGCAATAAGGCCTCTATATAATACTGTACGTTTTCTTGAATTTGTTCTGGATTTGAGAACTATGAAAAGACCCCTGGTGGCATGTCTGGTGGGATAAGTGTGTGTGTGTTTGAGCTGTGTGTAAGTTGACTATGCAAACAATTTGGGATTTTCAACACATTAATGTTTCTTATAAAAAGAAGAAGGGATGCAGTCAGTCTCTCCTCAACTCTTAGCCAAGAGAGACTGACATGCAGAGTATTTATATCATCCCTCTGATTACAATTAAGAGCAAAAAGTGCCACTCTGTTCTGGGCCAGCTGCAGCTTAACTAGGTCTTTCCTTGCAGGACCACACTACTACTGGACCACACTACTGGACAATAATCAAGATTAGACAAAACTAGAGCCTGCAGAACTTGCTTTTTGGAGTGTGGTGTCAAAAAAGCAGAGCATCTCTTTATTACGGCTAGACCTCTACCCATCTTTGCAACCATTGAATCTATATGTTTTGACCATGACAGTTTACAATCTAAGGTAACACCAAGTAATTTAGTATCCTCAACTTGTTCAACATCCACAGCATTCGGCAGGGTAGCCTAGTGGTTAGTGGGTTGGACTAGTAACCGAAAGGTTGCAAGTTCAAATCCCTGTCACGACTTCCGCCGAAGTCGGCCCCTCTCCTTGTTCGTTCGGCGGTCGACGTCACCGGCTTACTAGTCATCACCGATCTATGTTTCCCTGTTTGTTTGGTTTTGTCTTAATTGTACACACCTGTTTATGATTCCCTGATTATGTTCATTATTTAACCCTCTGGCTTTCCTGTTTGTCTTGTCCGTGATTGTTCCCTGTTTTGTGGTTGTTGGAGGTGTTTCTCCCAACCCTGTTATTTTGCTGTGGGAGAGTTTTGATTGTGGTTTTTTGAGTAAACACGTTTGTTTGCACTCATCCTTGTGTCCTGCGCCTGACTCCGCTACTTCTCTAAACAAAATCATTACAATACCCTGAGCTGACAAGGTACAAATCTGTCGTTCTGCCCCTGAACAGGCAGTTAACCCACTGTTCCTAGGCCGTCATTGAAAATTAAAATTTGTTCTTAACTGACTTGCCTAGTAAAATAAATAGAAAATTACCAGTTTCAGCTGAGGTCTAGCATTTAAGGAATGATTTGTATCAAATACAATGCTCTTAGTTTTAGAGATGTTCAGGACCCGTTTATTACTGGCCACCGATTCCAGTGAGATGAATGGTGTGACAGATACACAGACATCCATCTTACATTATAGCCCATCTCCCCATGGTCTCCTGAGAATCCAGGTGCTCCAATCTGACCCTGTGGAAGAGAAAGGATGAGATGGAAGACATTTTAGACAGGGGAAATGGAAGTTGAAGTCATAAGATAAAAAAATAAATAGTTATTCAACCACGGTTTAACCATGGTCACAAAGTGAGGTTGAATGGCGCTACCTTTTCCCCTTCTGTTCCCTCAGGACCCTGTTTCCCTTCTGCTCCAGTTGATCCCTGAGAAGAAAGGTTGGGGGAAAAAAATGTCTCAACATGGCCAGAACAAATAACAATAACTTGTATGTTGTTTATTTGTTAAATGGAAATGATCACATCACATAGCCTGTTTGAGGCTTTCACATCATAAAGTCTTGTATTGCTTCTAGTGAAAGCTGTGTAAGGAGCGAAGTGAAGAATTGATTTGAGCATGTTGAGAAGACAGTGTGTGCTGAGTTGTGGTAGCAACTCTGAGTGGTGGCAACAATTGTGATTGGATAGTGTTGAGTTGTGGTGGCCACCATGTTTACCTTGATACCTCCAGTTCCATCAGGACCACCAGGCCCTGCCTCACCAAATGGACCCTAGAAAAAGACAAAGAACTAAACACATGAGTAGGGCCAGACAGAAACATGCTGGGGATTTTGTATCAAATTTCCTTACACTCATTTGAGGAAGCACTTTATTTTACGCTACAGAAATGACCAGGTAGTGGATTTCCTTAGAAAATCCATGGTACAATGGTAATTACACAATAATAACCTATGGATTGTTTACTTGTTTATTTGAGATTAATTGAAATAAAATCTCTGATATCAAACCACATATGGTTACCTACAAAACATAACAGCTGCATTGTGTCAATACTCACAGTCTCACCCATTACCCCGACTCCTCCGCGTGGCCCCTCCATACCGATGTCACCCTGTTGAGGATAAGGAACACACTCAGGCATAGAGACAGTTTCAAATTGTCAATTAAGATTTTTTTTGGTGTAATTAGCTGATATTTGTGATGGTATAGTGGTATTCTAGGATGTCATGCTGGTACTCTGTGATATCTCTGTGGTACAGTGGGGGTCTATAATGTCATACCTTTTTGCAGGTTTTACCTGATGGATACGGTAAAGAAGTCAATGAAATGCAAGCCATTCCAAATGACCATATTGGCACACATTCATCAACTCTGATCCAACAAAGTGGATATTCATAACAGGGTCAATGTGGTTACTTAGATGCGATTTGGATATATTTGTCTGTTTTCTCTGTATAACATTTACAAGTTGTCCCTTTTCAGGTTTAGAAGTGACTGCTAAATGCTAACTTCCGTTCGTTTAAGCTGGTTAGCATAGCTAGCATACTGAAATCGGTGGTGGTAGTCAAAGTCATTTTTAACTGTAATACAGTTGATTGGTGACGATGACATGAACATGTGTTGGGGTTGACATCCATAAAACCATTATACTCCAATTTTTACCTCACCATAGTGTGAAATACACATATAAACAATAGGTTAAATGTAGGATATTTTTGCTACGGGCAGTGAAAAGTTTCAGGATCTTTCCCCCATGGCCCTTTCCCCCACTCGTTTCCATGGCAAATCCATTGTTTTGGTCAGGTTCGATTGACCTCAATACTGCATCTATGGGGATTCAAACTGAATTGTGTGGTGTCAGACTGGTTCTCTGTTATGTCATACTAGTGATCTGTGGTGTCTTATGGTGCTTTCAAGACAACTCAGAATCTTGGAAACTCGGAGTTAAAATGTACCTATGTTTTTTGCGTAGCGCTTCCTGTTGGTCAATTCTGATATTTTCCAAGTGGAAAACTCGGACCTCATCATTCTACAACAAGTTTTTAAGAGTTTCTGAGTTCCAAGTTGTCTTGACCGTGGCAATACTGGTTCTCTGTAATGTCACACTGGCACTCTGTGATGTCATTTTGGAATTCCTTGATGTCATACTGGTTCCCTGTGATGTCATATTGGTTCTCGGTGGTATAACAGGGGTTTTATGTGATGTCATGCTGTTTCTTGTAGGTTTAAACTTTAGTCAAACATTATGGCGGCTTGGGCTGTTATTAGTGAACATTCGAATAAGATTTTGTGAAGGGCCACACTGTTTTTGATATGGGGTTATAATGGCTTTTTAGGTAGAGGGTGATTTTGTTTTATGTGATACATATTTTGTATGATGCCGGTCTGGTTTTGAGGAAGGGTCTTTACCTTCAGTCCTAGCACCCCAGTCTCACCTAGATCGCCAGGAAGACCAGGCAAGCCCTGTAGGAGAGAGAAAGAATGAGAGACAAGGTGCAAAAGAATGGAATAAAGTACAGACCAAGAGAGAGAATGATAAAGAGAAAGGGTGATCATAGTTGTTGAAGCTCAGCCTCTCACCTCAACTACACAACAGTGCCACTCTCCAGTTCTGAATAATAAAGAGATCACCATCTACTGGCCATAATCAATATAGAAAAAGTTACATTGCTTGTGCAATGTCGCAGAATTTAGACCAGAGCATAGAAACAGATCAGAGCAAAACAATGAAAGAGAGATACATTACATCTGTGATATCCTCTGGAGGCCTCTTACTTACCTGGGCTCCAGAGAAACCAGAGGCACCGTCCTCCCCATCAGGCCCGGATTCACCCTGTAGAGATGGCAAAAGTCAATACAGCTGTTGAGTCAAGTTCAAGTGTAATGTTGATGCCAGACTTTGTAGTTACAAACATTCCTCCCAGGGAAATACTGTTTCTCTTTTGAGGTTGTGGCAAGCGTGTTTGCCATGGGGTTGGGCAACCTGGGTTCAAGCCCTCGCTTAGGGAGTTGGATAGTGTCTAAGGCTGATTTGGGTGAGGTCTTTTATTTTACTTTTTCACTTCCTCACCTCAGGCCCTGTGTCTCCTCCTCTTCCTAGAACTCCTTTGAATCCTTTGTACCCCTGAACACAACACACAGGAACAATATCAACAACATTCCTCCAATAGGGATATGAGCAGTGATTCATTGATTAAGCACAATGGAGGGTGTAATTTGGCATGCACTATGAATTTGATATAGTGATTATACAGCAATTAACACTCACCTCCCGTCCCTGAGCCCCAGGGAAGCCATCTTTACCTTGCAGTCCTCTGGCTCCCTAGATGGACAGACAGATAGACAGACAGACAGACAGAGACACACAGACAGACTGATATTTTGTTTAGTCCAGAAAACAGAAGGATACCACAGGATGGTGGTGGATGGGGTGAGTTTCCGCCATACAATGCAAATCACTTAAGGACCCAGTGAATGCTATACAAATGCAATTTAATCAGTATTAACATATTGGGGCTAGGGGGCAGTATTTTCACGGCCGGATAAAAAACGTACCCGATTTAAACTGGTTACTACTCTTGCCCAGAAACGAGAATATGCATATAATTACTATATTTGGATAGAAAACACTCTAAAGTTTCTAAAACTGTTTGAATGGTGTCTGTGAGCATAACAGAACTCATATGGCAGGCCAAAACCTGAGAAGATTCCATACAGGAAGTGCCCTGTTTGACAATTTGTTGTCCTTCTGTTGCATCTCTATCGAAAATACAGCATCTGTGCTGTAACATGACACTTTCTAAGGCTTCCATTGGCTCTCTAAAGCCGCCAGAAAGTGGAATGGGGTGTCTGCTGTCTCTGGGCAAAGTACAGCAGCAGAGTTTGTAAGTGGTCAGCCTGGGGACAGTGAGTCTGAGATGTGCGGTCACGAGACTTCTCAATTTTTTTCTTTTAGCCTTTGAATGAATACAACGTTGCCCGGTTGGAATATTATCGCTATTTTACGAGAAAAATAGCATAAAAATTGATTTAAACAGCGTTTGACATGCTTCTAAGTACGGTAATGTAATATTTAAAAAAAAATGGTCATGAAATGCGCTCGCGCGTTACCCTTCGGATAGTGACCTGAACGTACGAACAAAACAGAGGTATTTGGATATAACTATGGATTATTTGGAACCAAAACAACATTTGTTGTTGAAGTAGAAGTCCTGGGAGTGCATTCTGACGAAGAACAGCAAAGGTAATCCAATTTTTCTAATAGTAATTCTGAGTTTAGTGAGCCCCAAACTTGGTGGGTGTCAAATTAGCTAGCCTGTGATGGCCGAGCTATGTACTCAGAATATTGCAAAATGTGCTTTCGCCGAAAAGCTATTTTAAAATCTGACATAGCGATTGCATAAAGGAGTTCTGTATCTATAATTCTTAAAATAATTGTTATGTATTTTGTCATGTTTATCATGAGTAATTTAGTAAATTCACCGGAAGTTTTCGGTGGGTATGCTAGTTCTGAACATCACATGCTAATGTAAAAAGCAGTTTTTTAATATAAATATGAACTTGATTGAACAAAACATGCATGTATTGTATAACATAATGTCCTAGGAGTGTCATCTGATGAAGATCATCAAAGGTTAGTGCTGCATTTAGCTGTGGTTTTGGTTTTTGTGACATATATGCTTGCTTTGAAAATGGCTGTGTGATTATTTTTGGCAGGGAACTCTCCTGACAAAATCTAATGTTTTGCTTTCGCTGTAAAGCCTTTTTGAAATTGGACAATGTGGTTAGATTAACGAGAGCCTTGTCTTTAAAATGGTGTAAAATAGTCATATGTTTGAGAAGTTGAAGTTATAGCATTTTTGAGGTATTTGTATTTCGCGCCACGCGATTCCACTGGCTGTTGACTAGGGTGGGACGCTAGCCCATAGAAGTTAATCAGCAAAGTGCATGGATGTTTGCTATTTATAAGGTTCTAAATTCCATTTGCATGGCGTTGAGCGTTAGGTTAGAGTCTTCGTCCTACCTTGGGCCCGGCAAACCCAGCGAACCCTGGCTCTCCTGGCTCACAGTTACAGTCTGTTGGCCCCTCCTCCCCCAGAGAAGCCTCCCCACCACCAGGGGCCTGGAGCGACTCTTCGTAGTAGGGCTCCTGCTCGTATGGCACCTGCAGTTATAACATGATATCACATTACATGACAGAACACAATGTTACATGACATGCCATTACTAAACATTACACATAACATACTTTACCCCTTGACTTCCCCTCACCTGTGTGGTGGTGGTGTAGGGGTACGAGTCCTCTGTGATCATGCTCACGCTGGTGGGGGCTGGTGCATAGGGGTCATATCCAGATGAGGGTTGCTGCTCCTCATAGCTGTGAGTGTGCTCCGGTGGGTATTCCTCTGCCAGCGAGGAATGTCGAGCGGTGGAGGGGTTTAAGTGAGGCAAGTGAGAGGGAAATGTTTGCATTCTACAGGTTAGTTCATGTCAAAGGTAGCATCATACCATAGAGTTTGTACTGTAGTAGTAGTTAGTGTCTGACTGTACACCTAGTGTACTTATACGGAGTGTACAAAACACTAAGAATACCTGCTCTTTCCATGACAGACTGACCAGGTGAAAGCTATGACCCTTATTGATGTCACTTGTTAAATCCACTTCAATCAGTGTGGACGAAGGGGAGGAGACAGGTTAAAGAAGGATTTTTAAGCCTTGAGACAATTGAGACATGGATTGTGTATGTGTGCCACTCAGAGGGTGAATGAGCAAGACAAAAGATTCCTGTGTCTTTGAACGGGGTATAGTAGTAGGTGCCAGGCGCACTGGTTTGTGCCAGGAACTACAACGCTGCTGGGTTTTTCACACTCCACAGTTTCCCGTGTGTATTAAGAATGGTCCACGACCCAAAGGACATCCAGCCAACTTGACACAACCGTGGGAAGCATTAGAGTCAACATGGGCCAGCATCCCTGTGGAACACTTTCGACCGCTTGTAGAGTCCATGACCTTAAGAATTGAGGCTGTTCTGAGGGCAAAAGGGGGTGCACACTCAATATTAGGAAGGTGTTCATAATGTTTTGTACACTCAGTGTATATTTTGGATCCAGGTGGGTATTAAAATACTTTATAATCTGACCACACCTGTCGATTTCCATCCAATGATGTATACAAACCCTGGATTGCTGATGCTATGTATTGGCCATTGAGAGGCTTTGAAGCCACAGGTCAGCCATATTGGCACTCCCCAGTAGGAGCAGTCCTCCATAGGAATTAATGGAATTCTACAGTATTTCAATGAAATGTTCCAAGTATTTAAGTATTTTTGTGTTGCGGTGGGGACAGACATTGTTCCCACCAGCAATTCACATTATTCATGAAAAATGCTTTGGTTTGTTGATGCATATAAGCCATTTGGAGGAGGCATAAAGGGGTTCTTGAAGGCTTGGACCAAACTCTGGCTTTTGACTAGAGGAAGGGACTTTGCTATGTTGTAGTTATTACCTGGTTGTGGGTATCCTGAATGCTCATAGTTGTCGACCAAGGAGCCCTCATAGGTGTGTTCATCACCTAATATGACACAAAACAATAATTGAAAAAGCCTGAAACAATAATTGAACAAGCCTGAAACCTCCCCAGTAAAATGATAGTCTGTTTACAAAACAAATTAGCCGGTTATTAGATAGATAAACCAATGTAATGTTTGTACACAATTATCAAAAATGATTCATTGTGGTGACATGAGAATATAAGTCTATACATTTTAACCACAATCTAGGTCAACTGAAATAAAATCAAGATATAACCTACTGTTTTTGCTTACCTCTAAAAATGTGGATAATTTGCAGTAGCTATTGGCGCGAAGGCTAATGGTGCTAATAGTGCACGTCAGGCAGCTCACCTGAGTGGTAACCAGAGTACTCGTCCTGCGCGTGGGAGGGGAGGATGCACAATAGGAGCACGAGCAGCGGCGAGATAACCGACACCTGTAGAAAAGGCGGGGAAAACAAAGCAAGGTTAAAACGACCATGTAGGCTGTAGCCTATTTCGTCGCCGCTATAAAGATAAACAAAAGGTAATGGCTGGAAGACCTACCTTTGTTGGGAGATGGAAGACCTCTCTGCTCAAAATGAATAGCCTGCATGCGCTCTTATTTCGTTACACTTTTAACTCGTTAAATTAATACATGTTTTGAGGACGAAAAATTAGGGGACTGTAGACGTCTAGGCTAATGAGGGCTAATGGATCACTAAGAACGTTTTATACCCAATTATCATAGCCCTTTTAAAATGTCTGCTATATCGCCCTCTGGTGGTGTTTACGCACATAACTCCTTCAACTCAAGACCCTGCTTTCTTGTCTAGGCATTCCAGACATGTATTAATTGCCCACTTGTAGGCTATGTAACATATATGAATAATATTCAACATTTATATGGTCTATATTTGACTAATTTCTTGACAAACATCAGATTTCATATCAATCATAATATGACATCTGTAAGGTCTATAGTCATATGTCATATAGGCCTGCAGTAAGCCTAGGCTACAGTTGGAGTAGGCTAAATGTCTACATTTAAGCCTACCTACTAGGCCTATGATTAATCTGCTAAATAAGAAAAATGCGAACTTTTTTTTCATAAAACTGTATACTGTATGACAAGCAGCAAGTGTGTGTATCCTACTTCAAAATGAATTCACAGAAGCAACAATTTCTGGAGTTGTTGCTTGGGGTTGTTGAAAAAAAAATTGGGCTGCAAGGTGGCCTATCAGACCATCACTAGAAAAGGCTATATGTTATTAGGGGAGATGACCAAAGATGGTCTGTGGTTGGGTAGTTGGCTGGAAAATTGGGTAAATATTTGTTAAAAGACACACTGGAACATGTCACGAAGCCTACATTTCTGGTATTGAGCCATATGGCTAAATCATGTCCAAAAATAGAGTACCATGTTTTTATTTTCCAGAGAGAAAATGGGCCAATAAACTGAAGTCATATCCTTGGATTAACAGCAGCCTATTGCATGTCACATGACATGATACATGTGGGAGGAGATTCTGCAGGGATCAGCCACCCAGGTGATAGGGTTGTATTATGCTCTGTAGATTTAGGCAAGAGCTCATCTGTGCCTTGAACAAGATGGAGATGAGAAATACAAGCTCAAAAAGCTCTTTGTTAGGGTAAAACCACAGGCTGAGCCACAGCAGTTCTCAGGCCCTTATCACATTCCAGGGCACTTTCTCTGTACTCTAAAGGCTCTCTTCATCCCACTCCTCTGAGACAGTAAAAGGCCTTTTCTCTGTTTGCTGTGATGTCAAGCAGCCGTCTGTCCACCATGAGTCCACCACTTTCCATCCATGCCATTTCCAGCTTTTTATTCAAAACTCCAAAGAGGACATCATCAATAAAACACTTGTGCAGTAGTCTATAATGGACTTAAATACATTATTAAAAGACAATGAATAAGAGCACCTGAGCAATAAATAAATGTCAGTGTATACATGACAAATGGTACTCAATGATAACACAGATAATTTAGTCTATCTGTTGAAATAAACCAATTGATTTGGAGTATTCCATACATTACCTGGACAAGTACCCAGAATGCTTTGCAATGCCATACGTCTGCCTGGTGGTGTAAATCGGTGATCCCCACCGACCTCCAGGCCCCCTGGGACACTGAGGTGCAGTGTGGGATACAGACTGCACACCTCCACTAACCCTAATCCTTCCATTTGAACAGTTAGTAGTCATGAAAAAAGCTTCCTTACTTAGACTAATTCTCCAATATAATCACTATTCATTGAATAGTAATACACTATCCACAAAGAATTGCTGCAACAAGAAGAAAAGCAACTGCTTCCATCTGTATCCAGTGTAAACTGAGATCCTGGACTTCTTGAATGATGCAAATTTGATATTGTTAATTTATATTTATCTACCGTTAACAAAAAAACATACATTTACCCAAACTGTCAAACAACAAAATCACCTCTCAAAGTTGTAAGGTTTTAAGCTTTGTCGGTTGACTTGCTGTTGTGTGCAGTGGAGTGCTCTGTAGGGTAAATAAAGTCAAATCGGCACATTCCTGAGAAACGTACAAACTAAAGTAATTACCTCCTAACTAGCCATAATTCAGAGGGAACTCAAACACTGTTAGGGGCTGCATGTGACCCACTAGGCTAATCATCCTGAAAATTGGTCACATAGTATTCATTTAAACACCAATGTATATTTAGGTTTCTTTATGCTCACAAATCAGTCCATGTCAAATACACTCTCACACAGTACCAAAAATAAACCCTCATTACCGCATCATTACACAACCAATAGTTAGATTAGGTTCCCCAATCCAGCATCACTAAATACACCACCTGCGGACCAGAGAACCTAGGCCCAAGAACCACACTACACTATTGGACCAAACACAGAGTTCACATCCAGAACCTGGCATAGCAACATCTCAGAAACCTGCTTAGACCGTAGTCCCTGCTCTGCTTGCTTACCTTCACCCTGGGGCCTCCCATGGTGCTGGTTCTGTCTGTTTGGTTCTGTATAATCCACTGAGACCAGACCCTCACTCAACGTATCGGATAGTCCACAGGTTTATTTTAAATAAAGACAGAAAAGCCCAGTTTATTTCCTCCCTGAACTGTGCTCCTTACAGCATTCTCGCTCCCCACTCACAGCACTGGTTCCCCTTCCTTTCCCTTGCTCTCCCTCTCTCAGGTATCCATAAGGTTCTCAGGCAGCCTCTTCTCCTCGACAGGGTGAGAAATACCTGAGTCTAACCCTAACCCCAAATACACACAGGGGCTGAGACCCAGACAGGAGAGAGAGAAGAGAGGGTTGACAGAGTAAGGAGAATATAATAAATACAGAGAACGGGGTTTAAAATAGAGATGAGGAGACTAGCGCAGGGTCCATTTTGTTGTGAGCATTTCAGTAGACTGACACAGTTCTGCAGGTGGTGAATACCCCAATAACTAAAACCATTCACAAGTTGACATTTGGAGCTATGTTCAAGTAGTACAGTGAAGGTTAAGGTCAATTCTACAGTCATTCAGTCCAAAAAAAATCTATTGACATTCTGATAATGAATTGAATACCAATTTAAAGTAACGGTTTAACAGGTGATCAAACTCAGTACCAATTGAATAGTCTTGTGACAGATATTGAAAAGTATTTTTACCCCATCATTAAAGACTGCAGATGCACATTGACTCCAGGCCTGACCTTCTGTGTCCTTTTGACCTGCTGGTAAAAGTGTGCCAGCTATGACACTCCTGTCCAACATTCCATACAGTAGACACTGAGAAATGCACAAACTGCCCTGAGGGGCCTCAACCAATAGGGTTGGCCTGGGCGGGGCCATTTACACCTAAATTATTACATGAATATATTTATCTAATGGAAATGTATAGATTTTTCTGACTATTTCAAGTCGCAATATGGAAAGACATTGACAATTGTTTATGCAGAGTACTTGTTAAAAAAGGAAGTCATCCATGAATTCAAGTAATTGTGGCTTATCAACGGAAGTCATTTTTCTGGTTCTCTGAATACTTCTAAATAAAGGCCATCATACACACAAAAGCTTTTACACACAGATTATGACCATGATCATTACAGTACACATATGAAGCTTTTATTCTCTATTCAAAGTTCAAACACAATGTTGTTTAACTTTAAACATCAAACTTTTTTTTGGAAGTGAGTCAAATACAGGGGTAATTCTGAATGTACAACAGAATTCCGAGAATCATGTTCTAACAGTTTATTTACATTCTGTAATCTAATAACAACAGGCATTTAATAACCTCTCAGGTTAAGACAAATGTTTAGAGCTGCACTGTTGCTTTAAGATATCATCATTAGATTACATCAAAGAAAGATTTGTCTGTGAGTCAAACTACAATATCGACACACGCATACCATTTAGTATGAAGCCATGAATTGGGCACACTTAGTATGAAGGCGTGCATTCTGAGTGGTACGCTATTATGAACATTGGAACATAGCTTTGGTTGGCTCCTTGACCTAATCTCTGGTTTTCCAAGCCAAAGTACTAAACTTGAAAATCACTTCTCTTCCTTTTTCTTCTTCTTCTTCTTTTTCTTCTTCCGATCATGAGGTCTCTCATCCGGCGAGCAGGAATCCCTACGAATGTCCACACACATTCAATTCACCAAACATATATACAGCCAAAGGATTCATCAACCACTAAATGTCTGCAACCAGCCTTGATGGTGACTTCATACAAAAACACTGTCAGATTTGAATGCATGAGACAATGATATTCAGTCAATCCACTACTCTGACTCACCTCTTTCTCTTCTTCTTGCTCTCCTTCTCTCGGCTGCGCTCCTGGCTCTGCTCTGGGCTGGGGTCTTTGCTGTGGTGGCGTTTGTGGTGGGAGCCGTGTCCATCCCTGGAGCTGACATGAGATTGGCGGGACTCTGTGGAGGCAGACCGCCTGTCCTCAGACCTTCTCCTGAGAGAAACAGTTCAGTGGAGTCAGTTTTTATTTTATTTTTTACATGCGCCTCAGATAAGTATTACAGTACTAATTGGATTTTGTATGAGCCATCATGTAGGTAAGAAGACCATTTTTGGATTACCTGTGAGGGGCGTTTTTGGACTCTCTAACCTCTTCCTTCCTCTCCTCCTCTTTCCACTGACTGGACAGTTCAACAGAGTGAACATTAATTACCTCCCGAATCACCTGCAGGATTCATGAAAAACATAGCCAGATATAACACACACTAACATTAACATTCTATTGAAACAGTCACACCCCCACACACCTCAGTGTAGGACTTCTTGGTGTTGTGGACGTTCTTTGCTCTGTAAGACTGCCGCCGTCTCTTGTAGTCCCTCATCTCAGCCATCAGCTCCAGGTGAGACTTGTGCTCGTTCTGATCGTTACCTGAAGAACAGAAGCAAACACAACAGACTCACTGGAATTAATTTAGAGGAGCAATTCATAGGAAAATTGGTTTAAACCATACTACTGATCTCAATAGTTAATGTTTATAGGCCTACCCTTTTTGAGCTTGGCCACCAAATCAACATAGAGGTCCTCGTTGTTGGTTGCAACAGCTTGATCCTTCTGTTGGCTGGCTTCCCTTGTCACATGATCAAAAAGAGCCAGTCGGTCTGCCACAGTAAGGTCACAGATAGTTCGCTTGTGGTTCTGAGGAACTTCTGAAGGATCTGTGGAGTATTCACCTGCAGTACAATGAAAAGGGCTTTAAACACACTCACATGCTACAACAGAGTACAGATAGAGTCATGAGAAGTCACTAATTCAAAAGCTTTCAAGAACACATTGATCACATTGAGATGATCACTCACACCTTCAGTATTAAAGGGCTAAAAAAGAGTAAAGGCCTTTCCCCAACACGTACAGGGAAAACGTGTGTGTACATGTGTGTAATGCCGCCAACAGCGGCAGCATGTTTGAAAGGATATGGCATTAAAAGGATACTGCACGTAATCAGTAAGCCTGAACGAGGGAAGAACCTCCTGTATTTACTCACCCCTGTCACTGAAAACAAAACACAGAACATGTACAGATGACAAACTCAAAGAAACTAGATCATAAAATAAAAACCAACAGCCACCATATTTAGCCGTGTTTGTAATGAATTAATGCTTGTTAATGGAGACCTTTTTAGACATGGGGAAGGCACTGAAGACCTACGAGCTTGGTAAGAGAAATCGAAACATTGGTTGTTCTTTGGTGAAATGACCATTAAAGAATAAAAGAATAAAAGCATAAATATTTTGTGGGGCATGAATACAAGCATAGGGTTTTATCAGTGACCTAACACTAATGTAAGGGTGTAATGACCTTACTTTGGCTGTACAGTCCCTCTGTCCTAATTGACGGTGCACTTGCTCTTGCTTGTAGAATCACTTGTTGCTGTGTGTGTTTGTCTACAGGTGAGGCAGAACACAAAGAAAGATATGAGACAAGCATTGGGCTTCCCCAACCCAGGGTCAGTCCAGGGAATTTTGGCTATTACATTAAGTTGAGATTCACCTCGCAGTGGAATAGTGTGACACTCACCCATTGTGAAGCTGGTAATGCTGGTATTCTCATAACACATAGAGGGGTCATACATCTCAGCCTTGGGAAAGGAAAGGAGTTTACTTTTTAGAAAAGCTTTTAAGAACATAATAACTTTTACATTTTAGTCATTTAGCAGACGCTCTTATCCAGAGCGACTTACAGTAGTGAATGCATACATTTCATACATTTTTTATTTTTTGTACTGGCCCCTCGTGGGAATCGAACCCACAACCCTGGCGTTGCACACACCATGCTGGCATTGCAAACACCATGCTCTACCAACTGAGCCACCGGGAAGTGCAGTAGCAAGCAGGAATCATGGAAATGGAAGGACTATTCTAATTCTATAGTTAGAATACAATAGTGGGCACTTTGAATACAGTGATGCTTGAGACGACAATGAATTAAAATGCCAGGGAGGAGTTATTGTGACAGGGTAGGAACTAAAGTTTCGATATGTGTTTCCTAGCGGACCCAAAAAGCTTTGGCTACATTGCATGTTCTCTTAGCTACTTCATGTAGCGAACATAGTCTTGCTTTGCATATTCCTCTTTGATTTAGAAGATACGGTGGCACAAACATGCTGATTTAGGTCTACACCATCACTGATACAGTCAGGCTGTATTAGCTAGCTACGTTTGCTCTTACTCAGTACATTTATTAGCTAGCTATTAGCGACTAACAATTAAGAGTCTCACAAGATTTAGGGCAACTTGCTAAGAAAATACAAACTAGCTGTTTGCTATATTAAGAAGCAAAGTGAAAACAGCATTGTTGTTGTCATCAACATTGTTGCATGTGCTGCGCTGACCATGCAGACCGAACTCAAGCGTCTCGTGGTTGAGGAACTTCAAACGCGCTCCTTGAGTGACAGGGGGCGTGGCTAGGTCTGTGTGGAAAGTGGCACGGAGAGAGGGAGCGGAGAGAGATGACTCAAGTAACGAAGTAAACTATAAAAATTGACATTACACACGGCGTATCACAATTAACAAACCAAACGTTCAAATACCGTTATAGAAGGCAAAGTAAAAACCCAAACCGGTCCATGCATCAATACTGGTATATAGTAAAATACAGTATACTGCCCAGCCCTATACATTTTTACATTTTTTTTTACATTTTAGTCATTTAGCAGACGCTCTTATCCAGAGCGACTTACAGTATTGAATGCATACATTTCATACATTTTTCTTTTCTGTGCTGGCCCCCCGTGGGAATCGAACCCACAACCCTGGCGTTGCAAACACCATGCTCTACCAACTGAGCTACAGGGAAGGCTACATATCATAGATCATAGATCATTAGAGCCTCATCATAGATCATAGATCATTAGAGCCTCATCATAGATCATTAGAGCCAGAGCCTCATCATAGATCATTAGAGCCTCATCATAGATCATTAGAGCCTCCTCATAGATCATTAGAGCCTCATCATAGATCATTAGAGCCTCATCATAGATCATTAGAGCCTCATCATAGATCATTAGAGCCTCATCATAGATCATTAGAGCCTCATCATAGATCATTAGAGCCTCATCATAGACAATTTCAATATGAGGATCATTAATTACTCCCACACTGACGGTCTTATGAGGCCTGTGAACTGGGATTACCGGTGTGTAAAATGGAATAGAAAGGGGTGTGTGTGTGTGTGTGTTCTGATGAGTTGCTAGTTAACAGATAGGTTGTTGCATAATTAGGGTGGAGAGTTTTTCCTGATCATTTGACTTCACCACTTTGGGCCGCTCTAGTTATAGGGTCCAGTTTTCTAGGTCTGACCCTATGGTCAGGAAAAACTCCTTACCCTAATGACAAGCTACACCAAAAGGTGTTGATGGCTCAGTTGATATTTCATTAGAGTATGTGTGTGTGTGCATATGTGATACAGTATAGCTCTATAACCTGTTCCTCATGGGAGTATCCCATCTGGCTGAGTTGGCAGGTGGCTTTGTGTCTCTCCATGCTCCTACTTGGCACTCTGTGGTTCGGGTCATAGGGGCACACCTCCATCGGCTCCTGTGGAAGGTCATTTACAAGTTATAATCTCATCTCTGCTTGTTGTAGCATGCATGTCATGTATACAGAGACTTAAAGAATCTCCCATCATCTATGGTTTTCCCATTTATTTGGAGGCCTCATATCTATCTAGCTACACATTCACAAGATGGTGCACATTTTAAATATGGATTTTCGGATATTAGCTCAGGTAACGTTATGAAAACATTGATTATGGGGTGAACTAGTCCTATAAAGAACGCCGCGCTTTCAGGACTAGGAGAACCACCCATCGTATCTGAGCAGTTGAATAAATATAGCTAACTAGCTTCCTAACCTACCTGAACTGAGCCGTTGTCCAGGTCCTGTCTCCATCCCAGCGTCTCGAACAGCTCATTCAGTTGTCTCTGGCAGTTCTCGGTGAACTCCGTCAACTCTTCCAAACTTCGCAGACGAGCCTGGAGCGTTTGATTTTCTGGTGAATCGCACATGTCGTAGTCAGGTAAAATCTAAATTGTGTTTACATTAAAAGGGGTTTCCTTACATTTGACTAGTTCATGTCCGACCTATATTGGATATGCAGATTTTCGAACGTTGTTCAGCACCACTGCCGCATTTTAACAGCGTTAGCTGTGTGGCGCACGTAGATGACGTAAGCCTGACTGAGGTGCATTCTAGAAGAATCAAAATGAATGTAAGGTTTAGTTTTTAATTGTACACATTTGTCGCTAAAAGCTGCATTGCAGCATACATAGGCCTACGTAAGTAAGTACATCAAATAAAACATGAGATGTAGTATAAAATATTACAGTTAAGCAGCTTCACAAAGTAAGGCATAGTGCTGTTGTAGTATCTGTCAGTCCGAATAGGGGGAAGGATTCGATGGGTAGATCTGACACGGACATGTCCTATCTATCGTCTGAGGCAGCTAACGTTATTTGTTGCTGGGATTTTGCAAGCTTCTGGACAAATGATCTGCAGTGGTGTGTGCGGTGGGACTCCACGGACTGCAAGCCCAGGTCATTGCATGCAGAGGTGTAGGTGGTGCCCATGATGATTTTGGTAGGATGTCGTTGGATCTTCTCAAGTTGGTTGTGTTGGTGGGCTGTGAGACTTGCCATACTTGAGCAGAGTACTGGAGCACTGGACGGACAAAACAAGTATAGACTGTCAGACGGTCTTGGAAGTTACATATACTATATCTTCATTAGAATTTCAAATCAAGACAACAAGCAAAGGGTTTCTTATTTTATTGGGTAAAAAAATTGATTAATGTAACCTCACATAACACTGGCATATAAAAGGCCTTTAAATGGTATTTAAACTACATTTAAATAAATGTCAAATACATTCAAAAGAAAAGGCTGACATTTCAAAACACACAAAGTTCGCTTGCAAACAACTTTTGAAGGAATGCAGGTTTAGGTGGGGAAAAGCTGGTCATCGTGCAGCAATATGGTTTCCATCAAATAATTTGGATAGACTCCTGATCTAAAAAGAAAGACATACAAACATTAGCTACTGCATAGCCCTACTTTATGTTTATGTACTTCAGCAATGTGTAAATAAACCATGACCTTGAATCATTTAACTACTTACATTACTTCAATTGTCTCTGTGTCCTCATAGGCTACTTCCTCCACTATTTCCACCTCGACTCCTACCATTATTGTCTTCCTCACTGGGAAACAGAAGTATTTGATTAGAGAGAAAAAACGACATAGCAGCCATGCTGGATCACCTTAGAGAAGAATGACCCTCTTTCACATAAACAGACACATACACTTACTTGCAAAATTGAAGAGAGGGGAACCAGCCCAACTGTGGCAACATCTTCCTGGTTCACTTGGTCCATGCACACAAACACAGCCATGGCCCTCTGTCCTGTGGCTCCTCCATTGACTGCCTAAACAATGCTGGGATGATTCTTCTCCATCAGAACCAGCCAAGGAGGGCTGGTGTGGGGGGACATCCATCCACATTTCAGGGGCATCTAGCCCTGTGTCAGTCTGGCTTTGAATGCTAACTAGGTCTGTGTGGACAGGGCCAAAGGGACTCTCGGTACCAGCCCAGCCCCAGTGGTTCTGAACACACTCTTGGGTGAGGCCATGGCCATCTGAAGACACAGGGGAGAGAACCTAAGAACATTTGACAAAAAGCTATTCCTGTTCATACCATTGATGATGTCTAAAGGGATTCAAGTGAATGGAGAAACCAAGCAAATGGCATTATGTCTATATGTTGGATAGCACTTTAATGAGCATACAAAGACATGGGAATAGGGGAGATGAAGACTGAAACATGGATAAAGAAATGCAAAGAGAGGAGATAGAAGGCTGGATGGGGAAGGGAAGAGATGGAGGAGCGATAATAGTAAGGTGTGGTGAGAAGGGAATGACGTAAGGTAGGATGGAAGATTGTGTGCTGTTCTGTTGCAGCCTGTTGTTGTATCACGTGTTTGGTCCTGCTGTCTCTTTGGCCTGCCAATGGGCCTGCAGAGTTTGGGCAAGGCTCTTAGTCACAAGTCATCTGCCCACACTGGCAAGCACGGAGGGAGTGGTAGGTAAGCAAAGTCAGAATAGCAGCATTGGGAAAACATAATGTTAATTGATACAAACTAGCATAAACCCTGTTTACCCCAAGACAACAAGGCATGCCACTTGAAAACAAACCTAAATCAGGGTTGAAACAGACAAGCAATGAAAGTCCCCTGTACTATTTTGCAATGAGCCTGCAATATTCTCTCACTTTTAACTCATACACCTCACTCTTACTTGTAGTATAGCAACAGATTGCTGGATGCTCCCTGGTCCAAATTGCATGTTCTTCCTCTTTTCCTTCTTCCTCATCCTCCCATTGCCTCAGGGTTGCTGAGCCAAGTCTGCCCAGGTGCCTGTGGTGGCGTAGAGGCTCCCCGTTCGACCACAACCATTTAGGGTTCTGTCCATACATCTCAATCAGGGCTTCTACTGTATACCAAAGCAAAGAAGAATAACTTTGCGTGTTTGATTCCCTAGTTGATAATAGCAGGTCTAGAGGCTAGAGATGAGCCAGATTTGTGCATGGGCTCCACAGCAGTGCCCTCTGATCCTGTCAGTTGCAGAACAGCTTTTGGGATGGGGGGGGGGGTGTCAGTCGCAGAACAGCTTTTTTGGGGAGGGGGGGGGGGGGGGGGGGGGTCAGTCGCAGAACAGCTTTTGGACCCCCTTGTGGCCCCCCTAAATGTGGAGTATGAAATAATTTTTACATAACACATTTTTTCTATCGTTCTTTTTTTACATCCGTTATTAGACAGTGGCAACGATGATGATTATAAACATGGTCTTTTGCCTGCTAATGCCTGCAATGCAGTGAAGAAAACAATATGACAACAATAACGTCTAATGTAACTGGCTCCTCTAACAGTACAACTGGCCCCAGCTTGGCCCCCCCAGTTGAAATGGTCTAGAACCGCCACTGCTTGTGTAATGATGTAATGATGACTCTTGGTGGTCTTACTGTATTACAATACAACACAAATACAATACAACATTATTAGCCTGTGGGACAGTTAATGCTGTGCAGTAGCATTAGGAACATGCACACTCACACATAATATATACACAAAATACAATGCACAATGCAATGGTTGGCCTGGTGAAAATAATGTTGTTTAGCACAATAGTAAGACACTAACAATTGAGACAACTCACAATTTGGCATCATATTCACTTGTTTAAAAATGTGAGATAAAAATCGGCACTATATGCAAATCTATTACTATAAGTACTAATCCTATCTATAGTATTACTTTATTACTTAGAGGAATGCAGTCAGCATTGTATTTATCTTCGTTGACAAGTATTACTGTCACATGATTGGCAGGCAGCTGGTCACATGTTAATGCAAGGTCAATCAGGAAATAGTGCGTTGAGCGCCTCAATGAAACTTAAAACACTCGAATGTGCCTGGAATATACCAGTTACTTTCTCGAGTGTTCATTTCATGTTAACAAAACATACTCTGGTAAACGTTTATACTTTGACTTCTGTTCAACTAGATCCACTCTTTTACTCCAAATAAAGGTCTCCAAAGACAACAGCCTAAAATTCAAGTTCATCCCTCCCATTGCTTATTGTAAAGCAAGACATCCGACACTCCCCTTGTATGTAAAGAAGGGCAAGTCAGGGAAGGGGATACTTTATTGCCAGTTGGTATCACAATGTTATTCTTTTCATTCTTAGAAATGAGTTATCCTGGATATGGTGCTCCCGCAGGCGGATACACAGGCAGGGTAAGATCTTACAGACAAGTTTCTTCTATATAAATATGAAGATAAATGGGTATCGGCAGAACCGTTTAGTTGTCCGGAAGTAGAACTGCAAATCGGTCCTGCATAATATAGCATGTGTATATTGCACAGTGTTTTGCGTATACAGTATACTATTTGTTGTATCTAATACAATTTGTAGGCCTGCCTGCCAATGAATCGCTACCATTGGCAAGCCGTAGCAGATCTTTTATGCTTGATGCGCCTCTTTGCTCCAGGTATACCTGTTATTCCTGGAGTGAAGAGGCTTGATGCACTTGTTCGATACAACAGAGGCACACACTCTTACAATGTAACAATCTGAGCTGATCAAAAGGTTACATGAAGTGCAAATGTTACAATGTTAGCTCTACTATGATGGAGTTTGGGCCTACACTTTGTATAAAAAGTTCAGTAGCATATAGGTCGATAGAAGTACTGGTTATGAATTGAGTCATTTCACCCAACCCTTGGAGTGGTCAGGTTCACATAATAGCTGGGACTCACTGTCCTGGTGTTGCCGGCCGAAGTACAGTTTGACACTTTTACTGATTGTAATAAATAATCTATATGAAATAATTCTCAGCCCCTTGACCTCTGCAGAGCAAGTTGTCAATGCACTGATTTGAGACATAATTGTCTGTTGTCTATAGACTATTGGTTAGGTAGTTCAGAGTGAGTCATTGGGATGTTCAACTTTAGTCACTTTCATGGCACCTGACCTATGTTGTCACTAACTGTTTCATAAGTAACCTTATGGTGTTCACGGTTCTCTCTCTCTCTAAATCATTGTCTGTCTGTCTCGCAGCATGGAGGTGCCCCTGCTGGTGGCCACCCTCCTGGTGGCCCTGGCTTTGGAGGATACGCTGGTCAGCAGCAAGACCCTCTCTATGGATATTTTGCTGCTGTTGCAGGCCAGGTAATAAGACTTTTAGCTTGACATATTGAGCTATCTGCTAGTCTCAACACAGTCAAAACAGCATACTGTAGTCTAAAAATGCATAGCGTTGTTTCGGTCTCAATAAGTATTTTTTGCCCTCCATCTGTACCAGCACCAGATGAAAAAGAACACTGAAGTGTATGAATGCAAATCTACGTATGGGTTTGTCAACTGAGCAGTGCCACGTTGCTCCTGCACCTGACATTGACCACATGAAAAATAGGAAGATTCTGCCAGGCCATGCGTGCCTTGTTTAACTTTTTTAAAAGCACCGATCAAGCCTGTAGGTCTACTGAGAACCACTCAGGCTCAGTGGACACGACAAAGCCCTAGCATTCACTGATCACCCATAGACAGCTAAACAGTACTGTTCTTTTATCACAAGTGTATTTGTTTTGTTTACAATGGCACCACCTGCAGGACAATGAGAGAACCTCTCAAGTGTTGTTCAATTGAACTAATCCTAGAAGAATTTATTACATTTACATTTTGCAGACGCTCTTATCCAGAGCGACTTACAGTAGTGAATGCATACATTTCATGCATTGTTTGTACTGGCCCCCCGTGGGAATCGAACCCACAACCCTGGCGTTGCACACACCATGCTGGGTATGACGTTTATTGCTAGGTATTAATGCACTGTTGGAGCAAGAAACAAGCATTTCTGTGCACCTGCGATAACATCTGAAATTCTGTGTATGCAACCAATACACTTAGATTTGATTTTGAATAAAGTCATCAAGCAGCCATCTTGGAGGATGAAGTAGAATTCCTGAGTTACCTAAGCTGTTTCACGCATAGAACTCTCATTATAGGATATCTATGGTTACAGGGCTTTGACTGGATGATTCAATTCCACTATGTCAACTGCACCAGATGAAAAAGAGCACAAACTTCCACTTAGTGACTCCCAA
Organism: Salmo salar; assembly: GCF_965601325.2. NCBI lineage: Eukaryota > Metazoa > Chordata > Actinopteri > Salmoniformes > Salmonidae > Salmo > Salmo salar. The sequence goes on from NC_138292.1 coordinate 34,485,367, forward strand.
ATACAGGTCAAATAGAGAACATTTCACTTGTCCTTCAAATTGAACCAATCATAGAAGACAATTCACACACATGAAACCACAAGGCTTTTATTCAAAAATGCATTTTGTCAGGAATTAAGATGTAGATACTTATATGTAAATAGATAATGCTCATATATACAGAGAGAAACATGTGTGCTAGAGTCATTGAAATATTCATACACATTTAGGTGTGTATGTCCTTTCATCTATTTTCAAAAAAACAAAACAATAAACGCAACGGCTGTATCACTGCTTAAAATGGACGACCCTCCGAGGCCTTTCAATGACACCAAAATCTGAATGAGCAGACATGATCAAAGAAAAAAGTGTGTGTGTATACCAGTTTGTATGATGAAATCAGAGAAGCCTCTGGAATATAAAGCATTATTAGCTTGTTTAACATGGCATAACATGTTAGTTTGTTAGATGTTCATTGATTTATTCAAGACTTCTCCCACACTGCAGCTCTATTTACAGTCTGGTAGTTGGCAGCATGGGAGGTTGTTGCTGGGGAGGGGGGAAGGTCTCCCTCCCTGGTTTAGTTGGCGGGGTGGGGGGGTCCCTCTGGGATGAGGGAGGTGAAGAAGGTGCTGATGAAGGACCAGGTGGAGGCCAGGAAGCCATGGTGGCGGGGGGCAGCGGGAGCTGCCGGGTCCTCTGGAACTTCCTCTCCACTGTCGCCCTCCTCATCCTCCAGCCCTTCATCCATCATCCGCTCCTGAGATGAAGAGAAACAGAACGAGAAAAAGAGAATAAGAGAAGGACCATCGGTTTGAAAAGCAGAGATGGAGAGAGAGAACGTGGCAGAGAGAAAGGAGCAGCTTGGACACAGAGACAGATCAGACAGAAAAACATAACCACACAGACAGAGATGGAATCCATCTTAGACAAGGAGCACCCACCATCTCCTGGATGTCCTGTTGTCTCTCTGCCTCGTCCTGATGAGCTAACCCCGCTCCGGGGTTCTGCAGCTCTGGCCTAAAAGGGAACCAACCAGCCCTATGCCTAGTTAAAACACAATCACAAAATGAGTATCTCACACAGATACAAAGTAAACAGGGTCCTTCAAAAGTATCCATTCTAATGTCAAACGGATAGTGTACAGATGAACTCACAAAAAGACGAGCAGCATGGCGCCTATCACCATGACGAAGCGGCCAAAGGAGGAGTAGAAATACACGATGCTGAGCAAGATGGCGGCGCGGGAGACCGTGTACATCAAGTCCAGCCAATCACGGTTCAATTCGTCCTCATTTAGCACGGCCCCGCCCTGGGCATTCATCTGGATATTGGGATTGGCCGGCCTGTCTTCTTGGATAGGGTTAGGGGCGGGGTTAGGCCCCAGGGGAGGCGGAGCTTCATTTGGCTGTGCGGGTTGGGGGGAGTGGGTGGGACTGGGGGAGGAGGGAGGTGTGGAGGGGGGCTGTGAGGCTGCCACTGCTGCTTGACTGGAAGAGGGAGAGATTGGGGAAGAGAAAGAAAGACACAAATATTAGCGGATAGAAGCTAGTGAATATAACTCATTCCAACGTAGAGAAGTCTGTGGTCCTTATGGGTTGTTAGGATTGGGCCCTAAGTGCAGACGACCCTGACTTACTATTGCATGTAGTAGTGGCGAGCATACATCTGCTGCCACCAGAGGACCTGCATGGGCATGTACATGGGGTGGGGGGGCACACCTGCAGCCATACCCCCCTGTACTGGGACCTGCGTCCCATCTGGCCTGTGGAGGAAAAACAGTCACATGTGCATTCAAAAACTATGCGCAAAAGTAGATTAGAAAATTGATCCCAATTAGAAAATTGATCCCAATACACAAGAACAGTGCTTACCATTGCATTATACCAGTAGAGGAAGGATTTTGAGGGTTAAATTGGGGGAAGCCTCCACGATGCCTTAGCCCATCATAACTTCCTGTTACTGAGGAGGCGGCGGACTGACTGTCCTGATTTGGTGCTGTGGCTTGGGAGGTGGAGCCAGCACTGTCTGAACTCTGAGTGACAAGACATACACCAATCATAAACCAGCAGAGGAAAGAGGAGGAATAAAAGCGTTAATATATTGGTAAAAAAAACAATGCCACTATGGGAATAAGGACAGCTGCAAAGTAGGGCTGGGCGGTATAGAGTATTTTACTATATACTGGTATTGATGCACAGACAAGTTTGGGTTTTTACTTTACCTTGTATAACTGTATTTCAATGTTTGGTTAGTTAAATGTGTTATGCCACTCCACCGTGTGTAATGTCAGTTGGTTCCTACCCTGTCACATTAACCTCTCCCTCACTTTTTCATTCATTGTGTCAGACAGTGTGTGTGCCCACTATACTCCAACTTTTGGTTGAAATTTCATTGAATGTCCAAAGCCCTATTAAAAACACTTAGAATGTATGTGTAGCCACCCCAGGGTCATGCACTAATAATAAAGCATATTTAGAACTTGACATTTAATTTCTATCTGATTGAATTGTTGAGCTCCACAGAATGACTCCACACCATTAGACGTACCCCAGAGCTGGAGCCGGGGTCAGAGGTCAAAGAGCTGGGGGCGGAGCAGCGGGGCGTGGGCGACGCTGGAGGGGTATGAGAGGCACACACCAGGTGCATCATGTGATAACCCTCTTGCTGTAGGTGGAAATAGAGGGTTGGATGTGGGGGGGGAAAGGAGAGGGGCATAATTAATCATTTGATTCTGTTTTGGTGATCGGTGTGAGAGCGAGCGAGCGCGAATTTCAGGGAACAGGCTAGAATTTAGGGACAAAGCCAACCTCAATGTTGCTTACTACATTAGATAAGCTATTGTTATATCGCCACAGTCTCTTCTGCCTCACGCTCACCCTCTCTCACAAACACAAGGGGGTGGGCCCTATGAAATAAAGGCTCAGCAGTCAGTTGTCTGTTATGTCTTGAGGTATCTGTGATATTGCATACCAAATTCTAACATTTCAGATACAGTGTTAGTCCACCATACTCCAAACTTCGACCATATGCCACAGCGGAAAAACAGAGACAAGGTCGAGGGTGGTCTTTACCTTCCTGAGGACATCCCTCAGCTGCAGGTGGTCCTGGAGGAGATGGCCCGAGTACACCAGCCGCTGATCCTTGGATGACTAAGACAACACAACTGTCAGTCTGAGAAAGCCTGTTGCAGAATACACAACTAGAGCATGATAAGACCTAAATGCAAAAATTATGGAAATGTAACACGTGCCTCTAGCTCTTAATTATGCAATAACAATGGTGCTGAAAGTATATCAACAAGGTGGTAGGGCAATATTTCTTGCACATACACATGTTTATTAATACAGAAGTAATACTGCAACCATTGACCTAAATGTTTCACTGATCTGATACAATGACCGTACATGACATTAGTAACATCTCTGGTTGGAAAATGTGCACATTGTTTTTATGTAGATTTGAGAATATTTGCATGAAAATCTGGCAGCATTTGGATGGAAACCCAGTTTGTGTTCCAGAAGAGAGTAAGCATCTTCAGATTAGATTACATTAGTTTGGGGTAGATTACACACATGAACGCATGCCTGCAGCATCACAAGACAGTGCTTTACAGAATTTTCACATTATGTGTACAGAACCAGTCAAACGTTTTGTATGGTTCTATGTAAGAATGCTGTTCATCGATTACAGCTCAGCATTTAACACCATAGTACCCTCCAAACTCGTCATTAAGCTCGAGATCCTGGGTCTCGACCCCGCCCTGTGCAACTGGGTCCTGGACTTCCTGATGGGCCGCCCCCAGGTGGTGAGGGTAGCTAACAACATCTCCACCCCGCTGATCCTCAACACTGGGGTCCCACAAGGGTGCGTTCTCAGCCCTCTCCTGTACTCCCTGTTCACCTACAACTGTGTGGCCATGCACGCCTCTAACTCAATCATCAAGTTTGCAGACGACACTACAGTGGTAGGCGTGATTACCAACAACGACGAGACGGCCTACAGGGAGGAGGTGAGGGCCCTCGGAGTGTGGTGTCAGGAAAATAACCTCGCACTCAATGTCAACAAAACAAAGGAGATGATTGAGGACTTCAGTTAACAGCAGAGGGAGCAGCCCCCTATCTACATTGACGGGACAGTAGTGGAGAGGGTGGAGAGTTAAGTTCCTCGGCGTACACATCACGGACAAACTGAAATGGTCCACCCACACAGACAGCGTGGTGAAGGCGGCGCAGCAGCGCCTCTTCAACCTCAGGAGGCTGAAGAAATTCGGCTTGTCACCAAAGACACTCAAACTTTTACAGATGCAAAATCGAGAGCATCCTGTCGGGCTGTATCACCGCCTGATACGGCAACTGCTCCGCCCATAACCGGAAGGCTCTCCAGAGGGTAGTGAGGTCTGCACAACGCATCACCGGGTGCAAACTACCTGCCCTCCAGGACACCTACACCACCCGATGTCACAGGAAGGCCAAAAAGATCATCAAGGACAGCAACCACCCGAGCCACTGCCTGTTCACCCCGCTAACATCCAGAAGGCGAGGTCAGTACAGGTGCATCAAAGCTGGACCCGAAAGACTGAAAAACAGCTTCTATCTCAGGGCCAATAGACAGTTAAACAGCCATCACTAACATTGAGTGGCTGCTGCCAACATACTGACTCAACTCAAGCCACTTCAATAATGGGAAAATTGATGTAATCAATTTATCACTTGCCACTTTATATTATATAATGTTTACATAACCTACATTATTCACCTCATATGTATATACTGTACGCTATACCATCTACTGCATCTTGCCATCTTGATGTAATTAGATGTATCACTAGCCACTTTAAACAATGCCGCTTATGTTTTCATACCCTACAATACTCATCTCATATGTATATACTGTACTCCATACAATCTATTACATCATGCCTACGCCGTTCGGCCATCACTCATTTATATATTTTTATGTACATATTCATTCCTTTACACTTGAGTGTACAAGGTAGTTGTTGTGGAATTGGTAGATTACTTGTTAGATATTACTGCATGGTCGGAACTAGAAGCACAAGCATTTCGCTACACTTGCATTAACACCTGCTAACCATGTGTATGTGACAAATACATTTGATTCATTTTAGAACACCTACTCATTCAAGGGTTTTCCTATATTTTCACAATTTTCTACATTGTAGAATATTAGTAAAGACATCAAAACTATGAAATAACCCATATGGAATCATGTAGTAACCAAAAAAAGTGTTAAACAAATCTAAATATATTTTATATTTGAGATTCTTCAAAGTAGACACCCTTTGCTTTGATGACAGCTTTGCATACTCTTGGCATTCTCTCAACCAGCTTCATGAGGAATGCTTTTCAAAAAGTCTTGAAGGATTTCCCATATATGCTGAGCACTTGTTGGCTGCTTTCATTCACTCTGCGGTCCAACTCATCCCAAACCATCACAATTGGGTTGAGGTCGGGTGATTGTGGAGGCCAGGTCATCTGATGCAGCACCATCACACTCTCCTTCTTGGTCAAATAGCCCTTAAACAGCCTGGAGGTGTGTTGGGTCATTGTCCTGTTGAAAAACAAATGATAGCCCCACTAAGCGCAAACCAGAGTGGATGGAGTATCGCTGCAGAATGCTGTGGAGGCCATGCTGGTTAAGTGTGCCTTGAATTCTAAATAAATCACTGACCGTGTTACCACCAAAGCACCCCCACTCCATCCCACCTCCTCCTCCTCCATGCTTCACAGTGGGAACCACACATGCAGAGATCATCCATTCACCTACTCTGCGTCTCACAAAGACACAGCGGTTGGAAGCAAAAATCTCTAATTTGGACTCATCAGACCAAAGGACAGATGTCCACTGGTCTAATGTCCACTGCTCGTGTTTCTTGGCCCAAGCAAGTCTCTTCTTATTGGTGTCCTTTCTTCGCAGCAATTCGACCATGAAGGCCTGATTCACGCAATCTCCTCTGAACAGTTGATGTTGAGATGTGTATGTTACATGAACTCTGAAGCATTTGATTGGGCTGCAATCTGAGGTGCAGTTAATTCAAATGAACGTATCCTCTGCAGCAGAGGGAACCCTGGGTCTTCCTTTCCTGTGAAAGTTTCCGTATTGACTGACCATGTCAAAGTATCGATGGACTACCATAATATGGACTTGGTCTTTTACCAAATAGGGCTATCTTCGGTATACCACCCCTACCTTGTCACAACTGATTGGCTCAAACGCATTAAGGAAAGAAATTCCACAAATTCACTTTTAACAAGGCACACCTGTTAATTGAAATATATTCCAGGTGACTACCTCATGAAGCTGGTTGAGAATGCCAAGAGTGTGCAAAGCTGTCATCAAGGCAAAGGGTGGCTATTTGAAGAATCTCAAATATATTTTGATTTGTTCAACACTTTTTTGGTTACTACATGATTACATGTTTTTTCATAGTTTTTACATCTTCACTATTATTCCACAATGTAGAAAATAGTAAAAATAAAAACCCTTGAATGAGTAGGTGTCCAAACTTTTGACTGGTACTATACGTAAATGTGGACCTATGTACATGTAAAATCAAGCATTTCAAATCCCAAAAATGTAGTCTATGCTCAGAAGTGATAGTTGGGTTTTGGTTTTGTGGTCAAGGCGCATCAAGATAGTGCTCACAAATAAACAATGTGGCAGAGAACCCAATGTGTCATTCATTTTGGAAAACCTTACCCTTGCAAATGAACTATTAAGACAATATCCCTTAACTAATCCCTTACTTTTGGATGCTTGGTTGGTTGCTGTGGTTACACAGTTTTGTTGTGCTTTCCCAGGTGGATGTCCCCTTTTGAGATTTACTTTCAGTTTATGGAGCTCAGCCAGAAAACAATGAGACTGTCTACAGCCTCCTTTTGGTAATAGAAAATGCTAAGATGAATAGCCCAACTGCAATTACCTCACAAGTGTATAACATGAAAAATCAGGGCTTATTTCTTCCTCCGATTCTGGAGAAGTAAGTCTACTTCAATGCTATACTGAACAAAAACACAACATGTAAAGTGTTGGTCCCATGTTTCATGCTGAAATAAAAGATTGCAGAAATGTTTCATAAGGCCACTCTAAAATGAGCATTTTTGACACAACACAATGCCACAGATGTCTCAAGTTATGAGGGAGCGTGCAATTGGACATGCTGACTGCAGGAATGTCCACCAGAGCTGTTGCAAGAGAACTTCTCTACCATAAGCTGCCTCCAACGTCGTTTTAGAGAATTTGTCAGTACGTCCAACCGGCCTCACAACCGCAGACCACGTGTATGGCGTTGTGTGGGTGAGCGGTTTGCTGAAGTCAACGTTGTGAACAGAGTGCCCCATGGTGGCGGTGGGGTTATGGTATGGGCAGGCATAAGCTACGGACAATGAACACAATTGCATTTTATCGACGGCAATTTGAATGCACAGAGATACTGTGATCGAGATCCTAAGGCCCATTGTCGTGCCATTCATCCACCGCCATCACCTCATGTTTCAGCAAAAAAACAAAAAAATGGCAGTACCCACTCACCGGCTTGCTTGGGTACACGTTCGAGATGTGACTCTTCAGTTTCTCCACCGTCCAGTTGAGAAAACAGTTTATTGTCTGGTCGTCATACTTCTGGTTGGGGGCCTTGATGACTAAGGTGACGGGACTGTCAACTGCTCCTGGGTCCATGGTTCATATTAATGGGTGTGTCAAGGGGATGGGAAAGGACAGGGCCCGCCTCCTACACCTGAGGAGGAAGACTCCCTCAGATCATTTTCATCATTGTGATCTCAAGTCCAGCTCAGCTAATGACTATGGTGGACAGGGAAATTTCCCCTCTAAAGAGCTGTCATTGGCAGGGAGACGGTTCTGTGTCCAATCACAATGTAATCCTGGTGGAGAGTGAAGCAGCTATGTTTCTTGGGGTTCTGTCAAATGGAGAGAAAGTGATTAAGACCATGCTTCTCAAACATCTGAACATTTTGAACGTCCTTACTTGTGGTACTAGCTAGGCTACTCAAATGTATTGACATGCACAGATTGACAGTCTCTGGAATTGTTCATGTTAATTTATAATAAAAAAAAAACAGGAATATTGGCTAGCTAGCTAATACTTTTAAATGCTTTTATAATGTAATTAATGAGTGAGACACACAGTCAGTCCTGATGATCACTATTTAATCCTATGTATGGCCAGTTTAAGAAAATATTGTTGCTCGAGTGCTTAGTCAGCATTTTACTATATTCAACAGAAGTCACGGATAAACATAAACACAGACACTGGACCTCTGACACCCCTGGCCTAGCAAGCAACAATTCAGGGAGAGACATTCGAGTCTTCAGAACACCTGTCGCGTTGCGTCATACCGCTGTCAAAACGAGCCATCCGGCCAGAGACTAGTTAGCGAGCTACTTGTTAATTGTTTACACTATCCACCAAAACGAGTCTATGTAGAAAGTAACTGTATGATGTTAACTACTTTAGCAGATCTGACAAATATACGTTCGTCTTACACGAGTGCTGTGCTATCAAAGCTACAGAGATTAGTATTGCTAACTAGCTAGCTACCTATTAGCCAAGCTAACTTTACGTTAGCATATCATTAATTGTTTGTTTGCTACTTGTCTTGATAATACGAACAACGTGACAGTATCGGGGACGGGAGGCTTATTCATACACAACATTAACTTACTGTAGAATCTTTGAGTATTTTCGACCCCTTTTGACTGCTCCTTGCCAGTTCGACAGTTTTTTTTGGTGAGTCGGGGCGTAATACCGGAAACTACGTAATAATATTCAACCGACAGCTAGTTGGTGACAGTCATAGAGATAGAGGGCACTATAAAAACTCATGTGTTAGTCGTCCAACGAAAGTATTTGTATATATATTAGAAATTTTGATGAGAAATGTACATTTTGTCAGTCTGGGAAATAATCACTTGAGCATTTTTTCCCCAATGTGTGTATGAGACATGTTGTGGATCTTCTGATTTGGTAGGGACATCTGCAAGTTTGTGCTGTTCTTTTTGATACTGCAAGATTCTCAACTAATGAAAAATATGTGATGAATTTTATTATAATTCTTACTAATTCTTCTCAAATTGATTAAATCGTACCACCCCTTCAATCTACACACAATACCCCATAAAGGCAAAGCAGAAACGGTTCAGACATTTTTGCAAATGTCTAAAAATAAAAAATAAATCTATGAAATATTACATTTACATTATTCAGACCCTTTACTCAGTACTTTGTTGAAGCACCTTTGCCAGTGATTACAACCTTGAGTCTTCTTGGGTATGACGCTACAACCTTGGCACACCAGTACTTGGGGAGTTTCTCCCATTCATCTCTGCAGATAATCTCAAGGTCTGTCAGGTTGGATGGGGAGCGTTGCTGCACAGCTATTTACAGGTCTCTCCAGAGATGTTCAATTGGGTTCAAATCCGGGCTCGGGCTGGGCCTCTCAAGGACACTCAGAGACTTGTCCCGAAGCCACTCCCACGTTGTCTTAGCTGTGTGTTTAGGGTAGTTGTCCTGTTGGAATGTGAACCTTTGCCCCAGGCTGAGGTCCTAAGCACTCTGGATCAGGTTTTCATCAAGGAGGCCTCTACTTTGCTCTGTTCATCTTTGCCTCGATCCTGACTAGTCTCCCAGTCCCTGCCCCTGAAAAACATTCCCACAGCATGATACTGCCACCACCATGCTTCACCATAGGGATGGTGGCAGACATTTTTTTGGTAGCCTTCCCCAGATCTATGACTCTACAAAATCCTGTCGCAGAGCTCTACAGACAATTCATTCAACCTCATGGCTTAGTTTTTGCTCTGCGATGCACTGTCAACTGTGGTACCTTTTATAGGCAGGTGTGTGTCTTTCCAAATCATGTCCAATCAATTGAATTTACCACAGGTGGACTCCAATCAAGTTGTAGAAACATCTCAAGGATGATCAATGGAAACAGGATGCACCTGACCTCAATTTAGTGTCTCATAGCAAAGGGTCTGAATACTTATGTAAATAAGCTATTTCTGTTTTTATTTTTCATAAATGTGTAAAAATGTCTAAAAACCTGTTTTCACTTTGTCATCTGGGGTTATTGTGTGTAGATTGCTGAGGATTTTTAAAATTTAATCCATTTTAGAATAAGACTGTAACATAACAAAATGTGGAAAAAATCAAGGGTTCTGAATACATTCCGAAGGCATTATATATAAGTTAAATTTGGGGAGATCTAATTGTATGATGGCTGCCTAGTAGCTTGACTGAGTCTCTTGCATTTGATAACATAATATGGAGTCAGAATTAACATTGGTTATATTTTGTTGTTACACTTATCTGTTATCCTCATTTATAAATGGAATATCTTATAGAATTCTACAGTCTGGCCACACAGGAATGTTGTTTGTGATTTACACATTTTTTAATATATTTTTTATTTAACCAGGCAAGTCATGTAAGAACACATTCCTATTTACCACAGCTAAGCCTGGATGGCACTGGATCAATTATGTGCTGCCCTATGGGACTCCCAATCACAGCCGGATGTGAGACAGCATGGATTTAAACCAGGGACACCTCTTGCACTGAGATGAATTGCCTTAGACCGCTGCGCCACTCGGGAGCCCTCATTTATATCTCGTTTTAGCATGGACATTGCCTTTGAGGGCGTCCACCATTTTAAAGTAGTCAACTGGCTGGGGGTTCCTTTGGGTTGGGAGTAATCAGCCAATGACTTCCAATTTAAATTGGGTGTTGTGGTTTGTAAATGGCTCTAAACTATATAACCACCATCTAGTGGCCACAATAAATGAATGACACACAATATTTGGTTTCAGAACTAAATCAGCAATATTAGCTTTACACTTTATTTAAACACAAAATAAGAAGAAAATGGATTACTTTAAAATTGAGATAGTGTCAATGGCGCTGCCCATGCATGCTAAAATAGCAGGTATGCAAAGATGAGGCTTCTATCTATCTCTATGGTGTAACCCCAGATCTGCTCCCTGGTTCAAACCAGGAAGCATCTCTCTGAAGCATTATCAGCAAAGACTCAGACTCCTCGGGAGAGGTGATGCCTACAGAGAGAAAGAGACAGCTATGACCTTATATCTGTAGTTATAGGGCCAGATTACAGTAAATTCCATGTGTATCTTCTTGGGAGTGTACTGTCAAGGGTGGGTGTCGGTGCCTTTCAGAGTGGTCCTATATAGGCTAATTAAGACCTAGTAGGCCTACACATATGCAAAAACATACACAGACATGCTTGCACATACAGACACAAGCGCACACATATACATTTGTCTGATGATGGCAGAAGAGTAGGGCTCATGTGAATATTGTTTGCGAACTAAGGGGTGTGTTCAGGAGAGAACAATGTTACAGAATGTTCAGATAGAGAAAAAAGATATAAAAAAATTATATTCAGTTTCAAACATATTGTGTGGAGAGACATGATTATCTTTCAGGTAGAATATGGAATCATGTTATCTCTATCCATTACTGTTCTACCTGAAACGTTAAAAACATTTCACCTCACTGAATAGACCCATGACTCCTTACTCAGTGGGCAAAACTGGTTAAAATTATGTCATAATGACATCGAACCAAGACAGAAGGAGGAAGCTGGGAGATGGAGGTTCATAGTTGAATGGCGATATTGTACTGCATTGTTGTGATGTAAGAAATGCAGAAGGAAAACCGTGTGGATTCATCATACACCAATCACAGAGGTTAATCCATTTGTTTTGATTAAGACGTCATTCATTTTGTTTAGAATTGTCACGTCTACTCCTGCTTTCCGGCGCTCGATGTCGGTCTACTAACCACCGTTCCTGGCAACCCATCTATACGAGCACCTCCATCTATACAAACTGTGAGGAATAATTTTCTTTTTACATCAGCACATGTATCAATATGTTCTATTGTTTTGTTAAGCTACATGCTTGTGTGGCTAAATAGGGGGTAAAACTGTTGAGGCATGCAGAAGGCTGTTTCTCAAACTAGAGTCACATAAGAAACCACTTGATACTGAAATACAATAACGGGCTCAGAGTGTACAGGAAGTGCGTCACGAGGCTGGGACCAGCCTGCACGCCAACGATAGGATGAGTAAGTTTAAACCATGCTCATCCTCCCTCTGACAGGCCAGCAGTGAGCGGGAACTATCTCTGTCAGAGTATTTAAGGAAGAACAAAGGATGGGACACTCAGTTCTCTGTATACTCTGCGAGGTGGTGCAGTGAGCCCGTATATACGAACATCATATTTACCATTTGTACTATCATTCTATTTACTTAAAGATGAATTAAATAATCATTGCAAAACTAAGTTGCATGGTTTGTTTATATCCTAATACCAGATTCGATTGACGCAACCCAACAGAACACTTGCGCCTCATCATTAGGCACACCTGAACTTCATCACCTCCCTGATTACTTCCCATGTATCTTGCACTCCGTTGTTATCACCCACCAGACAATAGTGTTTATGTTTCCATGTTAGATGCAGCTCTTGTTTTGTTCCATGGTCTTAGTCATTCAACTCACTAACTGCACTTGTTTCCTGACTCTGCGTCTATGTTACAAGCATTTAATCAATACAGTAGCCCAGATGTATCCTGGCAAACAAGCTTTCAAAGTCATTTTTTTTATGTCATAAAAACAACTTGTGCTTAGATTTAAGTTATGATACTGACCAGTCTCCTTGCAAAGTTGTTTATACTACTTGGTCATTATTTATTACTGTAAGTGGAACATTTTATTTTATATAATATTAATCCAAACTTTTCCAAAACCACTTTTTTATTAAAGAAATAAAAAAAATCAAGAATTGGCTAAACAGAATAAAATGTCCTTCAAAATAAGCAATAAGTTCAACTAAATTTGTTTTATGTATTTAACTATTCCTTTTTACCCATGTATTATGTAAAGTATCTTGGCCATCTTTTATATATTCCTTACCAGTGTCATATTTTGTCTTATCGTGTGGACACTATTATGCCTCTTTGGGGGTTGAATTGAACGTGTTTATAACTTGAACGAGTTTTGTAATAAGATCAAAATGAATAAAAACAGAAGTCAAGCAACCTGTGACCTACTGATGAAGTGAATCAACATGCTTGTCATGCTAATGTCGTGCGAATGACTGATGATCTCACAAAACATCACTTAAATGAAATGCACTAATCTTCTAAGCTTGCTAAATTGTCCACGACTGTGATAATGTGACACTTACAGCTCAGACATACCGGTAGGATTGTCAAACGTTTGCCTGCCAACAGTACTTAGCACCTCTGAACAGAGTGTCAGCAGTCAATATCTTCTGTGTTCACACAGCAAAGACCTTGAATTCGTCAGCCACCTTTTTAACATACTCCAAACCAGTTGGCAGTAACGTTGTTTGGCAATGCATGTCTGCTTATGGTTTAGATTGCGCTAATGTTGCTATTTTGTAGAAAGCCTTGACTATACTAGCCGATGGACACAGCTAGATAACTACCTAGCAAGATGATGAAGAAATGATTTAATTCACTCTCCATAATCCCATACTGCCAGTCCATAGCCGAATGTTGTTGTTTATTTTTACCCAGTTTTACCCCATTTTTTTACAGACTCGGGAGAGGCGAAGGTCAAGAGCCGTGCGTCCTCCGATATATACAACCCAACCCGAACTACTTCTTGACACAATTCCAACTTAACCCAGAAGCCAACCGCACAAATGTGTCGGAGGAAACACCGTGTCAGCGTGCACTGCACCCAGCCCGCCACAGGAGTCACAAGTGCGCGATGGGACAATGACATCCCTGCCAGCTAAGCCCTAACCCGGATGACGCTGGGCCAATTGTGCGCCGCCCCGGTGCGGCCGGCTGCGACAGAGCCTGGACTCAAACCCAGAATCTCTAGTGGCACAGCTAGCACTGCAGTGCAGTCCCTTAGACCACTGCGCCACTCGGCAGGCCCAAGGCTGAATGTTCAGGTACCTAGCTAACGTTAGCATATTCGCTAGCTATCACAACATAAAGGACACCACTAACTCGGCAGCTAACACAGGCAGCTAATCAATAGTGATGTAATTATAATGTCAATACTAGCCACAGTGGTTTGCTAGCTTGGAGGAAGTATTTAGTTCAGAGATTCAGTTTCAGAGTGTTTAATAGTCACATGCACATGGTTGCAGGTGTAATTGTAGGGTACAGTGGAAATCTTAGGCTTCGATCTCTAAGTGGAATAAAATTATGAAAATTGTAATAAAAAATAGCAATGGAAATAAGATGAACTACCATGGCAGTGATGAATGAATAAATGTCCATTGGGGTGGAGGCAGAGTAAAGACTTGAGGGGGTGGGGGGGAATGTCCATAGTGGGAGTGTTATGTGTTTTGTCTGTGTCAACTTCTACAATAAATATAATCCATACAATTATGAAATATTTACAATCCTCATTATTTTATAGTCCTAGTTAAATTCAATAAAGTTTTTTTCATGGTTATTGTATTTATTATTATTATTTGATTTGTGATTCTGTGTACCTGATATCACTTCCCACCATGTTAGTTTGTTGTTCTCCATTTAAGAAAACAACCCCTTCCTACAATGACACCAGATTCAGGAAGTGTCATAATTTATTTGGTGTGAAAACAATGGTGCAAAGCTAAATAAATATAAACATTCAGTTTTATCTATTTATCCATGTTTCATGTTGTTTGTATGTCCCACTCATTCATTTCCACCCTGCTTGGCTAAGGGATGACCAGGAATGTTCTCTTGATAAGTGTGTGAATTAGACCATTTTCCTGTCCTGCTAAGCATTCAAAATGTAACGAGTACTTTTGGGTGTCAAGGAAAATGTATGGAGTAGAAAGTACATTATTGTCTTTTGGAATGTAGTGAAGTAAAAGTAAAACTTGTCAAAAATATAAATAGTAAAGTACACATACCCCACAAAACCACTTAAGTAGTACTTTCAAGTATTTTTACTTAAGAACTTTACACCACTGGCAAAAAAACTACCATCCCATAGCCTACATTCCGTAGAAAGTGTGACTGGCTCATCTATTGATGTAGAAAATTGCCTATTTTTTTTACTTTTGTGTTGGCTCCCACACGTGTGGGTTCGTGCTCTCTGATTGGCTCAAAGTCAAGTTGTTGGGGCCTATTCTACAAGTAGAAACCGTAGGTTTGTCGCTACCGGGGCGATTCGCAGCAGGTACCGCTTTTGTTGTAGCAAGAGAAGGAAGAGCCTGTACCACTGCGATAAATACCTATCGTCAGTGAGATTATAGGTGTGTTTAATGGTTTAAGGATTAAGGGTACTCCCAAAACATAAAGAATACACTAGGCTATTTAGGCTATATAACACCTCAAATGGCTCCCATTTCTGCCAAACACAATGCAACATGTGATCGATAGTAACTGTCATTAAAATGTGATTGATAGGGTCTCTAATCAATAGGGTTCAAATCCAGGTCGCATTACAACTTTTGTGCTATCTTCAATTGCTGTCATCTGGCTACTGGAAATGTATCAAAAAGGTTTACAACAAGTTGATATGATTTGTGAATCTTATTCAACTTTAATCTAATGAATTCTACATACAAGTGAGGTCAGTAAATATAAAGAATACATATGCACATATATCTGTGCATTTTCCAAATCAGTTTCACAAACCCATATTGTCATTGTTCTGTTCCAATAAATAACTAATAGCCACCTAAAACAAGTTTGCCCTCATTTTATATCACAATTATTATAGTTTGTATTAATAACAATTGCACTACCTGGGTGAGATTCAGTAAAACATTTTTTAAACGATCTTAATTCCTGAATGTGTTTTATAAATGTATTGTTTATGACATTGACTTATTTGCCATTGTGCATATGTGACTCACCACCTGGACTTGGTCTTATGTAGCAAAATTTGAAATTGTGTTTTTTACATTGGTTAAAAGTAGAGACTCAGAGCTACAAAATTGTATATCATATACTGCATTTGAGGAACAATGGGAAAGTAATTCTGCTTTGAAAGTTGATCCACTTGTAAACTCACTTTTGAGAAAATGGCCATTGAATTTTTTTGGTATCTAGTGAAGAGTTCTTATTTGTCTACACCCATTCAGCATCGTTCACACCCATCTAGTTTCGCTCTCGGAGAGCACACTTGATGCTCTGGCCGATGATTTGTTTACCTATGGATGACATGAAAAAAGCCTAACCAGCTCTGCTGGCAACAATTTCATTAAGCTTTTTTACAGCCCTTTACATATTCAACGGGTGTTGTACACACGTCACGTAGCAAGCAGTTGCTAATCAACAGATAGTTTGTTGATAGTATGACATAGTATTCGGACTATCCAAGTGTTTGTGTTTCTGTCTATTCGTGGTATTACATACTTAACATGTGAACTGTCCTCAGTGAATTGTATGTATTTACTGTATTAACTGTTTTTCAATGTTTGATACTTTATACTGTTTGTCTTGTATACTTGTGATTCATTCATCCTTTACCTTTTGTCTGTATGTTTGTTTTGTTTGTTATCTCTTTGTACTGTTTGAAGTGTGCATCTATCATCCCTCTCTCTCTGGGGGATGCCGGATACAACAGTCCCTCAGTGTTGGAGTAAGACACGACAGGCTCCTGAGGGCACTAGCTCTCCAGGTGCTTTGCCAGAAGCTCGATTGTGGAATGTTGCCCAGGAGTTCTCGTTCTGCTCCCAGGGCGAGGGCCAGGCCTTCCACTACTCACCTACATCTGGATTTCTTCATCCCCAGTACGCCCATGGTGGACTCCAGTCCGCTCGTGCTAGCAGCACCTTCGACCCGTATTCCAGTTGCCCTACCACACTGGACTCAGCCTGCTGGGACATAGGAGTTGAGAACCCCTATCCCACACACCAGGGTTTCCTCTACAGGGAAGTCTCAGATGAGTACTCAAGTCCCTCAGGAGGCTCTTTCATGCTATGCAAGAAGCCCCACTACCTGAACTGTCTTCCCAGTGTGTGGAAGACATCTTTGGGCAGATGTAGATGGAGCAGACAGAGTTCAGTGGAAGGACCAGTAAACACCCCTGCCATATTCTAAGTCTTCAATGGTGAGGGTTGCCAACACTCCAGGTTTGAATAGTGAGAAGTAGTTCTATTCGGGACTGTTTCAATTAAGCAAATAATGAACATTTTAATTATGTCAATGGACTTATAATCAATCCCAAAATGAGTTTGGCAACATATAGGCAGACCTGAATGTATTAGCCATGTAGAATAAGACTGTACAATAGGACTGTTGCATGAATGAACATAGCTGCTGCGCTGTTATGTAGGAGGTACGTTACTACTATAATATAGGGTTAATCTATTTATTTTTAAACATGTATTTAACCAGGCGAGTCAATTAGGACCATGGGACCCATGTATTTACTGGTTATAAATGGTGAATAATATAAGTAGAATAATAGATTGACAATTAATTTTACATAATTATCACAATTTATTGTATTTATTCCAAATAAACACCTACTTTATTTATTATCTCATAATTGACAGTGAAATAGGACAACCATACCATACCTGCAGTAATTTGAGTCAAGTGTGCCGGTAAGTAGCACCCATCTAATTTAGGAGAAAGCTTTTAGCCTTTAAATCACTCTTCCTTCGATTTGATAGATACACTTTTGCAGAGATTAGACTACAACCAAAAACGGCGGAACGTTTTAGGAGGCGGAACGTTTAAATTGGTGTGATATTTCCTAGACGCCTGGAAATACATCACTTCCGGATTTGCAGTTCGCACGAGACAGTTGGAAACACGTTTGTTTTGCACCTCTTATTAAACACATTTCCTTCATTAACTGACTGGAAATCAAGTCGTTGGAAGTAACTATCGCACAGGTAATGTGGTTTTATTTCTCCCTGCCTTCGTAGTTGCAATTAGCTTTGTACCTCAACCAGAGACCTGGTCTCAGAGCATTTATTATTCTGTATGTAAATCCGACACAAAAATATAAAATCAACTGATGCAACTATTTTACTGAGTTACAGTTCATATAAGGAAATCAGTCAATTGAAATAATTTCATTAGACCCTAATGATGGTTTCACGTTACTGGACAGGGGCGCAGGCATGGGTGGGCGGGGCTTGGGATAGCGTAGGCCCACCCACTGGGGAGCTAGGCCCAGCCAATCAGAATAAGTTGTAACCCACAAAAAGGCTTTATTACAGACAGAAATACTTCTCAGTTTCATCAGCTGTCTGGGTGGCTCGTCTCAGACGATCCCGCAGGTGAAGAAGCCGTGTGTGGAGGTCCAGGGCTGGCGTGGTCTCACGTGGTCTGAGGCTGGTTGGACATACTGCCAAATTCTCTAAAACTACGTTGGAGGCGGCTTATGGTAGAGAAATTAACATTAAATTGTCTGGCAACAGCTCGAGTTGATGTTGCTGCAGCATTGTGTTATGACAAAACTGCACATTTAAGAGTGGTGGCCTTTTATTGTCCCCAGTGTTTTTGTTCAGTATATGATGTGTTACATTTCATATGTATTAATTTGTGAATATCCATCATCCATTTCGTATGATATATTACAAATTACAATTCGTATTATAGCTTACAAATTTGCTAAACTTACAACCTTCTAGGTTAAGGTTAGGAGTTAGGTTAACATTCAAAGTACCGTAATTTCCGGACTATTAAGCGCACCTGAATATAAGCCGCACCCACTGAATTTAATTTTTTATTTTTTTTTGAACATAAATAAGCCGCACATGTCTATAAGCCGCAGGTGCCTACCGGTATATTGAAACAAACTTTACACAGGCTTTAACGAAACACGGCTTGTAACAAAAATAAATAGGCTTTAACGAAACACGGCTTGTAACAAAAATAAATAGGCTTTAACGAAACACGGCTTGTAACAAAAATAAATAGGCTTTAACGAAACACAGCTTGTAACAAAAAATTAAAAATTAGCAGTAAACAGTAGCCTACCAAGAAAGTCATTGCTCCAGACCAAGCTCCCGTGCAGCAGCTCTATTTTCTTTTAAAACAGCCAGATCAATCGCTTTCAACTTGAAAGCTGCATCATATGCATTTCTCCGTGTCTTTGCCATGATGAGGGTGACAAAATGACTACTGTAATCAGAATGATGGGAAGTTTGAGCGCGCTCGATTTAATCTAACAGTAAACAAAAAAGTTGTTTGACCTTAACCCGTTCGGCAATTTCATTGGTCTAATGAAAGCTTCATGCCGCCAAAAAACTGAGCACGTCACAGAATGTTTTTTTAATTTATTTTTTTATTTTAAAGCGGGAAAAATCCATATGTTAGCCGCGTCATTGTTTAAGCCGCGAGGTTCAAAGCGTGGGAAAAAAGTAGCGGCTTATAGTCCGGAAATTACGGTAGCTAAAAAGTATTAAGTAGTTGAAAAATTGCTAAAATGCTAAAGTTGTCCATGATGAAGATTTGGTATCTATGGGTGAGCCTTAAGTAGACTGGAACTGCCCAATTTATTCACCAGCTTTGCCTCAACTCCTTGATGGTTAGTTAGTAAGGGACCTAAAGTCTCCTCCTGCCAATTCTCTTCCTACGCCTCACGGTCCGAGTAGCTCTACGCTTCATGCGGACTGGGCGAGTGGTTGATTGTCTACATCTGGGCATGATAATTGTTAGACCCACTGAGGAGTTGTACCTGCGCTTTTATAGGCTTTGCCTTGGTTGCGAAATGATGTCATAATGGCATTGACATGATGCAATAGTAACCATGCCATTCCAAACACAACTGGGGAAATAGACAAAAGGTCCTATTTTAAACAAAGTACAGCTTATAACGGCTTAATATACAGTATACATAAAGGCTTCACAAGCACTACATAAATACTTCACAAATGATCTATAAGCATGCCATACTCTATAAATGGTGTATAAACATATATTGCGTTATGTTACTTTTAGCATTTCACCCTTTAGTAGGAATGGTTATGTCACACTTTACACACCAGTTATAGAGTATGACATGCTTATAGATGATTTGTGAAGCATTTATATAGTGCTTATGAAGACTTTTGTATGCTATATAAAGTCTTTATAAGTTGTGCTTCGTATAAAGCGGGACCCAAAAATACAACTCAATACTAGGAAAATGTTTGATGTTTGGTATACTCGGTGTAAAGTGGACAATACCATGTGGGAGGACGGCACACTTCTTTTGAGCCTAAAAGGAAGAAAAGCGTCCCAACATTGTAGGAGGAGATCCTCCCTCAGCTTAAAATCCTAAGTGTATTATAATACAGATGTAGACATTCGTCTTGTCCTATATCTATGTGCCAATATCTTATGACATACAGTACACCTGGATATAACGACAGATGTGTCTATTTCATTTCCATGGAGCCTTAGTTCAATATCCTGTACGATGGAGGCAGTCTTTTACTCAGCTATGTGCCAGTATCATATGACACATACCACGCCTGGATATATCCACAGGTGTGTGCTGGTCCTATTCTGTGTAGGTCTAAATGTAACTCCCATTCTTCCAAAGCCTTTATGACCGAGACATGAGGTTTTGAGATGATGATTCACCTCCCAGTCGGTGATCTTTCGGTCAGACAGCCTCCTGCTAGATTTTTTTCTGAGGTGTAATAATACGATAATTACAACATGACCTAAAAGCTCCTCTTCTCACAAATCTCCCTCCTTCATTCACTCATTCCCTCTATCCTCATCTCTTCTCCTCTCTTCCCACATCCCCCTCCCTAGTCCCTTTACTTATACTCCCTCTATCCTGCTCTCTTTTCCTCTTCTCTACTCACCCCTCTATCCTTGCAGGGGTAAATGTAGCCCCGCTAGAAGAAGCATATGCAGAAAGCAGGAGAATCTGTAATTGCTGCAGATGTAAGATGTCTCTGAACCCAGGCATGGGATCTCAGTAGCGAGCCCTAGTCGCTGTGCCCATCGGTGACATTGCTCTCGGTGCTACGATGTGGTACACGCTGCCCAGCGGTGGGTGTCGACCCGTTTCCTGCGCTGCAGACATGAAAGCTCTGCTATTCCTATTTTAGTGTTAAAATAGATTTTTCTCTCTGGTTTTGATGTTGTTTTGTTGTTCCCTATCAAACTTCATACAACAGTAAGCTACTGTTATTGTACCACAGACGTGATCCTGCATGGAACATACAGTACAGTGATCTATAAAGAACTTGTACTATAAGAAATATAAATTCATGCTCAGTGTATAGGCCTAACCTTTCTATGGTGGTGAACTGCCACTGTTTTGTTAAACCATACTGAAGTCTTTACTATAGTGGTGTGTCATTCTACTATGCCTGTGACATGGGAATCATGCATACTTGGATACATCCAGTATAGCCTTTGTATGGAAGTGAACTTCCACAGTTCTGTTAGTGGAACCATGTAGTATGTCAAGTCCTATTAAATCTAGTAGGCTACAGATAAGCAGTAGGCTATATATCCTGTCTACCTGACTGCTCTTGTTCATTGTCTGTCACTTCAGGAGCTGAGAGACTTTAGGGTGGTCTGTTCTCTCAGTATGTTGCAGATCTACTGACCGTGTAAGGTACTCTCACCTGACAGAGCCACATCTCCCCCTGTTGAGGGAAAAGCATACTGCTGCAGTATACACACCATGATAAGCATAACCACTGTTACTGTTAACTTTAAAACACCTCATAACTAGGGCCAGGAGATTTTCCTGATCATGTGACAGGGATGTGAACAGGAAAAACACCAGGCCATACACCATCAAACTGAAACATGACCATTTTCATATCATCAGAGTATTGGATAAATAATGGTACTCCAATGACTGTTGCTCAACAAATGCACACAATAAACTCTCTATGATGTTCAACTAAAGGGTCTTGAAGTCCAAGCAAAGTACTGTACCCATTACCAGGGGTTCTTAAACTTTATTAGCTTGTGACCCAAAAGAGAAATTGACTGTTCTCCCAGGACCCAAATCGTCATCCAACGACCCAAATTAAGAAGAAATTGTGGGTGATTTATAGATGTATTCTCATAACTCACATGCCCAGTGCCCAGTTTGGGTCCCAACCCATAGTTTAAGAAACCCTACATTAGACAAATGTTTTGCCAACATGTTGTGCCATGTTGAGCACTTCTGATAATTTACGCTCTGTTTAATTTTCGGCTGTCTAATGGAAGAATTCCCTGGGCTGGTGTAGTTCACAGAAATTGCATTTTAGTCCCATGAATAATGATAAATGTTTAGTTTGACTAAAAGCTTATGATAGCTCCTGGTTTCTGCTCTCGCAAGCGCCAAAGGAAAGGAAAAATGTCATGCATTTAATTGGCAATCACCAAGAGATATGTCCCTCATGGATATTATGCCCCACCTGCCGACAGATGGCGCTAATATTCCTCTTAAGTTGTTTTTCAACTGCGTCCAATTGGAATCTATGCAGTCGGCTATACACTTGTCATGTCCCCCGGTGACCGGCTCGTACATAAAACATCTTTCATTCAGGCTGCAAGGGCGTCAAATTCCTTCTTACCTAGCTTTAATGGCGAGCCGTTATAAAAATATGCGTACTGTTAAAAAAAAAATAATGTTCCACCACCAAACTAGTTGCTAATGCTACTTCCTGATTTGGAAAAGTGTAGTGTGTTTTGTCGACCTTTGGAAAGTTTACCAACAAATTAGTTTCCATCAGGCCTTTCGTGACTTTTTTAAAAATCCTACATGTACTTTACGTGCATAAAAGGTTGGATGGAAGCCTGGTTAGTGGCATATCCATCCCTGCATTGAGGTATGTTTTCCAACCCATCTCTTGCCGGCTCTGCAGTGTCTAAATCTAACCATGATGGCGTTCCGACTCCAGTGCAACTCGGTGTAAACAAGCGTAATAGTAGTCGGAATCTGCTGGATAGCTGCATAGATTCCAGTTGAACGCAGTTGACAAAAACGATGTAAAAGGAACAATAGTGCTGGTCGGGCTAGAGTTGACAGCAGACTAGAGTTTTTGAAATGAACCTCAGACTCCTTTGTCGCTATGCGTCAATACTTAAATGTACATTCTTAAATGTGTACCTATGTTTGTCCTCTGCGTGCCTTCCTTAGTATTTCAGTCAGTGATTGTATTTGATTAAGGTTTTATTAAAATGTGTGGTTTTCAGCAAAGGCACACAACAGAGGATGCACATGGGTTCATTTAAAAAACTGTAGACTGCTCTCAACTACGTGGAGGAGTTGAGGTACTGGACAACAATTGGCTACAATCTGTATGCCAGATGATGTCATATTTTAATAATACATTTCCATTACTGGGCGTTACAGGTTAGCTTAAACAAAACGTTGCCATTGTCAGATTTTTCTTGACGATACTTTTTTCACCGAATCGAGAACTAAGTCTTTGTCCAGTTGCAGGTGGTTCTCCACAAACCAGAGACTATTCAGAAAGATATTAAATCCATGTTTTGCACTGAGTGAGGTGTTCCCTCGCCATTTTAGCTGCCAGACATCTTGCATTTCACATCTTCGCAGGAACTAGTCTTTTCTATGCGCCGCGGCCACTTGTAGAAGTAGATGGCAGCGCATCACACATTGCGACCAAAACAAAGATGTACACACATGCAAGAGGCATTTCTCACTCGATACAAGACATGGATGTAGTCTCTTTCTGAATATTCTCTGGTTTTCAGAGAACCACCTGTAACCGGACGCAGACATTTCTAAGATACTTTTTTTCACCGAATTGAGAACGAAAAAATTATCGCCAAGAACAGTTACGTTGAAAGATCTATGGCAACGTTTTGTCTGAGCTAACCTGTAACATGCTGACGACGCGAGCGGTGAAAAATAAATGTGCACGTGTTATTCAATCATTGCACCCACACTGCTGGCGGGTGTCTGCGTGGCCATGCGCTAAAATATATCTTGGTTATGTTTCTGATGCTCGACGCGCTGCAAATCCCTCCTCTGCCATCTCCTCATTGGTTTTTAGGAGCATATACCCACAGTGCCATCTCCTCATTGGTTTTTAGGAGCATATACCCACAGTGCCATCTCCTCATTGGTTTTTAGGAGCATATACCCACAGTGCCATCTCCTCATTGGTTTTTAGGAGCATATACACACAGTGCCATCCCCTCATTGGTTTTTAGGAGCATATACCCACAGTGCCATCTCCTCATTGGTTTTTAGGAGCATATACCCACAGTGCCATCTCCTCATTGGTTTTTAGGAGCATATACCCACAGTGCCATCTCCTCATTGGTTTTTAGGAGCATATACCCACAGTGCCATCTCCTCATTGGTTTTTAGGAGCATATACCCACAGTGCCATCTCCTCATTGGTTTTTAGGAGCATATACCCACAGTGCCATCTCCTCATTGGTTTTTAGGAGCATATACCCACAGTGCCATCCCCTCATTGGTTTTTAGGAGCATATACCCACAGTGCCATCTCCTCATTGGTTTTTAGGAGCATATACCCACAGTGCCATCCCCTCATTGGTTTTTAGGAGCATATACCCACAGTGCCATCTCCTCATTGGTTTTTAGGAGCATATACCCACAGTGCCATCCCCTCATTGGTTTTTAGGAGCATATACCCACAGTGCCATCTCCTCATTGGTTTTTAGGAGCATATACCCACAGTGCCATCCCCTCATTGGTTTTTAGGAGCATATACCCACAGTGCCATCTCCTCATTGGTTTTTAGGAGCATATACCCACGTGTCATCTCCTCATTGGTTTTTAGGAGCATATACCCACGTGCCATCCCCTCATTGGTTTTTAGGAGCATATACCCACAGTGCCATCCCCTCATTGGTTTTTAGGAGCATATACCCACAGTGCCATCTCCTCATTGGTTTTTAGGAGCATATACCCACGTGCCATCCCCTCATTGGTTTTTAGGAGCATATACCCACGTTGGTGATTGAAAGATTAACTGAGGTCCACACTCAGTTCATCTTTGTGGTAATGCACCTTAAAGTTGGTTGCCAACCGCCATATAAAGTTCAAAGAAGCCTGAAGGAAGGAGGAGAGATGACGAGAAATGAATTCGGTTTATGGTTTTATCTGTGGATTAATTGTCGGAGTAGAGGACCTTGTGCATTTCGGGTAAAATAACAACCCAATGTTTATATCCCAGGATAAATTAGCTATCAACAGCAAGCTAGCTAAATTGCCGTATATGCTTAATGCTTTTTGACCTGTCCCCAAATTCATATAATTGGTTCAGAGTTTGTTTTGATATTTCAACCAGCGTGTCATGATTAGGTCTGGTGTGGGTGAACAAAATCAATTTGCAGACGCACGCGCGGTTTGGTCAGCATGTAATGCCCAGTAATGGAAACGTATTAAGTTATATCACGTTATCTGGCATACAAACTGTAGCTTACGTTGAAATGAGCTCAAAACTAAATCTGTTTGCATGTTAGCTAGCTAGACATGCAGTTAGTGTATTAACAGGAAGTACAAAAGGAGTCTCCTCAACACTTGTTGATGAGTAAATGTCGTAATACAAACACGAAGACAATTGACGTAATGGTCGTCAATGAGGCAAACAATTTATGATAATGTGGTTACATGTAGTTGATTTGTAGGTAGTGGTGCTCCCAAAACACCCACTAGCTATTTGGGCCGGGACGATACCAGTGTCTCAATCTTTTTTCCATGGCAAAAATCAAAACACAAAGCTGGTCCTTTAAAAACTTGCTGTAAGTACGACCGGGACGATTTTACAATCTATGTTGTGAGCTGTGGAAAATGCTTGTACAATGTGGAGAAACATTGTGTAGCGTAGACCAAGTTGCTGCAGTTATTTTTATATTGTCAGACAAAACCATCACCTCTTACTGATACTTATTTCAGATTTTCATGAGTTGAGTGACCCTGTTGTTACTAGCAAATGCAGTACAACCATTTATGGGCAAGTTTCTTGAGACTGTAGGTAGTTCACTCACATACAGGGAGATAGTTCCAACTGTCTAAATGATTGTTACATGAAGTACCTAATTAAGTGGGATGTGCATAAGGCAAAGCTACATTTGATCCTCCAAGCTTCCGTTTCTGACGTGTGTGTGTGTGATTGTCAGATAGGAGAAGATGGAGGGGAAGGAGCCAAAGAAGGACCAGAAGCGGCACCAGCAGAAGCACAGCGGGCCCAAGGCGGAGAGGAAAAAGAGCAGGAAACAGCTGGGAACCCCAGCCGGAGATGACGAACGCAAGAGGAACCCCAAAGCGTTTGCGGTCCAGTCAGCAGTGCGCATGGCCAAAACCTTCCACAGGTCAGCAGCATTCGTATATACATGCCCCACTATACTATACTACACTACATGAAAAATCATCCCACCATCAACTTTCATGTTTGAGTTTTAATCATTTATTTAGTTTTATTTCACAAGGTTTACATAGTATATTGTTGTCTTTTTAGTTACTGTGACACTAATCTGTGGTTTTACAAGTTCATAGAAATAGCCATAGGAGTGAATGCTGTTAACATGTATCTTGAGTGGTTCAGACAGATCGTCAGACATTGAGATTTAGAAAAGCGGTGTAGAGGCAGCAGCACAACAAGTGCAGACAGACACAGTTCAACATTGTAGGAAACTATAAACACTGTTCTTTCCCCCTCTCCTAGAGCCCAGGACCTAAAGGCCAAGAAACATCACATACCCCTGGTGGACCGCACCCCTTTAGAGCCTCCCCCGATAGTGGTGGTGGTGGTAGGACCCCCCAAGGTGGGCAAGAGTACCCTCATCCGCTGCCTGATCAAGAACTTCACACGGCAGAAACTAGGGGACATCTGCGGGCCTGTGACTATCGTCTCTGGTGAGCTGAGCTTGGATGTTTCTTACTGTATTGAGATCAATTGGGTCGTATTCATTAGTGCAAAGCAATTTGCAACCGAAAAATGAAAACAAGCACTTCTTCTTGGACAAGTTAAGGTAGTCCCTCCCCGTTTTGTCACATTTGCTTCCGTTTAGTTCCTAGTGAATACAACCTTGTGTGACTACAGAGCTGTCATTTAATGTGTTGTGTTTACCTTGCGTGACCACAGAGCTGTCATTTATTGTGTTGTGTTTACCTCGCGTGACCACAGAGCTGTCATTTATTGTGTTGTGTTTACCTTGCGTGACCACAGAGCTGTCATTTATTGTGTTGTGTTTACCTTGCGTGACCACAGAGCTGTCATTTATTGTGCTGTTTACCTTGCGTGACCACAGAGCTGTCATTTAATGTGCTGTTTACCTTGCGTGACCACAGAGCTGTCATTTAATGTGTTGTGTTTACCTTGCGTGACCACAGAGCTGTCATTTATTGTGTTGTGTTTACCTTGCGTGACCACAGAGCTGTCATTTATTGTGTTGTGTTTACCTTGCGTGACCACAGAGCTGTCATTTATTGTGTTGTGTTTACCTTGCGTGACCACAGAGCTGTCATTTATTGTGTTGTGTTTACCTCGCGTGACCACAGAGCTGTCATTTAATGTGTTGTGTTTACCTTGCGTGACCACAGAGCTGTCATTTAATGTGTTGTGTTTACCTCTCGCGTGACCACAGAGCTGTCATTTATTGTGTTGTGTTTACCTTGCGTGACCACAGAGCTGTCATTTATTGTGTTGTGTTTACCTTGCGTGACCACAGAGCTGTCATTTATTGTGTTGTGTTTACCTTGCGTGACCACAGAGCTGTCATTTATTGTGTTGTGTTTACCTTGCGTGACCACAGAGCTGTCATTTAATGTGCTGTTTACCTTGCGTGACCACAGAGCTGTCATTTATTGTGCTGTTTACCTTGCGTGACCACAGAGCTGTCATTTAATGTGCTGTTTACCTTGCGTGACCACAGAGCTGTCATTTAATGTGCTGTTTACCTTGCGTGACCACAGAGCTGTCATTTAATGTGTTGTGTTTACCTTGCGTGACCACAGAGCTGTCATTTATTGTGTTGTGTTTACCTTGCGTGACCACAGAGCTGTCATTTATTGTGTTGTGTTTACCTTGCGTGACCACAGAGCTGTCATTTATTGTGTTGTGTTTACCTTGCGTGACCACAGAGCTGTCATTTATATGTGCTCGTGCTTACCTTGCGTGACCACAGAGCTGTCATTTATTGTGTTGTGTTTACCTTGCGTGACCACAGAGCTGTCATTTATTGTGTTGTGTTTACCTTGCGTGACCACAGAGCTGTCATTTATTGTGTTGTGTTTACCTTGCGTGACCACAGAGCTGTCATTTAATGTGTTGTGTTTACCTTGCGTGACCACAGAGCTGTCATTTATTGTGTTGTGTTTACCTTGCGTGACCACAGAGCTGTCATTTATTGTGTTGTGTTTACCTTGCGTGACCACAGAGCTGTCATTTAATGTGTTGTGTTTACCTTGCGTGACCACAGAGCTGTCATTTATTGTGTTGTGTTTACCTTGCGTGACCACAGAGCTGTCATTTATTGTGTTGTGTTTACCTTGCGTGACCACAGAGCTGTCATTTATTGTGTTGTGTTTACCTTGCGTGACCACAGAGCTGTCATTTATTGTGTTGTGTTTACCTTGCGTGACCACAGAGCTGTCATTTATTGTGTTGTGTTTACCTTGCGTGACCACAGAGCTGTCATTTATTGTGTTGTGTTTACCTTGCGTGACCACAGAGCTGTCATTTATTGTGTTGTGTTTACCTTGCGTGACCACAGAGCTGTCATTTATTGTGTTGTGTTTACCTTGCGTGACCACAGAGCTGTCATTTATTGTGTTGTGTTTACCTTGCGTGACCACAGAGCTGTCATTTATTGTGTTGTGTTTACCTTGCGTGACCACAGAGCTGTCATTTATTGTGTTGTGTTTACCTTGCGTGACCACAGAGCTGTCATTTATTGTGTTGTGTTTACCTTGCGTGACCACAGAGCTGTCATTTATTGTGTTGTGTTTACCTTGCGTGACCACAGAGCTGTCATTTATTGTGTTGTGTTTACCTTGCGTGACCACAGAGCTGTCATTTAATGTGCTGTGTTTACCTTGCGTGACCACAGAGCTGTCATTTATTGTGCTGTTTACCTTGCGTGACCACAGAGCTGTCATTTATTGTGTTGTGTTTACCTTGCGTGACCACAGAGCTGTCATTTATTGTGTTGTGTTTACCTTGCGTGACCACAGAGCTGTCATTTATTGTGCTGTTTACCTTGCGTGACCACAGAGCTGTCATTTAATGTGTTGTGTTTACCTTGCGTGACCACAGAGCTGTCATTTATTGTGTTGTGTTTACCTTGCGTGACCACAGAGCTGTCATTTATTGTGTTGTGTTTACCTTGCGTGACCACAGAGCTGTCATTTATTGTGTTGTGTTTACCTTGCGTGACCACAGAGCTGTCATTTATTGTGTTGTGTTTACCTTGCGTGACCACAGAGCTGTCATTTATTGTGTTGTGTTTACCTTGCGTGACCACAGAGCTGTCATTTATTGTGTTGTGTTTACCTTGCGTGACCACAGAGCTGTCATTTATTGTGTTGTGTTTACCTTGCGTGACCACAGAGCTGTCATTTATTGTGCTGTGTGTACCTTGCGTGACCACAGAGCTGTCATTTATTGTGTTGTGTTTACCTTGCGTGACCACAGAGCTGTCATTTATTGTGTTGTGTTTACCTTGCGTGACCACAGAGCTGTCATTTATTGTGTTGTGTTTACCTTGCGTGACCACAGAGCTGTCATTTATTGTGTTGTGTTTACCTTGCGTGACCACAGAGCTGTCATTTATTGTGCTGTTTACCTTGCGTGACCACAGAGCTGTCATTTAATGTGCTGTGTTTACCTTGCGTGACCACAGAGCTGTCATTTATTGTGCTGTTTACCTTGCGTGACCACAGAGCTGTCATTTAATGTGCTGTTTACCTTGCGTGACCACAGAGCTGTCATTTAATGTGTTGTGTTTACCTTGCGTGACCACAGAGCTGTCATTTATTGTGTTGTGTTTACCTTGCGTGACCACAGAGCTGTCATTTATTGTGTTGTGTTTACCTTGCGTGACCACAGAGCTGTCATTTATTGTGTTGTTTACCTTGCGTGACCACAGAGCTGTCATTTAATGTGTTGTGTTTACCTTGCGTGACCACAGAGCTGTCATTTATTGTGTTGTGTTTACCTTGCGTGACCACAGAGCTGTCATTTATTGTGTTGTGTTTACCTTGCGTGACCACAGAGCTGTCATTTATTGTGTTGTGTTTACCTTGCGTGACCACAGAGCTGTCATTTAATGTGTTGTGTTTACCTTGCGTGACCACAGAGCTGTCATTTATTGTGTTGTGTTTACCTTGCGTGACCACAGAGCTGTAATTTATTGTGTTGTGTTTACCTTGTGTGCTAACGCCGCCACACCACCATCTTCATTTTCCTTTCAGGAAAGAAGAGGCGTCTTACCTTCATCGAGTGTAGCAATGACATCAATACAATGATTGACTTGGCAAAGGTTGCTGACTTGGTAAGTTAATTTGTGTATGGTGGTTAAAGGCAAAATGTCTGAATTTTAAAGGCATTGATGACAAGATAGAATTGTACTACTTATGATATTGGAATACGTACAGTGTCTGTTTTGATGCCTTATTGTTGGCTTTTTAGTATATTTTATCATGCTACAAAAATGCAGTGTTGGCATAAACACTAATGTGTCCTATTCACTATGTAGTGAATAGTGCACTACTTTTGACCTATTCACTATGTAGTGCACTACTTTTGACCAGGGCCCATAGGGCTCTGGTCAAAAGTAGTGCACTATATAGCAAGTAGGGTGCCATTTGAGATGCACATATCTGTGACATTTGAATTGAACCCAGATTTCCCTACCAAACAATAAAAATAGACTTTACGTGATGCTATCAGTGAGCTAAAGACTGACATCCCTGTGGTCCACCAGGTGCTGATGCTCATTGATGCCAGCTTCGGCTTTGAGATGGAGACCTTTGAGTTCCTCAACATCTGCCAGGTGCACGGCTTCCCGCGCATCATGGGCGTGCTCACCCACCTGGACTCGTTCCGCAATAACAAGGCCCTTCGCAAGACCAAGAAGCGGCTCAAGCATCGCTTCTGGACTGAGGTCTACCAGGTCGGCACCGAAATTAGAATGAGAAGCTTTTTATCTTTGGCTTCACACCATAAATTGTATTAGCAATTGTGTGTGTAAGGTTGAGTGAGTCAGTGCAAATAGTCTCTTAAAATGTAGGTGAGTACAGGTAGACGGGTCTGTGCAGGTAGACAGCTTAGGGTTAGCTGTTCAACAGTCTTACGGACTGGAGGTCGAAGCTGTCTCGGAACCTGTTCGTCCGAGACCTGATGCTCAGGTACCGCCTGCCGGAAGGTAGCGGAGAAAGCAGTCCTTGGCTGGAATCCTTGGCGATCTTCTGGACTTCCTCAGAGACCGCCTGGTGTAGATGTCCTGCTGCCTGCATGACTGGGCAGTCTTCACCACCCTCTGTAGAGCCTTGTGGTTCAGGCCGGGTAGTTGCCGTACCAGGCGGTGATGCAGCCAGACAGAATGCTCTCAATGGTGCACCTGTAAAGTTCCCTGAAGATCTGAGGGGCCAAGCCAAACCTCTTCAGCCACCCTGTAGTCTACAATAACCTCCTTGGTTTTGCTGAGGTTGAGGGAGAGGTTATTGTCCTGGCACCACTCTGCCAGGGCTCTAACCACCTCTCTGTAGGCTTTCTCGTCGATCAGCCCTATCACTGTCGTGTCGTCAGCAAACTTGATGATGGAGTTGGTTTGACAGGGTTTTTTTTGAAGTATTTTTATTGGTTTTCACATATATTTTCAAACAGTACAAAGCATGGATAATATCAAAAGCAACAACAACTGAACACCATACTGTAACTAACTATATACAATCTATATATACAATCTATATATACAATCTATAGCTAGCACATTTCATATTTAATTTCTTGGCAAGCGCTGAGATATTTCTGATGTGCTAGATAAACCTTGGAGGTAAATTTGCAGAGTTGGCCAGTCTGTGCCAACCCTTCACATCCCTTTCATACATCCTGCAACTCATATTTGTTCTCTTGTGCTATCGAAGTGACAAGTTGACTTGTGATCTTCTTAGGTTTGTCTTGATAAGATGTTAAAAAAAAAAAGTACACTCTCTGTCACCTTGCACGTTGTAAATGTGTTATAGTTATGAAGGCTAACAATCTCATAAACATGGCATGCGGTCTTTCTCTGAACCTAATCCAACACAAGTCCCTTTCCTGAACAGTGTTCCACGTTCCCTCTTTGTTCCCACAGGGTGCCAAACTCTTCTACCTGTCCGGTATGGTGTACGGAGAGTACCAGACCCAGGAGGTCAAGAACCTGGGCCGCTTCATCTCCGTCATGAAGTTCCGCCCGCTGGTGTGGCAGCAATCTCATCCCTACGTCGTGGCCGACCGGTGAGTGTCCAGACCTTTATAGAGCAATGTGTTTGTAATGGAAAGTAGCTAGAACTGATTCCGAGTAGGGAAAGTGACATGATCCATGCTGTTGAATGGTGCCATATATGGTTATTGTGTGTAACAGAGCTGTTTTCTAATAGAAACAATGTGTATGTTTGGTGCGTGTGTGTGTGTGTTGTGTGCCTGTGAGCAATGGATCCTACTACCCTGCTTCCATTTTCACTCTGTTTTCAAATGTTCTTGTTGAACTGTACCCCTTCACTGTTCCTCGATCACATTCACCATCTACACAGCATGGAGGATTTGACGGACCCCGAGATGGTGAGGGTGGACCCCAAGTGTGATCGTACTGTGTCTCTCTATGGCTACCTGAGGGGGACATACTTGAAGAATAAAGGCCAGGTCCATATTCCTGGTAAGTATGCTCATTGGGTTAAGAGCAAATAAGAATCTGAGCCCTTTTTAGGAACACTGACTTGTGGAGAAGAGATGGATTTAATACTGCATCAATACTCTCAAATCTAGTACATATTGACATGCACTATTCACATTCACCAATGTATTTTGCAAATAAACATAGCATGTGGTTACTGCGATGGTGTTTTTGGAAAATGTTTCACTCCTACACAGTTGTACAAAAGTGGGGTTTTGAAAACATTGATTCAGATTCAGAAAGCTATATTGTCTTAACATTGGGCAATTTGGTTTGAAACCTAACACATGATGGCACCCTCTGCAGGTGTGGGGGACTTTGCGGTGGCAGACATCAGCTTCCTGCCAGACCCCTGCGCTCTGCCTGAAGCGCAGAAGAAGAGGGCGCTGAACGAGAAGGAGCGGCTGCTCTACGCTCCCATGGCGGGGGTCGGGGGGGTCGTGTACGATAAGGACGCAGTGTACATCGACCTGCCCGGCGGCCACGTCAATCAAGAACAGGTCAGTTCCAACCCCTGGGCCATGTTCAGTAAGACACAGAAAAGGAAAATGCTTTGAAACATTTAACAAAAAATAAAAAACGATGTATTTTTATTGGTCAAAGTCAGGCAGTTGATGGATGTGATATGAAAGTGCTCCTGAATATGATTTACTACTGTTATATACATTGGCTTGAGACTGTTGTAATGAGTGTACTAAACCGAAAGTGTCATGGACCGTTGAAAATTCCCTCTCCCCTGAACCTAGATAATGTCCAGAGGATTTCGGTAATGTGTGTGTGTGTGTGCACACGCTCCTATAATCAGTTACCTCTGTCCCATGTCCACTAGGAGGAGGTCCGTCCCACCACAGAGTTGGTCCAATCCCTCATCAGTACACACACCACCCTGGATGCCAAGATGGCCGCCAGCAAAGTGTCACTGTTCACAGGGGCGGCTGCCCTGACCCCCAGGGAAGTGGAGGAGGAGGAGGAGGAGAACGGGTGAGTGACGCTCAGGCAGCAACGTCCTATCCCATATATTATGCGCTACTTTTGAAAGCCACTATGGAATCATTTGAGACACAGCCCTAAACTCATTGTTAAAATTGGTTAAAGACTAATTGTCGAGTCGCAGCCCTAAAATATTGTTAAAATCTGTTTATAAACTTATTGTTAAAAGAGAACCTCATCGTCGTGTTAATCTCATGGACTGTCAGTCCTTGCAATTTGAGAGTCGCTACATTTCTCCAGTCCTATCGCTCAGCTTTATAGCAAACCAAGTGGCTGCCGTTTTGTTCTTTTGTGAAATAAAAAGTGGACCCTTAAATAAAGGCATATAGAAAATGATACACATTTTTGCCTCTGACTTGTGTTGGTCTCCATCTTGTCTTACAGGCTGACGTCAGGACTCCAGGAGAGCCGAGTCTGGGACCCTGAGACACAGAGAGAGAGGAGGAAGGCTGTCTTCACTGAAGAGGAAGATGATGATGATGATGATGACAGTGATGGTAGCAGTGAAGAAGAGGGGGATGAGGAAGGAGAGTCTGAAGAAGAGGATGAGGAAGATGAGGGGGGAAACAAAAGGGAAGAAGAAGAAACGGTTTTGAAGAACGAGGCAAATGACAAAACTGAACCAAAAGAGAAGCAAGGAATAAAGACCGTCCCTCCGGTGAAGAGACAGAAGATGGAGGAAAGGAAAGCGGAGAAAGGGCCAGTGGTGGAGGTACCTGCCTTTGCAGACAGTGAGGATGAGCTGGAAATGAGTGAGGAGGAGGAAGGGGGGAAGGGAGAGCAGGAGAGTGAAGGAGAGGAAAGCGATTCGGAGGGGGAAGAAGATGAAGAAGACGGTGCAGTGGAAAAGGGTGATCTCAAACCGATAGACTCGGGTCATTGCTCGGAGGAGGAGGATGCGAGTGACTCAATACAAGATGACTGCGAAACCAATGTCTCGGGCAAAGAAGGCAAGAAGTCGAATGCCACCTCCAAAGAGGAAGATGAGGAGATGGAGGGAGGAGAGCTGTGCTATGAAAGTGCCGGTAATATTCTGTCTATTCAGCGTAGTTTCATTGTGGCCCCTCCCCCTTGTCTATACTACCTCTTCAGGGTCCACAGATTTTTGTTCAATAATGCTGCTCTGAATTGAGTACCAAGTTGAATACTTGAATCAGGTGTGTTAGTGGCGGGCTGGAACAAAAACCTGCACACACTGGTGTAAGCAATATTGTGACGGATGCACCTTACCCCCAACAGTTGTCTTACGCTCTAGGCACTCCTGTAGATCTGAAAGGACTGGATAGGTTTCTTGCCTTGTGATAGGGCATTAGATTATCCTATCTAATCGTATTAAATGTACATGAGTGCCTAGGAGCTAAGGGTCGATTTAGCATTCAGAATGCTTCTTCTGTCTGCCATATTGCGTTCACCTTGTGAACACTGATGGGGAGGGGAAGTGGCTAAATGGAACAAGAACTTAAGTTGGAATCAATAATTCATTTGACCTTTGACCCTAACCCACCTCATGTTTCTCAGGGTCACTGCGGTGGAAGGAGGGCCTGCAACAGAAAGCGTCGGAGGCGTTTCTACGGCAACAGCGCGCCGCCCCCAACCTGCGTAAACTGGTGTATGGCACAGGTAACGTCTCCTCCTGGGTTTCAGTAACAATATCATTTTTGGTTCTTAGAAAAAAAATATTTTCCCTTTTATCCTAATGTCATGGCGGATCTTGTTTGTTGAGCACTAGTGTATTCATTAATGCACACTATAGCGATAAAAAAATGACAGTTTCATATTGGACTATTTCGCCCCATTTGCTTCCGTTTGTGCCTAACCTTGATTTCTGACTGTCTACGCTTGTTTCCTTCAGTGGCAGAGGATGATGATGATGGGGAGGAGGATGAGGAGGAGCTGGGAGGGCTGTTTCGAGTCAGCCGCCCTGAGAAGGGCAAGAAGCATCGTGCGGACGGCGTGGACTGCTCCAGTTTTGAACCCGATGCCGCTCGCAATTGGGACCTGGAAGAGGTAAAATAAATCTACAAAACCATATTGTAGCGCCCCTTTCCTTTGTCCCATCTTTTACTACAGGGTTTATCTTCCTCTGGGACCCCAAGGGTTGCACATTTTTGTTTTAACCCAGCACTAGCACACCTTATTTGGTACTGGACATTTAAAGTGTGGAAAGACCAACCGTTTGAAGAACGGCATTAAGTAAGATGTTAGGAGCTATGGATGGAGGCATTCATACATTCATATTCTGGCCTGGGTTGGGCTCAATACAATTTAGTTTCCATCAATTCAAGAGATGAATTCAACTTGAGAATATGTTTTGTAATTGACATAAATATTGTGTCTCAGATGCTGGACTCGATACGGGACTGTTTTGTTACGGGGAAATGGGAAGACGATCAAGATGCTGCTACATTGCTGAAAGAGGATGGTAAGGAGTTGCTGCTCATTGCTCAATACTGTCGGGATTGTTTTCATGACTTTCTCGGTCTTGTCCTTTTTTAAAAGTGCTTTATAACTGCAATCTGTACCATTTGAAATGAAATCTGTTAAGGTCGACTCCTGTGTGCACATCAAATATAGTAAGCAGAGAGCAATTGAAATTCATCTTCCCCAATTGTAATTATTTTCATGTGCTCCGGATATGGGCTCATATTCCCAACAGAGTAGTCCCAATCCATCAGGGCTATGTACTGTATATGAGAAGTCCACTGTTCATTATCACCCCCTTGCTAACGTGCTCTTCTTTTCTCTTTTAGAGGAGCTGTATGGCGACTTTGAGGACTTGGAGACGGGGGAAGTGCACAAGGGGAAAGCTGCCAAGCAGAAGGACCAAGCCGAGGAAGAAAGTGATGAGGAGGAGAAGCTGATGAAGGTGGACGACGAGACCCAGAAGAACAAGCGTCTGGAGAAGAAACGGCGGCTGAAGGAGCGTTTCGACACAGAGTACGACGACGGAGACGCCACCTACTTTGACGACCTCAAGGAGGAGATGCAAAAACAGGCAGAGGTGAGGGGTTATTGGGTCATAGGTAAACGTTTGTTATGACAGGAGGCAGAAGTCTCTGGCCCTGTTCGAATACTTCAGAAATGTCTCCTTTTTCCTTTCTTGATGTAGTCACAGATTGTTTTACAAATAATATATGTTTTGTGTGGGTATTTTGACACTTAATTTAGACAGTTATGAAATGAGTGGGGATTACAGACATGTGGGAGAAACAGTGGGAAGAGAGGGTGCAGGCAATGTTCCCAAAAAAATGTAGTCACTGCGCAAATTTCATGTATGCTGAGCACAAACTTGAACTTTGTGAAAATGTTGTGCAACTTCCGGCATGCGTTTACTGTGCACACTGAGGCTGTACCTGATTTAAGTTAGTTTTAACAGTGGCCAAGTAGGCTACTGTGGCTATTTGATCATAATATAGGCCTACCATAAAAAACTGAAGAAAAACACATCCCGGAACATTTTAACATGGAACTAGAAAAGCTATCATTCAGCCTACAGTAGCAGCCAATGTGTGGTGTTCAATGCCTACATTCCATTATAATATAAAAAATATGAACATGCAGGGCTTGACATTAACCTGTTTAGTCAAGGAGGTGACTGAAAATGTTGTTTGACGGAAGAAACCACTTTACAAAATCAAATTCGTTATTATTCCCATACCATTATTACAGAGAATCAGACAAATTATGCTACAATCTGCCTATTGGCTACTTATTCAAGACCGTCTCAAAATACAACACTTCCCCTTTAAGACACAAAAAAGCTCAGTACCTGACTTGCTTTCCAAAGATGGCTAGAAATGCACACATTTTGTGCTCTTGTTGGACGCAGTCACTCCCTCATTGTTGACTAGAAATGAGCTATAACTGGCCTAATAACTCACTATCAAAGAATAGGAACAAATGTGCACTCATGGCTACATGCAGCTCTCACTTTGATCTCGAAACAAGCGCATCTACTCGAACGCTCATACTGTAAACACAGTTCAAAGTGAATGGCACATATCCATATGGCAATGGCTATTTGCATATAGGCCTACTGCAGCTGTGGTTAGTTATGGCGCACCGTTCTGTGTAGAATACTGCGGAGTCATGCCTGTCAATGCATTAGAATCCTACTCCAATGCGCTCTGCCTGCAAGAAAATCTCTTGCACAGTTAATTTTCCATACGAAATCTTGCGTAGTTTGTTTTGTTTTTCGGTATATTACATTGAAAGTGGCTAATATTGCGTTGGTACGATCACAATTGCCACAGTAGAGTGAAACGTTGATAGTGTTAACTAAAGTGGAAAACTGTAGAAAGTTGAGTGACTTTCAATCTCGGGCTTGTGTGCGCTCGCTCATATTTCTTCTGCACGGCTGCACACCTGCGCGCGCACACAGCTTAGAGGGAACATTGGTTGCAAGGTACTGTCTCCAGTGGGGAGCGTCGCGTGACATGGCAGGAGTGTTACCACTCAACCATGGCTCGGCGCGTGAACACAGATCTGGATTGGTTGGCTTGGTGAGCGATAGGGTGGTAACCTTACTTGCACCTACCCAACCACCAGATCTGTGCTTACGTCTAAGAAACGAGGAAGGATGCATTTGGAAATTATTCAAACGGGGTCAAGGTAACATCTTATTATACCCAAAAGGAAACCAAAGTTGTCAGTGGCATTCCGATCAGACATTGGGTCGTGTTCATCAGGCACAATGAGGGAAAATCAGTCTTGAAACGCAACACAAAATTGTGCATGCTCTTTTTTTTCTTTTTCTAAATCCACTTACAGGACTGTCAACCTTGGCACTGACACAAAGTATATTCAGTATGTGGCCCGTGTGGGATTCAAACCAACAACCCTGGTGTTGACAACACCATGTTCTAACCCACTGAGCCTTTCATTTCACCACAATCTCTAAACCTTTCTCCTCTTCCTAGCTGAACCGGGCTGAGTTTGAGGACGTGGATGACGAGACACGGGTCCAATACGAGGGCTTCCGGCCTGGCATGTATGTCCGTCTGGAAATCCCCTCCCTGCCCTGCGAATTTGTCACCAACTTTGACCCCCACTATCCCATCATCCTCGGGGCTCTAGGTGCCAGCGAGGGGAACGTAGGCTACCTGCAGGTAAGCGAGGGTTAACGAGTCAGGCGCCGATCCATTTAAATTGAAGTAAAGTGAATTGGACTTCCAGTTCAAGAACTGAAAACTCCTTGGCTGTGTCTGAAATATCCCCCTATTAAACACAGGGACGTCCCATTGAGACCGATGTCTCTTTTGCAAGGGAGCCCTGATTCACAAAAATGCAGCAAAATAAGGAATTACTGACAATTAGAAAAATCCAAGGCGGGAGCATGAAACATACAAAAATACCATTTTGAAAACTCATGCATTCCTCTGTAAAAAGGTCACTTACCAATACCCTGAAATGTCTGAAAGGCAACGCTGCGTCCAATTGTAGGGTATTCTGAAATGTGTTCCATGTATGTGGCACGTAAAACTAAAGGGTGTTTTACCTAAATCAGTAATTTCAAGAATTAGCCATTCCTGTGAGCGAGTAAGGTATTTGTACTTCTGTAGGTCAGGAGCGATGTAGTATGGTAGTTTCTGCACGAGCGCTTTATAAATGAACAGAAGGCAATGCTCTCTGCGTTGCCAATGATGGCCAGCCCACTTTCTGATACAGATCACAGTGACGGAAAGTCAACTGAACTAATTATTCTATCAAGCGAAAGGCACAATCGATTTCTGTAGAAGAAGTCCATCTTAATTCTGTTTCTTCGTTAGCTCATCTACATGTTTTAAATGACTTCTTGTCATCGATCCAAATGCCTTATGAGTGGACTTGCTCCATTCAGC
The DNA here is from genome assembly GCF_965601325.2 of Salmo salar. Taxonomy (NCBI): domain Eukaryota; kingdom Metazoa; phylum Chordata; class Actinopteri; order Salmoniformes; family Salmonidae; genus Salmo; species Salmo salar. Next base: position 34,525,012 of record NC_138292.1, read on the forward strand.
GTGCAGATATGTCTGAGCTCTAGAGAACAGAATACACTTTGTTTTATCTGCAGTCAGTACCAGTTTGTGGTCAACAAGTGCTTTTTGTATGACATTATGGAGCAGTCTGCGGTTCAGCTATAGCCTGATTCGAAGAGGAGGCAGAGTAAAGCACACTGTCATCAGCATAAGTGTAGCTTGCAGTTTTCCACTAAGGAACCAATATTGTTTATGTACAGTGCGAATAGTATTGGCTGTAAATCAGTTGTGCAGTGGTGCCTGGAGAAGTGGGTATACTAATGTTTTGCTAAAAATATTTCTAAACAGACCCGCCATGTGTGAAAATTTATGAGAGTCACATAGGCCTAAACTGAAATTTTGTTCATGTTTTTGCTCACACTTTCTTTTAAATGGAATGTTAAGTCCACAACAATGATTAACCACATCAGGAGACCACTTTTGAGGTCTGGGGAAAAATCTATGAAACATTTACATTTGAGTGTAGTTACCCTTTTAATTCAACTACAGGCATCTAGCACTGTTTGGTTAGCAGTGTTTCTGTATTGCACATGAGATGGAGTTTGCAAAACAAATGGCCACTGGATTGATATCATATCGTTCTGCCAGGTAAGCATAGGCTACTTTGTAGCTAGTTAACATTTAATTGAAGGTTTTTGGGAAAACCTTTCCATCTACCAGAAGATGGTTAGGCCCATCATTAGCATCGCACATTTTTTCCTGTTCCTTAATTGTTTGAAACCTGGAAGTTTGATTGGTGGAGTGCTGCAGAGATGGTTGTCCTTCTGGAAGGTTCTCCCATCTCCACAGAGGAACTCTGGGGCTCTGTGACCATCGAGTCTTGGTGGTTCCAAACTTCTTCCATTTAAGAATGATGGAGGGCACTGTGTTCTTGAGAACCTTCAATGCTGCAGAAATGTGTTGGTACCCTTCCCCAGATCTGTGCCTCGACACAATCCTGTCTCGGAGCTCTACAGACAATTCCTTCGACCTCATGGCTTGGTTTTTGCTCTGACATGCACTGTCAACTGTGGGACCTTATCTAGACAGGTGTGTGCCTTTCCAAATCATGTCCAATCAATTGAATTTACCACAGGTCGACTCCAATCAAGTTGTATAAACATCTCAAGGATGATCAATGGAAAGAGGATGCACCTGAGCTCAATTTCGAGTCTCATAGCAAACAGTCTGAATACTTATGTAAATAAGTTATCTGTTTTCTATTTTTAATACATTTAGAAACATTTCTTAACCTGTTTTCACTTTGTCATTATGGGGTATTTTTTTAAAATCTATTTTAGAATAAGGCTGTAACGTAACAACATTTGGAAAAAGTCAAAGGGTCTGAATACTTTCCGAAGGCACTGTATATGCCTCATCACAATTCTATCTCAGAGATCTACGGACAGTTCCCTGGACTTCATGGTATAGCTTCTGCTCTGACATGCACTGTCAACTGTGGGACCTTATATAGACAGGTGTGATTCTTTCTAAATCATGTCCAATCAATTGAATTGGCCACAGGTGGACTCCAAGTTGTAGTGATATCTCAAGTATGATCAAAAGAATTTGGATGCACCTGAGCTCAATTCAGACTGAAACACAAAATGTGGGATAAGTCAAGGGGTAAGAATACTTTCTGAAACCAATGTGGTGATCTTAGATAGCTTCTTTACATCGATTTCATACAGACACTACCAGATGGGATGATAAACTTGAAGATTTCATCTATCTAACTAGCACCAGTCTGTATAGCTACTCTCTCCCTCACATGTAAAACTCACCGGCCCCTGACCATCATACTGCTGCAAGCAAGTGGCACCTAAGTCGTGCAGCAAGCCAGTTCCTAAGTTGAAACAATGTTATTAAAAGAAGTGTACGTGTATTTTGACTATCTGAAGAAATGTCATGATATTCGAATAGAGAAATTATTTAAGATGCCCATCCCTAGAATAGGGTGCATTTCGGAAGCATCCCTTGTTTTCCAACTCTTTCATTTGAATTAAGTAATCTTCTGAATTTAAATGGAATTGATCCAACCCTGCAATGGGTGATGCAGTCCTTTTGAGAGCACTAAATGTAGTGGAAGGTCTTGTTTGTTGAATAGTAGATGTAAATCCCCTCAGCTAAGCTTCTTAACAGACTAGGCCTAAGTAATGGGCCAAGAACCATGCTTAGTCATGCTTACTGAACTTACCTAAGTTCATACTTTTTCAGAAAGCAATATGGTTCAACTCATCCCAGTGTTGATTTATTTAAATGTTAACATTGTATTTGCATCTTTCCCTATAAATTAAGATCTAAACAAATGGCATGATAAGTGTAATTTGTATAGAACTTTTCCAAGTGCCTCAAGATGATCTTTCTCTTGTCCCAGATGCGGTTAAAGAAACATCGATGGCACAACCGGATCCTGAAAACGCGCGACCCCCTCATCTTGTCCCTGGGCTGGCGTCGCTTCCAGACCATCCCCCTGTACCACATCGAGGACCACAACGGGCGCCACCGCCTGCTCAAGTACACACCGCAGCACATGCACTGTGGTGCCACCATCTGGGGTGAGAGCAGTAATGCGGCTGTAGTTTTAGTATTTGTTAGTTATTGATTCAGGTGGCACCTTTTTCCTCCATTGCAACTATTCATCAGAGGGCTGTATCACATAGCAGGATCGCTACGTTAACCAGCTAAGTTTGATGCGCATTCTGATATAGCTCTTGATTATCTGGTTCCTTAAGAAGCTAAATTGTAAAATATGTTGAGGGCGTCGATCCGGTTGTACTATGCCTATATATCTACATATATCTATGAAAACTGAAATAACGTAATATTTCTGACAACTAACTGACATGCCCCCCTGGTCAGAATTACATGGATCAATCAACTTACCTGTTAGAATATAGGTCAAATAATGAATACATGTGAACCCTGTCCTTCTCTGCTGTGTTCCTAGGTCCCATCACACCTCAGGGTACTGGCTTCCTGGCTGTGCAGTCAGTCGCAGGAACGAAGGTAAGAACCACAGAGGCAGGCCACAAAGGAAATAATTACATGTAATCCTTTTACACTTGTGGGAATTGGGCTATATGTATAGGGCTAAATTCAAATGTTTCTTACAGAAGAAATATAAGATGCATATGCATAACCATGGTAGAAATTGAAAGGGAACAGGTTGGAGATTATTTGGAATTTATTAGACCAAAGGTGAGGACATAACTGTTACCTGACACAATACTGAATCCAAACATTACATTGTTGACACTGTTAAGTTCTAAATAAACCGAGTAAAAAAACTCATGGGTGCTTAGTGAAGCTCAAACCAAGTTTATTCACCCACTGGGTCATACAGCTGCATAAGACCAATAACATATTCACACAAGCACTGGTATTTAACCCTTTCTGCTATGCTGAGCTCCTCCTTACACATCTGAACAGCCAATACACCTCTGTTGCAATCCAGAAGATTAGTGATTATATGTTCTTCCTCACTTCATCTAACATGATCTCTGCCCAAATTCCTCACTCCTCTCCAACTCACGGTTTTCATGTTGACTTGTACCAGACTGGCTCTTCTCCTCCCATGGGATCCCTGATGGCTAACAATAACATATACTGACAGAATGTAAACGTTAATAACATATCTTGACCGAATGTAAACATTCTACATTCCCCTCTCTCCTTCTGATATGGTTAAGGATATTTAATATTTTCAAGTTTATAAGTCAGAACCCATCAATACTATGTGCATTTTACATATACTGTAGTTTTCGCAGCATTTGTTGATAATGAAATCTGAAAGTACTCTGGATACATTCAGTAACATAATAAGTATCCCAGTTAGCTGCAGGGATAGGGGCATCTTGTTTCAGGTGGTGCTCAAGTTTAGAACATCTGTCAGTTGAATCCCATACAGCGCTGTAAAGCGGAGACCCTGAATGCTGACGTCATGTATAGCATGTTATTTACAGCCACCGTGTTCCAATTTAAGCACTTATCAATTTCCAAATCTAACATTTTACAACCTGTATACGGGCTGGAGTGTAGAGGGTTAACATCCCTGACTTGGATGCAACACAGCAGCCAACCCCGAGGCTACGGCTGAGGACACATGCGTACAAGAAGTCCTGCTACGACCTCCATCAACTTTGCAAAAGGACAATATCAGGAACAGGGTGGAATCCTATTATACCAGCTCCAACACATGTGACAGGGGCTACAGTACATTACGGACTACAAAGGAAGCCCTAGCCGTGATCTGCCCAACGATGCCTCTCTACAAGACAAACTCAATGCCTTTTTATGCAGGTTTCAACAAAAACAACACAGAGCCCTGCATGAGAGCCCACACTAATCCAGAGGACTGGGTAATTTCTCTCTATGAGGCTGACGTAAGGTTTTTAAACAGGTCAACACTCTTAAGAACGCTGGGCCAGACGGTATTCCTGGGGCATGTCCCCAGGGCATGCGCAGACCAGCTGGCAGGCGTCTTCGCTGACATTTTCAACCTCTCTTTGTCCCAGTCTGTAATCCCCACATGTTTCAAGCTGACTACCATCATTCCTGTTCCCAAAACCTCTTAAGGCATCCTGCCACAATGACTACCGCCCTGTAGCACTCACATCTGTAATAATTAAGTACTTTGAAAGACTGGTCATGGCACATATTAACTCAATCATCCCAGACACCCTGGACCAATTAGAATTTGCATGATGCCCCAACAGATCCACTGACAACGCAATCTCAATTGCACTCCATTTTTGCCCTCTCCCACCTAGAAAAAAGGAATGCATACTATGTGAGGACGCTGTTCATTGACTACAGCTCAGCGTTCAACACCATAGTGCCCTCCGAGCTCGGGACCTTGGAACTGAACACCCCCCTCTACAACTTGATGTTGGACTTCCTGACGGGTCCATCCCAGGTGGTAAGAGTAGGCCACGATACCTCCGTCACATTGCCCCTCAACATGGGGGGGCCCCCAGAGGTGTGTGCTTAGTCCCCTCCTGTACTCACTTTTCACCCACAACTGTGTGCCCATGCACGACTTCAACTCCATCAAGTTGCTGACAACACGATGGTGGTCGGCCTGCTCACCAACAGCCGACCTGTAGGGAGGTGGTCAGAGACCTGTCCGTGTGGGACCAGAACAAGAATCTCTCCCTCAACGTCAGCAAGACCAAGGAGCTGATCGTGGACTTCAGGAAGGAGGGGAGGGTGCAGATCCACATCGACGGGCCGCAGTAGAGCGGTTAAAGAGCTTCAAGTGCCTCGGTGTCCACATAACTGACTTAACTTGATCCTCTCACACCAGCACAATCGTGGAGAATGCTTGGCAGTGCCTCTTCTCCCTCAGGAGGCTGAAATGATTTGGAAAGGCCCCTCAGATTCTTAGGAACTTTTACAGCTGCTCCATGGAGAGCATCCTGACTGGTTGTATCACTGTCTGGTATGGCAACTGCACCGCCCTTGACCGGAAGGTCCTACAGTGGATGGTGCGGGAGGCCCAGCGCATCACTGGGAGGACATGCATGCCTGGGAGAGTCTGAGAAAGCCCTGAAAAATTGCCAAAGACTCCAATCACCCAAAACATGGACTGTTCTCCGTGCTCACGTCTGGCAGACAGTACCGGTGAATCAAGGCTCCGACCAACAGACTTCTTAAACAGCTTCTATATCTTGGCCATAAGACTGTTAAATGGCTAAACAAATACTGCCCCCCCCCCCCCCCCCCATGCTGTTCATTGATTTATTGATTGCCATTACCTTTTTTAGTATCTATCTATTTTATCCTGCTACCGGTTACTATTACTCTTGTTTACATGTATATATTGCCAGTAGTATAATACCATAAGTATTTATATATTTCTGCTTCCAGTCACTTTTCAGCCCTGTTTACATGTACAGTGCCTTCAAAGTATTCACTCTCCTTTACTTTTTCCACATTTTGTTGTTACAACTTGAATTTAAAATTGATCAAATTTAGATTGTCATTGATCTACACACAATACCCCATAATGTCAAAGTGGAATCTTTGTAGCTGAAATATTTTGAGTCAAGTATTCAAACCATTTGTTATGACAAGCCTAAACAAGTTCAGGGGAGGGTGCGGGGGAGGGAGTAAACATGTGCTTAACAAATATCATAAGTTGCATGGATTCATTCTGTGTTCAATAATAATGGTTAACATGATTTTTGAATGACTACCAAATCTCTGTACCCCACACATACAATTATCTGTAAAGTACATCAATCAAGTAGTGAATTTCAAGCACAAATTGAACCACAAAGAACAGAGGTTTTTCAATGCCTCGCACAGAAGGATGGCGATTGGCAGATGTGTAAAAATAAAAAAAGCAGACGCTAAATATCCCTTTGAGTATGGTGAAGTTGTTAATTATAATTTGGATGGTGTATCAATACACCCAGTCACTACAAAGATACAGGTGTCCTTCCTAACCCAGTTGCAGGAGAGGAAGGAAACTGCTCAGGGATTTCATCATGAGCCCAATGGTGATTTTGAAACACAGTTTAATGGTTGGGATATGAGAACTGAGGCTCGATCAACAACATTGTAGTTACTCCACATTACTAACCTAAATGACAGAGTGAAAATAAAGGAAGTAAAAAAAAATCCTAAACATGCATCCTGTTTGTGACTAGGCAATTAAGTAATACTGCAAAAAATGTGGCAAAGCAATTAACTTTTTGTCCTAAATACAATACAACAGAGTACCACTCATCATATTTGCAAGCATGATGGTGGCTGCATCGTGCTATGTTGTATGCCTGTCATTGGTAAGGACTGGAGTATTTCCGGATAAAAAAATGTATGGAGCTAAGCACAGGCAAAATCCTACAAGAGAACCTTGTTCAGTCTGTTTTCCACCAGACACTGGGAGATTAATTCACCCAGAAAGACTCACAGCTGTAATCACTGCCAAAGGTGCTTCTACAAAGTATTGACTAGGGTATGAATACTTATCTAAATGAGCGATTTCTGTATTGCATTTTCAATACATTTGCAGAAATGACAAAGTTTTCACTTTGTCATGATAGGGGTATTGTGTGAAGATGGGTGAGGGGGGGGGGGGGGGGAATGGATTTAATCCATTTTGAATTCAGGCTGTAACACAACAAAATGTGGAATAAGTCAAGGGGTATGAATACTTTCTGAAGGCACTGCATGTCTCATTCCGAGACGCTGTGTGCTAATGCCTCAATTGGTCAACTCTGCTGTCTGAAGAAAAGAGCGACCTGTAGGTTGATTCTGCTGCTACGATTGGATAGCGTGCAGCTGTGCTGTAGGTTAATTCTGCTGCTATGATCGGGTCGCATGTTACCGTGCTCCAAATCAATAGTTACGGGGTGCTGCCAGCCGCAAATCTCAGTTTTGGAAGATATTGACTTTCTACCACGTAAACAACGAGTACAGTTGTTTACGACTCATATTGATGCAATATCTTCAACCAGAGAAGTTGTTTTTTGAGTTCAGCTCCTCTTTAAAATGTTACCATATTATGTAAATACCCGGTAAATGGTGAACTGGATATTTGTATTAATTTGTCATTATTATTACCTGTTACACCAAAGATGTCTCATTTGTCAGGAGCAACATACATACCATGCACCAGTACACAGTATGGGTTACTTCTAGTAGTATCTTTGTTGAAGTTCTCCGTTCTCTCTCTTGCAGACCAGTTTCCGCATCGCAGCTACAGGAGTCGTCCTTGACCTGGACAAATCTGTGACCATAGTCAAAAAGCTCAAGCTGATTGGCTACCCATACAAGATCTACAAGAACACATCATTCATCAAGGTAGGATGCACCTCATAGCACTATAGTTCAGCTACAATATATTTATTTTTTGTGGTAGACATTTGAGGCATGAGTTAATCTGTTGTAGAACAGAATAACATAAATAATCTAACACTTTATGAACCAGCTGTGTGTACATAATGCTTTATGAATATATTAATATAAACTTAATGGTTCACAGGAAAGCTGGGAAACTTTTATATTACATTTTTTCTTGACATGGTCAAATAACTAGATTTAAAATTAAAATAAATCCCCCCCTAATTTGGCACACAAACTAGAGTCCATGAGTAACTTGGTCAAAGATAATGGCACTATTTGGCCTATAGGGGGCGCTGTTGTAATCACTCACTTAAACCCTCATATTCATCACCCTGTTTGACCTAGAGATTTGAAACGGTTGTTGTCTTTCCTCATGTAGGTGTCTTTCCTCATGCTGAACAAATTTGCCTCAAGGACCCATAAGGTCTGTTGGGATAGATTTCCTTCCATCTTGGACATTTTGGAAAAACGTATTCTCATGAACCATAAATCCAAATAACACCAAAGTATGTACAGTTGAAATCAGAAGTTTACATACACCTTAGCCCAATACATTGAAACTCAGTTTTTCACAATTCCTGGCATTTAATCCTAATAAAAATTCCCTGTTTTAGGTCAGTTAGGATCAGCACTTTTATTTTAAGAATGTGAAACGTTAGAATAATAGTAGAGAATGATTTATTTCATATTTTATTTCTTTCATCACATTCCTAGTGGGTCAGAAGTTTACATGCACTCAATTAGTATTTGGTAGCATTGCCTTTAAATTGTTTAACTTGGGTCAAACATTTCGGGTAACCTTCCACAAGCTTCCCACAATAAGTTGGGTGAATTTTGGCCCATTCCTCCTGACAGAGCTGGTATAACTGAGTCACGTTTGTAGGCCTCCTTACTCGCACACACTTTTTCAGTTCTGCCCACAACTTTTCTATAGGATTGAGGTCAGGGCTTTGTGATGGCCACTCCAATACCTTGACTTTGTTGTCCTTAAGCCATTTTGCCACAGCTTTGTAAGTATGCTTGGGGTCATTGTCCATTTGGAAGACCCATTTGCGACCAAGCTTTAACTTCTTGACTGATGTCTTGAGATGTTGCTTCGATATATCCACATAATTTTCCTTCCTCATGATTCCTTTCATTTTGTGAAGTGCACCACTCCCTCCTGCAGCAAAGCACCCCCACAACATGATGCTGCCACCCCCGTTCTTCACGGTTGGGATGGTGTTTTTCGGCTTGCAAGCCTCCCCCCTTTTTCCTCCAAACATAACGATGGTCATTATGGCCCAACAGTTCTATTTTTGTTTGTTTGAGGTTATGTTGATATAGGACTCGTTTTACTGTGGATATAGATACTTTTGTACCTGTTTCCTCCAGCATCTTCAAGTTCCTTTGCTGTTGTTCTGGGATTGTTTTGCACTTTTCGCACCAAAGTACGTTCATCTCTAGGAGACAGAATGCGTCTCCTTCCTGAGCGGTATGACGGCTGCGTGGTCCCATGGTGTTTATACTTGCGTACTATTGTTTGTACAGATGAACGTGGTACCTTCAGGCGTTTGTAAATTGCTCCCAAGGATGAACCAGACTTGTGGAGGTCTACCATTTTTTTTCTGCAGTCTTGGCTGATTTCTTTTGATTTTCCCATGATGTCAAGCAGAGAGGCACCGAGTTTGAAGGTAGGCCTTGAAATACATCCACAGGTACACCTCCAATTGCCACAAATGATGGCAATTACCCTATCAGAAGCTTCTAAAGCCATGACATCATTTTCTGGAATTTTCCAAGCTGTTTAAAGGCACAGCCAACTTAGTGTATGTAAACTTCTGACCCACTGGAATTGTGATTAAGTGAAATAATCTGTCTGTAAACAACTGTTGGAAAAATTACTTGTGTCATGCATGACTTGCCAAAACTATAGTTTAACAAGAAATTTGTGGAGTGGTTGAAAAACGAGTTTTAATGACGCCAACCTAAGTTTATGTAAACTTCCGACTTCAACTGTATGTATGTATGCCCATGGTACATCTCTTAACTTAATTTGAAAAAAGCTAAGGGATTTGTTAAGAAATGGCAGGGTTATTGATAAATTAGGAAATATTTTAAACTTTTTAGGGTCATTACCATGATGAACCATGTTAAGTTTGAAATTAGTTTCCTTACTTTTTTTAAGATCTCATTTAACAATTCACTTTAACTATGCTTCAAATAATCATAAAAAATCCTAATGGACTGTCAGATTCACTCCAAATGTGGTCTTTGGACCAATCGCAATAGTCCCTAAAGAATGAAAAAATAATGTTGATGCATTCAAAGATGCCACACTATACCAGTAGATGCATATTAGCATTAATATGCTAAAAAAAATACTTAACATTTTTACGTGTCCATTTTAACCAGTGTAAATCCACTCCACAGTGGCCTATCAACTTGAAACTTGTAATCGCTATCATGGACTTCCCTAAGATGAAACGCACTGTATTTGGTATTGATATCTCAAAAAACAAGGAAACTATTAACTCATTATTTGAATATGTAACGCGAATACTCAATCATCTTCTCCTCATGAACCATGCATCAGATTCAATCCAGATTTTGTATTTCGACTCATTACATCAGTCTTCAATGGGTTAGAATTGTTTTGTTATTGCATTCATATGGCTGCACTGTACCAATAGATGCACGTTAGCACATATGCTAATGCTAAAAATCCTTTACAAATCTTCTTATGAACCATAAATCAGATTTGACTCCAGATTTGGTATATAGACGGGTTGGTTGTTTAGCAACAAAACCGACACACGCGCTGCTACGGGGCAAAACAGACTGGGTTGGATTAGATTGTCGACAACATGTAAACCTAGATTTCTTCAATGTTTAGTCTCTCAGAAACATTGTTACAGTTGTTGGTTAGCTAGCTAGTCAATTTTAGCCATATTAGTATTGACTTGAAATCAGTCTAAACACCTCAAAACAAGACATGGTATCAAGAACAAGATTAAACTAGCTGAAACGAGTCACTTACGATTCCCCACATGGCAGTATCTTGTCATTGTTGGTAGCTATCTGGCCATCCAGAATCACAACACAGACTTCTGCCCCATTGGCGTGTGCACATAGTTTCCGTGGCGTTGTTAGCTAACCCATCTATAGACTCAATGAATTAACCTCTAATGAATTTGAGAATGATTAGTTGCTGCATTCAAAGTCAGCCACGCTACACCACTAGATGGCCCTTATAGCCCTGGTGTGATAAGAACTGAACCGATGAACATGGGGCCATGAAATTTGGTATGTAAACCTTATGTATATGTCCTTAGAAGTTGTGTGAATATAAAGTCAGATCAGCCCTACTACTCTGAGTATGAATGAGACTCAGGTCCACCCCAAAAAATTAAGAAAAACGTGCGCTTTACACCTCTGTTTTGTTCCCAGGGGATGTTCAACACCGTGCTGGAGGTGGCAAAATTCGAAGGAGCCTCCATCCGAACAGTCAGTGGGGTCAGAGGTCAAATTAAGAAGGCCCTGTCAACGCCGGCGGGAGCCTACAGAGCCACGTTCGAAGACAGGCTGCTGATGAGTGGTGAGCAACTGGCGCAGTCTAGAGCATTTCATAGTCCCAAAAACAACCCGTAGCCCCCGCACCCTACCCTCTATGCGCTTATGGAGATCTGAAGGCTTGGATAGGTGAAAGTAATATGGTGAAAATTCCAGGAGTAATAGGATTTATACAATTTGACAAATTAATGTATTGCCTACAGCAGGTTGCTCCTACTGTTTTGGTTGCACATTTCATGGAAGCTTCTATGGGCGTTACAGTAATTTACATGGAATACTGCCTTTATATTCCTATCTAGTACCTCCGGGTGTGTTTACATATTACGTCCCTGTGCTCCTGTTACATGTTGTTCATTACTCTTGTTCATTCCGTACGCGTCATGCATCTACGCCTACATTTAAACGTGCCTACCGTGTCCGGATTCCCTATTCCCACGCTATATTCAAATGCCAGTATGCATTCTACAAACGGTGAAATAGGCAAAATATGATAACACAACAACTGATGGCTGTAGCTAACCTCTGTAGCTAACCTCTGTAGCTAGCCAGCTAACCTCTGTAGCTAGCCAGCTACGCTGAAGGGATTACAAATGGGTTAGCGTAACTCTAGCCCAAAAAAATGATATTCCAAATATTGGCTAGCTGGCTAGGCCAGCAAACACGTTACTCACACACTAGGGACATATTTACTCCAACGTTATAATGAAAAGGTGCCTCGGTCCCAGAACAGAAGTATTCTTGAGACTTGTGGGAGGAGTGTTGATGACTTTGCCTACTGCACACAATGCAGCCTGACTACCTTCTGAAGTGGGCAGCCAGGTCTGAACACAATCAGACCACACTTTTGTGCATCTAGACCAGTCTTTTCATTGCAGTCTTTGTATTCTGATAGCAGAAGTCACATACAGTGGGGGGAAAAAAGCATTTGATCCCCTGCTGATTTTGTACGTTTGCCCACTTACAAAGAAATGATCAGTCTATAATTTTAATGGTAGGTTTCTATGAACAGTGAGAGACAGAATAACAACAAAAAAATCCAGAAAAACGCATGTCAAAAATGTTTTCCATTTTAATTAGGGAAATAAGTATTTGACCCCTCTGCAAAACATGACTTAGTACTTGGTGGCAAAACCCTTGTTGGCAATCAGAGGTCAGACATTTCTTGTAGTTGGCCACCAGGTTTGCACACATCTCAGGAGGGATTTTGTCCCACTCCTCTTTGCAGATCTTCTCCAAGTCATTAAGGTTTCGAGGCTGACGTTTGGCAACTCGAACCTTCAGCTCCCTCCACAGATTTTCTATGGGATTAAGGTCTGGAGACTGGCTAGGCCACTCCAGGACCTTAATGTGCTTCTTCTTGAGCTACTCCTTTGTTGCCTTGGCCATGTGTTTTGGGTCATTGTCATGCTGGAATAACCATCCACGACCCATTTTCAATGCCCTGGCTGAGGGAAGGAGACCCAAGATTTGACAGTACATGGCCCCGTCAAATGATGTGGTGAAGTTGTCCTGTCCCCTTAGCAGAAAAACACCCCCAAAGCATGTTTCCACCTCCATGTTTGATGGTGGAGATGGTGTTCTTGGGGTCATAGGCAGCATTCCTCCTCCTCCAAACACGGCGAGTTGAGTTGATGCCAAAGAGTTCCATTTTGGTCTCATCTGACCACAACACTTTCACCAGTTGTCCTCTAAATCATTCAGATGTTCATTGCCAAACTTCAGACGGGCATGTATATGTATTCTTGAGCAGGGGGACCTTGCGGGCGCTGCAGGATTTCAGTCCTTCACGGCGTAGTGTGTTACCAATTGTTTTCTTGGTGACTATGGTCCCAGCTGCCTTGAGATCATTGACAAGATCCTCCCGTGTAGTTCTGGGCTGATTCCTCACCGTTCTCATGATCATTGCAACCCCACGAGGTGAGATCTTGCATGGAGCCCCAGGCCGAGGGATATTGACAGTTATTTTGTGTTTCTTCCATTTGCGAATAATCGCACCAAATGTTGTCCCCTTCTCACCAAGCTGCTTGGCGATGGTCTTGTAGCCCATTCCAGCCTTGTGTAGGTCTACAATCATGTCCCTGACATCCTTGGAGAGCTCTTTGGTCTTGGCCATGGTGGAGAGTTTGGAATCTGATTGATTGATTGCTTCTGTGGACATGTCTTTTTTACAGGTAACAAGCTGCGGTTAGGAGCACTCCCTTTAAGAGTGTGTTCCTAATCTCAGCTCGTTACCTGTATAAAAGACACCTGGGAGCCAGAAATCTTTCTGATTGAGAGTGGGTCAAATACTTATTTCCCTCATTAAAATGTAAATCAATTTATAACATTTTGGACATGCATTTTTCTGGATATTTTTGTTGTTATTTTGTCTCTCACTGTTCAAATAAACCTACCATTAAAATTACAGACTTATCCTTTCTTTATCAGTGGGCAAACATACAAAATCAGCAGGGGATCAAATACTTTTTCCCCCCCACTGTATATGTGTCAAATGTAGACACGACCAGAGTTTCCCGCGCCAGTGAGCTCGGCACAGGAATTGTCATTCTCAATGGATGTAAAAACAGACTTTGTTTGAGGTGAAGAAAACATTACTTTGAGAAGCTCCACGGCTCATTAGTGGTCGTGCGTTAAGCCAATCAGAAATTCTATCAGATCCCGAAATGGGCACATTTATATGTCAACATTTGCGATCAGGCCAGGTAGCCAATACGCCTACTTCTATGCGTAAACCTTACTCAACATTGACAGGAGTGTTCCAAACAAAAGACGGTGACTAAATTGACAAAACTCATAAATGTAATGAAATAAATCAAAACTTGTTTCTCACAAGTGTAGCATAGGTTGTGCGCTCTGCAAACAGTGTTCACTCTGACAATGATTAGTCTCGCCCTCCGCAATGGATTAGTTCACTGAGAAATATATATTTGCTACTGTTCGCCCCCAAAAAATGTGTCTACCAACCGCCTATCGGCCAAACAATCGACCAATCAAATAATTGGGGTCAGCCATAATGTTATTAATTACGTGTGTGTGTGTGTAGACATTGTGTTCCTGCGCTCCTGGTACCCGGTGTCAGTCCCTCAGCTCTACAACCCCGTGACCTCCCTGCTGATGCCAGCGGGCCAGAAGGACAGTTGGTCGGGCATGAGGACGGTGGGCCAGCTGAAACACGACCTGGGGGTCCGCAACAAGCCCAACACAGACTCGCTGTACAAGGTAAGGAATGTCCGCTCACTGTTCTGCTGCTAAACCTAACCGTAACCCTAGCAAGCAGTTGCATATCAACAGTTTGACCATCTGTAGATTATCTATAGTACTATCCAAATAAAGTGTGAGCTGATCTTTTGATAAATCTCAATTCATTAAATATGGAGGCAGACCATCAACTGTTTATTGTTCACAAAAGAGGTGTGTTTATTAGTCATTTTAGGTATTTTGGGTGAATAACGTAACTTCAAGCATTTGGTAAGTAAAAATGGTGCAAAACAACACCACACAGATTCATTTATGAGTGCATTTCCTACTTCCTGCCAATCCGAGAACCATCCAGCTGCGTACTGAAGGCGAATCTCAAAAGTCATGCATGTGTGTCTCAGATAGTGTTTTTGCATCTCAGATGGCATGTGCAGTGCATTAACACCATGGACCAGAGCTATACTCCATCACTAGCTCTGGTCCAGGGCGTTAGTGCGCTACACACATCATTTGAGCCACTACATATCGTAGTGGCCGACGTTGGGAAAGTGTTTAGGATTCATTTAGTTTTGTAATACTTTTTGGATACATATCCTACTTGTATATTTTCGGTAAAAAAATCACTACAACTAAGCAACCACTTTTGCTTGTGCTTTAGCTGTCACCTTGATATATTGGCTACGCTAGCTAGCTAGCTGACTACTTCCCTTGCTGTAGGTTAAAGGATCTGTGGGAAAGCTGTGCTTGGCAGGCGGGGGCGAAGGACACTGTCCTGGTGTTGTGAAACACCTGCTTGCCATGCATGCTCTCCCCACTGAGTAGACTGTATCACGTGGTGACATCCAGGTGGTTATCAATAGAAGTAGTTTCTCATAAAGGCTGCTATCCTACTTGGAATAAAAAAACTTGCCGCAAAATATTTGGCTACGTTAGCGAACACCAGCAACACCGTGATACAGCTGCCCAGTGGGAAGCATTTCTGGTTGGCAGGCACCTCGATACAACACCGGTCATTCGCACAGGCTTGTCGTCATGCTTCCCAAAGCATGTCACTGTGACATCCATGGTGACCAATATTACAAGTTTTTCTCACTCGCCCATCAGAATAAACATATCTCTTTAACTAGCACCCAGCATTTAATGTCTGTTGTCCGTATGTGAAACCGAAGGCAACTTTCCACATTGCGTGGACAGTAAAGTTTGTCTAAATCTGATTTCACCACGTTAACGCTTCATCTTCTCTGGCACCATTTGACATCCGTCCTCAGCTCCAATGTCTCACAGCGTCTGTAGTATGAAAAGGTATCTGCTGAAGCCAGACTATTGGCCTGGTTGGATTCTGAAGCTCTGACCTAACCCTTGACCCTTTGTCCCCCCTTGGCAGCCGGTGGTGCGAGCGCAGCGCCACTTCAACAAGCTGCACATCCCCAGGCAGCTGCAGAAGGCATTGCCCTTCAAGAGCAAGCCCAAACAGGACCAGCCCAAGGGCAAGACGCCCAAGGACCTCCAGAGGCCCGCTGTCATACGGGAGCCCCACGAGAGGAAGGTAAGGGTTTCCTTGCGGAAACGATAAGGAAAAATTCCATTGGATTCTGTGATGATTGTCAGATTTGCTCATTTTATCTCTGATGTACTAATATGCTGTGAAAGTGAAAAACAATCACCACCTTATTTTATAAGAAATCGGACTGGCCAAGATGCAGGCTTTTGTTCCAGCAGTAACACATTTGATTCAACAAATGGTGGTCTAGATTTAAGACGAAGTTGATGATCTAAATCTGTGTAAAAGCTGGGCTGTAACAAAAACCTACACTGTCGCCCCCCGATAATATATGGTGGGCACGCACATCAATAACTGTATATATGAATGGACAAAGCCATTGATCACGGGACGACGTTCATTCCTATGTGAAGACTCCATACCACATTGAAGCCAAATTAAGTTGGTTAAGTGACGTTGCAGGCTCAGTGCTGCCCCTTCAACTAATTATCCATAACTTCTGTGTGAGATTTTAAAATAATTGTTTCAAGGACATACAACTGGTGTATTAAAGTAATTATTGGTACCATGATTGTCTTATTTTTTATACGGTAAGATGGACCACGAATACTGCCATTTTTTCATTCACTGTAATGGGGGGTCCTGTTTTCTGCCAACAATGCCTGCAGTACTGCCTGCAGTACCGCGATCAGCCTTGAACATTTGTGGCTTCAATGACTGCCCCTGACACACACACACACACACACACACACACACACACACACGAATGACACTGCATTTGAAATCTGAGCATGTGCCCTCTCTTGTCCACCAGGTGGCAGCGCTGCTCAACGCGCTGAGCACAGTGCACAACTACAAGGTCAAGAAAGCGCACACGGCGCAGCACGCTAAGCACAAGGGCTTCCTGCGGCAGCGGGACAAGGCGGAGGAGGACAAGCTCAAGAGGCAGAAGGAGGCAAAGAAGAAGCTTTACCGTATGATGGGCCAGAAGGAGAAGAAGAGTCAGAGGTCCAGTCTGAAAGGGGCGCCGCTTGATGACTGATTTGGAAATCAATATGACTCTCTTAAAGACCAGTGTAATAACTTTTTGGCCTACCAATGGAATGGAATAATCCTCTGTTTAAGCATAATCTGTTGGGCTGCAGTGGAGTAGAGTGAAATTGCCCCTAGATGCTGATCTTGGGTCAGTTTAGCATTTTCCCCGTTAATGGTTAAAGGGATACTTTGGGATTTGGCAATGAAGCCCTTTGTCTACTTCCCTAGAGTCAGAAACTCATTGATGGATACGATTTTTATGTCTCTGCATCCAGTATGAAGGAAAGATTGGGAGAGGGGAAGCTTATCCTAGATCTGTACCTAGGGGAATCTTCACCCAGAGAGTCTGCAGTACTGGGGTAGGAGACAGTGTAAATGCAAGGAATGGATGAACATCCTTCAGCTTCTGTAGCCTGGTTGTGTAATGTGGTTTTTCAACCCCAGTTATTGACACCTCATTTTGAGTGGTTCCATAGAGGAACTAGGAAGAACTGTATATTAGTCATATCTTGACCACTTGTCTAGCTTCAATCTTCCGTGGTGTTTTAATAAAAAATGAATTGCAAAAATAGTATGCGAGTTCCTCAACTCTAAAAGAGCATAAAAGTAAGTGTAATTCTCTAATATATTTTGATCGAGTAGAAGTTTTGTAATGGCTAGGTTGTTACAAATGCACTAATAAGTGGAAGCACATGGCATTTCAGCAACTTTGAAGTTGTGCCTGTTGTCAGAGAGAACTCATCATGGATATAACCCGTTTTAGCATGGACATTGCCATTGTGGACTTCCACCATTTTAAAGTAGTCAACCGGGTGAGATGCCTGAGTTGGGAGCAATCAGCCAATGAAGAAAAATGTACGACTTTAAAATGGAGATAGCATGGGCAGTGCCATTGTGGCTGTCAGATGCTAGAGCCCCACAGCGGAGGTGTCATAATACCCAAGTGATAGGGGTTGCAACAATGGCAGCGGACAATTTTAGCAAGAGAGGGTCCAGATTGTCTAGCCCAGCTGATTTGTACCGGTCCAGGTTTTGCAGCTCTTTCAGAACATCTGCTACAGGGTAATGATAATCGTTTTTCCACCATTCATTTTTCCCATAGGGAATTTTAGAATCCCTTAAAATAAGGGCTGTGTTCCATGTAGGCTTAACTTGGCGGGACGTTTTGATAACCATGTAAATCTCTCATGCAAAGTGACTTATTAATATATTCGGCTCTATTTACACTCAGATTCTAAAATGCTAATTAGACATCATGCAAGACTACAAATCCCTACAAGATCATGCACGTCATCTCTGACACCTTTGCTAACAGGTATTGTGTCAATTTAAAACTTGCACAAGACAGTTCACAGAAGTGTCAATTTTAAAGACATTTATTCATTACCAAATTTTGCTAACATTAGACAGTTAATCCAGAGATTCTTACCTTTGCCTTTATTCGGCAGTCTTGTTCAGATCATCGTGGCATTTGTAGTTCTTTATGATGGCTACATTAGCATTTAATTTTGGGGGGGTTAAATACAGGCAAATATATTGATAAAAGCCACCTTGTCCTAGACTAGAGAGATTTTACATGGTTATCAAAATGTCACGGCAGGGTAAGCCGACACGAAACACGGCCCTTATGATTTTCTAAAACCCCCATGGAGAAAAATGAATGGTGGAAAAGCGATTGGAACCATTTCCTTGTTTGACCACTAGGTTTCATGCAGGGATGCAAACTCGTGAGGGCCCAACATGCAGTGAACACACAACCTAAATTATAGCCACTGAACCATTTACAGGACAATAATAAAAGTAGCATATTGGATCCAACCCTATCAGAGTGAATAAATGTAGAGCGTTTGTAGACTTTAAGAAAAAAATATTAAGTGACAGTTTCCTCAGTACGTGCTTAAAGAAAGTCATATCACAAAGATCACAGATGACAGTGCCTAACAAATCTATGACAATAGAGAATGAATTGTAATCACCAAAGTGTGTTTGTCAAAATAATATCTGAAAATGTCAGCTGTTGAACATAATACTTCTATTTGCAATAGTAATTTATGATGTATGCAGTTGAGGAATATTCCATGTGCCAACACTACATGTAGAACGGACATAAGACATTCCCACATAACTTTTAAAATGTATTTTATTTTTAATTTCACCTTTATTCAACCAGGTAAGCCAGTTTAGAACAAGTTCTCATTTACAACGGCGACATGGCCAAGATAAAGCAAACCAGTGTGACGCAAACAACACAGAGTTACACATGGAATAAACAAACTTACTGTCAATAACACAATAGAAAAGTCTATATACAGTGTGTGCCAATGAAGTAAGATTAGGGAGGTAAGGCAATAAATAGGCCGTAGTGGCGAAATAATTACAATTTAGCAATTAAACACTGGAGTGATAGATGAGCAGAAGATGAATGTGCAAGTAGAGATACTGGGGTGCAAAGGAGAAGAACAAAAAAATAAAAAAAAATAATATGGGGGATGAGGTAGTTGGATGGGCTGTTTACAGAAGGGCTATGTACAGGTGCAATGATCTGTAAGCTGCTCTGATAGCTGGTGCTTAAAGATAGTGAGGGAGATATGAGTCTCCAGCTTCAGTGATTTTTGCAATTCGTTCCAGTCATTGGCAGCCGAGACCTGGAAGGAAAGGCGGCCAAAGGAGGAATTGGCTTTGGGGGTGACCAGTGAAATATACCTGATGGAGCGCGTGCTACGGGTGGGTTCTGCTATGGTGACCAGTGAGCTGAGATAAGGTGGGGCTTTACCTAGCAAGGACTTATAGATGACCTGGAGCCAATGGGTTTGGCGACGAATATGAAGCGAGGGCCAGCCAACGAGAGCATACAGGTCGCAGTGGTGGGTAGCATATGGGGCTTTGGTGACAAAACAGATGGCACTGTGATAGACTGCATCCAATTTGCTGAGTAGAGTGTTGGAGGCTATTTTGTAAATGACATCGCCGAAGTCGATGGATTGGTAGGATGGTCAGTTTTACCAGGGTATGTTTGGCAGCGTGAGTGAAGGAGGCTTTGTTGCGAAATAGGAAGCCAATTCTAGATTTAATTTTGGATTGGAGATGCTTAATGTGAGTCTGGAAAAAGTTAAATCTAGAATTGGCTTCCTATTTCGCAACAAAGCATCCTTCACTCATGCTGCCAAACATACCCTTGTAAAACTGACTATATGAGTTTTTCACAGTATGTCATAAAAAATGATTACACTTATGAATATATGTAACATGCTAATATGTATTAGATCCAGCACAATGGAATAACTAAGACCTGAATTTGAATGCAGCGTGTTCCGATTCCTCCTCCTCTTTCTGTCCAGCAGGGTAAACCAAAAACACTTGGCCTGATGGTTCATGCAGATACTGGGGAAGCAATATAGAAATGTATTGATCCCTTAAATGATTTTACTATTAAATTACCCATATCACAACCCCCCATACCTCTTCACAAAAATGTACCTAAATCAATTTTGGAAAAAGGATTTTACTCATAAAAGATGTAGGAATTTATTTTTTCAGTTAGAAATAGTAGGCCATGCATCAAATAACTATTTTCATCAGAAAAACAAACCCTCAAATGCACTATTGCATTTTGTAAGTTGTCTGCAGGTGGCTTGTTGTGAATGCACTCAAATATCAAATCATTATCAGGTTATGGAAACTGCGTTCTAATACTCAACGTAGAAGGATTTGTCTTAATGTACAGTATATTAAAGTGATGCTATGAAAAGGATTCTTTCACCTTATCAAGCTCACTTTGACTGACAAATTCCTGCCTATTACTGTGATTAAAAAGAGCATATGAAACACCCATGTGAAATGAAGGTCTGCAAAGCTTACAGATTTAAGTCTAATAGCATGATATGAAGGTATAGTCAGTGGACATTCTGAACTTTGTTTGAAGTCCCTAGGTCACATGACTAAGGAGCTATTGAAATTTTACATTTTGAAAAATTCATGTAAAAACGTGTGAGATGAAAATGGACAAACTAAAGGGTGTGCAATATAGAAGGGTAGTCAGTGGACATTCTGGACCTTGTTTGTGTCAAGTAGGTCACATGACCAATGAGCTATTGAAATTCAAATGTAAAAAAAGTTTGTACTTATTCAACTAGGAATACAAAATGCTGCTCACACTTCCACATGTTTATTAGCTTTGGAAAGCGAATTAATGTCCAGATCGTGAAAATAAGACCTGTGCAATGTTGTGCGCAATTTTCCCAACATAATGACACTTATTTGGAATCTGTGGCTCAAGTGGTTTGAAAGCGCGAATATCCAACTTGAAACTGTCTTTACCTCGGTCGATTGTCCGTGGTGTTGGTCCGTCAACTGGTCAATCTTGTTTTACGTATCCACAGGAAAGTATTATTAAACCGATTTAAGTACATGCACGCGATGCATACTAACGGGTGTTTACGTGGTTTTGTGCATGTGCCAGGTGATAGACCTTCATCTTCAGTGCCTGTGCTCTAAATAGTCGGGTAAATAAAACTTTCCAGTTGATATTGTCTCAAATTTCGAGCAGCTGAAGAACCAACCGCTAAAGTAAGTTCAAATGTAATTTAAAATATTTTAGCTTGTAAGGAAAACTTTAAATGCATTGTTTGACTGTATACCAAAAAATGGGCTCAATGTCTGATTTTAGGCAATCTTCTGCTCTCCACCCAACAACACACAGCAAATCAGTTTTTCTGATCTACATCCCTCAATACAACCCAGTGCAATAAGCAGGTGATTGATGAGCCTTAATGGCAGAGGCTTAAGTCACCGTTTCACTCAGGGGCGGAAATCCCGGGGGGGACACGACCCCCCCATCCTGGGAAAAATATGATTTGTCCCCCCCAATATATCACTGAAACATAACTATGTAATTTAAATAATATTAATAATACGCAATGAAAGCAATTGTGCTGATTATAGACACTTAATAGCTCGTTTTTAAGTTTCAAAAGATTGCGACCCCCCCCCCCCACCCTTTGCCTCACAATGGTTTGATCCACTGCCAGTTCCTTAGCTTGCGAGGTAAAGTAGAGGTCGTATCTACTGTCTGAAAGGCACTCAATGCACGTAACTGACGTCCAGTCAATCGCACACACACACTAGCTGAATATGCAGAGCTAGCGCGCAAATATTAACTATTAAGCTAGCTAGTACCTATTCCATTTATGTGGCGTCGTCAAAGACGGAATCTTTGCTATCGTCAATTTATTCCAAGATCAGCATGCATGTAAGTTAGTGCTTCAAAGTCCCTGTGATAAGGTTAGCGATAAACTGAACAGAACTACACTCTCTTCTACCATTGTTTTAAATATATTTAATGGTCTCGTTGCAAAAGCTAAATTGTCGCAAGGGAACTTTTATTTATATATTTTATTTCACCTTTATTTAACCCGGGTAGCAAAGATTATAGCAAACACCACTGAATTGGTGCTCGCTAGCTTTGCAAATTCAGCTATTGTTAGAAGCCAGCCAATATGAAACAAACGATTAAAATTACAAAAGGTTGCAGCATATGTTGTGTAAATGGTGAACTCATACAGCTGTCAACTCTTGTCACTGCAATCCGTTTCACATTTGCTAGCTACCTTTTAGATCGAAGCCCATATAGAATGATAGAAGATAAGATGATAGAAGCCCATCTCCTACTGTAAATAACCTACATACTGTGTGTGTGTAGCCAACCAGGTAGAAAAATGGCAGAAAAAAGACAGACATCAGAGTATTTTTCAGTACACCAAAACGCAAAGTAAGAACCCTAGTAGCCTAATATCTCAAAGACTAGTTGATAAAATGTTCATAAGAAAGAAATGAAATTCTAATGGAAATGTTTCACAATGATGTCATTAGGCAGAGCAGGCAACAGATGGCACACAGACAGCAGAGTTGGGGACAGATATGCAGGGACAGACTGGCAGAGACAGGGAGTCTCAGGTAAGTTTGTTGAGTCTTTGTTTGGCAACATTATGAAAGGTTCTCCATTTTTTTTACTTGTAAAATAGGAACATAATTGGAAAATGCCATGGATACCCCCACTCTCAACCTAAACTGGTGACTGAACTAAGATTTGTTAAAGGCAATGGTATTGCTGTTGTGATTAGTTGTGTAGTTTTGGGTACCGGTAGTTAGGAGTACGGCAAACACATTATTTCTTTGGTTCCTCAATATACATTTACCATATTAAATGTAGGCTATGTGTTACAGCACTACTTTTGGTGTCCCCCTCAGGAATTGCTCTTGAGAAAATGTAATGTAATTGTCCCCTCCAAAGTTGATATCAGATTTTCGCCCCTGGTTTCACTTTCCTCAGCATCTCTTTAGTCAGCTGCTTAGTATATCTGTTGATCTTCTGGTGTCCTGGCATCCATCCCAGGAGAAAGCGATGGAAGTCTGTCCAGGCAAACATCTCCCTCCACTCTTTCTCCAGGGAAGCAAAGTCCACCTGCTTGGTTACTGATGCCCTCAGTTCTGTGAAGTAGTAGTCCAGCAGGCTGGGAACCTTCTTTTCAAGCTGTTTCTCTTCAATTTCCTCCAGGAGGTAGACAACATCCTTCATCCCACAGCCTCCACCCACGTACTGAAAGTCCACTGCCGCCACACTCTGCCCACTCCCATAGAAGCAGAAGTTAGCTAATTTGGCATCTCCGTGAATGATGGTCTTGAAGCGGCATTCATTGAGGATCCTGTCAATCTCACCGGCAGCTGCTTTGAGCTGGGAGTCGTCCATGGCATCCAGCTCGTCAGGGCGTGTTTCCAGGTGCCAATAGGTACCTACGGGCCACAGCCCCTCCGGCACCACCCCCAGGAAGAGGCCATGGAAGTGGGCCAGCCAGCTGATGCAGGCCCTCATCTCTGCATCCCTAACGCTGGTTCTTCTCTGGTCGAAGCCCACCACATCCAGGTCCTCCAGAACTATCAGCTGTTTGTCCCCGTACGAACAAGCAGCCAGAGAGGCTGGCATTCGACATCCATCATTGGTGGAGTAGTTCTGGTACCAGTGTCTCCACTTGGTAGGACCTCACCTTGTGCATGTGAGACAGGTCTGTGTTCCAGCCTCCAGGGTGCTCGGCCTCCTTTGGGAACATGACATGTTTGACAAAGACCGAGGGGTGGTAACAGCCATCTAAATGGACCTTCACAGTCTGGCCATAGCCGCGCTACAACGTCTGGATTTTGTCACCAACACGCAGTGCCTTTGCACCACACTGCTGCAGAATAAGGTCCTGATATTCTTGTTTCATTTTTAGTCTTTCACCAGAACGAAAAATATTAACAGGTTAGGTTATGTCAAATCTGCCAAAAAAACGACAGCTTTTCACAAAAGACTGATACATTTAGATAGAAAAGTGTTGAGTGGTGGAATAACAAAGCATGCACGCACACAGTTTAATTGAATAGGAAATGCAAGTCTATGCGTTTCACACACGGAGGAAATTGAATTTCGACAAACTATTTAATTAAGCGTAATCTTTCAATTCCACACACCGCCATCTCACGAGGGACACAGTCAAAACATTAGTTGTTAACGCCAATGTGCGTAAAACTCACGATGAACATGTGATGCATGTGGAGTTGTATTGTGCTATGTTTCGATCATGAATACTCTGCAATGTTGACTGGAGATTTACATCAAATCAATGGCGCAATACTGCCACCCAACTAGATTGGAGTGTAAAATCTCTCGTCATCGGTGGAGCTACCCGGAAGCTAAATCATGGAAATCACTTGTTGTTATTGTTATCGAGCAGAAAGTAGCTCGTCTACTTGCTAGCTGTATATCATAATGATCTTGTCAAGGCGGTTGTTTGTGTTCCATTCATTTGATAATCTTCTCTTAAAAATCTATATTTTGGAACTGTAACTCATTGCTTTGATTTAGTTGTCTGACGTTCTGTCAAGTTCGTCTTGCTAGCTAGTTAGCTAACTTTAGTTCCGAATGACAGGGACAGTCATATTTTCCAGGCTGTATGAAGGCGTTTGAGAAAACGTTAGAACAACATGGATTGCACGGCACTGGAGCACGATGGAGTTAAATTTGCTAAAACTGCTGTCATCTGCGACCAGAATGGAAAATACAACGAGGCTGTCTTCTATTATAAGGTAACATTAAGGACTCTGAATGAAATGGATGTTGTGGAATAATTTGCCACACTACTCATTGGCTTTTACTTTCACCTGCATCTTATGGTCACCCTTGTGGAATAGACTACTTGATCACTGATGCACTTTTAGCCTTTAGAAGTGGCATCCCAGTGTTTACACCTGTGTAACAAACGGTATGTATTCAGCCTTTAAGGTGTATCCAGAAGCTCAAATAATATAGGGTAAGTTACTATCGTAGTGGTACTTGACCCATGGTTAAGACACTCTTGTATTTTGCTACATGAAAATGAATTTGTCATTTTGAGAGAAATAATGTTGGTGTTGTATGTGATATTAGGAGGCGGCACAAGCCCTGATCTACGCCGGCATGGCAGGGTCTAAACTGGAGGGCATCCAGGATAAAGTCAATGAGTACCTGGACCGGGTTCAGGCCCTGCACAATGCTGGTGAGTCCACCTCAACAGTGTAGGGAAACGGGTGATCCTCCATAACCACTTCTGATCCAACTTCATTCACTCTCATACTCCATCCAGAATGCTTGGGCCCGTATTCACAAAGCATATCAGTGAGTAGCCTACAGTGCATTCGGAAAGTATTCAGACCCCTTGACTTTTTCCACATTTTGTTACGGTACAGCCTTATTCTAAAATTAATTAAATACATTTTTTCCTCATCAATCTACACACAATACCCCATAATGACAAAGAAAAAACAGGTTTTTAGAAATGTTTGCAAATGTATTAAAAAAACAACAGAAATAGCTTATTTACATAAGTATTGAGACCCTTTGCAATGAGACTCAAAATTGAGCTCAGGTGCATCCTGTTTCCATTGATCATCCTTGAGATGTTTCTACAACTTGATTGGAGTCTACCTGTGGTACATTTAATTGATTGGACATGATTTGGAAAGGCACACACCCGTCTATATAAGGTCCCACAGTTGACAGTGCATGTCAGAGCAAAGACTGAGGCAGGATTGTGTCGAAGCACAGATCTGGGTACACATTTCTGCAGCATTGAAGGCCCCCAAGAACCCAGTGGCCTCCATCATTCTTAAATGGAAGAAGTTTGGAACCACCAAGTCTCTTCCTAGAGCTGGCCGCCCAGCCAAACTGAGCAATCAGGGGAGAAGGGCCTTGATCAGGGAGGTGACCAAGAACCCAATGGTCACTCTGACAGACCTCCAGAGTTCCTCTGTGGAGATGGGAGAACCTTCCAGAAGAACAACCATCTCTGCAGCACTCCACCAATCAGGCCTTTATGGTAGAGTGACCAGACGGAAGCCACTTCCCAGTAAAAGGCACAAAACAGCCCGCTTGGGGTTTGCCAAAAGGCACCTCAAGTACTCTCAGACCATGAGAAACAAGATTGTCTGATCTGATGAAACCAAGATTGAACTCTTTGGCCTGAATGCCAAGCGTCACGTCTGGAGGAAACTAGTCACCACTCATCACCTGGCCAATACCATCCCTACTGTGAAGCGTGGTGGCAGCATCATACTGTGGGGATGTTTTTCAGCAGCAGGGACTGGGAGACTAGTCTGGATTGAGGGAAAGATGATAACTCCTTGATGAAAACCTGCTCCAGAGCGCTCAGGACCTCAGACTGGGGCGAAGGTTCACCTTCCAACAGGACAACGACCCTAAGCACACAGCCAAGGCAACGCAGGAGTGGTTTCTGGGCAAGTCTCTGAATGTCCTTGAATGGCCCAGCCAGAGCCATCTCTGGAGAGTCCTGAAAATAGCTGTGCTGCGACACTCCCCATCCAACCTGACAGAGCTTGGAGGATCTGCAGAGAATGGGTTGAAACTCCCCAAATACAGGTGTCCCAAGAAGACTTGAGGCTGTAATTGCTGCCAAAGGTGCTTCAACAAAGTACTGAGTGAAGGGTTTGAATACTTATGTAAATGTCATTTTTCATTTTTTTTTGTTTTTATAGATTTGCAAAAATGTCAACCTATTTGTGCTTTGTCATTTCGGGGTATTGTGTGTAGATTGAGGGGGGAAACTATTTAATACATTTTAAAATAAGGCCGTAACGTAACAAAATGTGGAAAAATTCAAGGGGTCTGAATACTTTTCCAATGCACTGTATCTAGTCCTTAGCCTCTCTAATGTTGGATCACAGTAAACTTACAGTGAGTTTCCTTCTGAGTCATTCTTTCCATGACCTACAGAACAGCTTACACTTCACTTCGCGTGTGTGTGCTTGTGTTTGTGTGAGATGTGAGGGCCTTCGCATGTGTTTATGAAACTGGCCCACAGATTGAGTTTGAGTTTATTTTTTATAGGAACAGTGCACATTAATCAACGTTTCAGTAAAAGCGCCGGTTTTAGCCAGCTGGCAAAATTTTCAACCGCGGTCCCTGTGCAGGCTATTAAAAACAATTACAATAACAATAAAGAGAAACAATGAGCAGTGAGCACATGCAGAGCAACATAGGACAAGGAACACGTAGCAGACAGAGCAATAGCACAAGAAGCAAAATACATAAAAGCAACAAAGGGTGTGTGGGTATGTCCCGTTAAGTTGGAGAGTGGGTGTGACTCGGGTTCATACTGTACGGTTGAGTTGGAGAGTGGGTGTGACTCGGGTTCATACTGTACGGTTGAGTTGGAGAGTGGGTGTGACTCGGGTTCATACTGTACGGTTGAGTTGGAGAGTGGGTGTGACTCGGGTTCATACTGTACGGTTGAGTTGGAGAGTGGGTGTGACTCGGGTTCATACTGTACGGTTGAGTTGGAGAGTGGGTGTGACTCGGGTTCATACTGTACGGTTGAGTTGGAGAGTGGGTGTGACTCGGGTTCATACTGTACGGTTGAGTTGGAGAGTGGGTGTGACTCGGGTTCATACTGTACGGTTGAGTTGGAGAGTGGGTGTGACTCGGGTTCATACTGTACGGTTGAGTTGGAGAGTGGGTGTGACTCGGGTTCATACTGTACGGTTGAGTTGGAGAGTGGGTGTGACTCGGGTTCATACTGTACGGTTGAGTTGGAGAGTGGGTGTGACTCGGGTTCATACTGTACGGTTGAGTTGGAGAGTGGGTGTGACTCGGGTTCATACTGTACGGTTGAGTTGGAGAGTGGGTGTGACTCGGGTTCATACTGTACGGTTGAGTTGGAGAGTGGGTGTGACTCGGGTTCATACTGTACGGTTGCCCGGGCCTAGAAGCCTCTTAATATCCCTGTCCCTGAAGAGGGTCATGTTACTGTATTCAAGTTGATATGAGCCTCTTTTAATATCCCTGTCCCTGAAGAGGGTCATGTTACTGTATTCAAGTTGATATGAGCCTCTTTTAATATCCCTGTCCATGAAGAGGGTCATGTTACTGTATTCAAGTTGATATGAGCCTCTTTTAATATCCCTGTCCATGAAGAGGGTCATGTTACTGTATTCAAGTTGATATGAGCCTCTTTTAATATCCCTGTCCATGAAGAGGGTCATGTTACTGTATTCAAGTTGATATGAGCCTCTTTTAATATCCCTGTCCCTGAAGAGGGTCATGTTACTGTATTCAAGTTGATATGAGGCACTAGCCTTATTTGGGTAGAGGAAACCTCTTTCATTGTTTCTCAATGCTGTAGTTGGCAGTAGCTATCCTAACATATCCACATCACCTCAAATATATAGCAGCTATATTTCCCTCATCCAGTTATTTTCTTTGTCAGCCTCTCATTGAGGATATCCTAGCAGTTATAGCGTTGGGCCAGTAACCTAAAGGTTGCTGGTTTGAATACCTGAGCTGGCAAGGTGATATATCGGTCGGTGCCCTTGAGCAATGCGCTTAACCCTAATTTGCTCCAGGGGCGCCGTACTACTATGGCTGTAAAACAACATTTGACTGCACCTATCCAGTGTATGTGAAAATATATATTTTTAATGTTCCGTTGTGTCCTACTTACCTTTGACCCCATGCAGTTCAAGCTCAAAGTAGCGATCCTCTGAAGAGCAAGCAGCAGGTGGATCTGGAGCGGGCCCACTTCCTGGTCACCCAGGCCTTTGAGGAGGATGAGAAGGGCAATGGGGACGAGGCCATCGAGCTCTACACACAGGCCGTGGAACTCTGCATCCAGACGGTAGGGGCTGCTCAGGAAATACCCAGGCTTCTTTTAGGCCCGCTGTGAGACTACAGAGGCAACTTTCACCACCAATGCTCTTGAATTGTGCAAAACAACAAAATTAGCTATACTCTCTGCTATTCAGACCACTGTATCAAACATTATACATTATGTTAATTCCTGGGTCATCACCAGGTCCAATGGAGGTGTAGTTAGGAACAGGTATAAGAACTGTTTATTTGGATTAGGCCATGAACAGACTGATGCCCCACTAGCCTTCATTGCATGTATTGACTTCCCTCTTGACCTAGTCTCTAGGGTACATAATATGTTTGCCCTGCAGCCCCCCTCACTCCTTTTCTCCCACTTTCTCTCTTTTCTCACAGTCTAATGATACGACAGACCAGGGGCTGCAGGGCAAACTGAAGCAGCTGGCTCGTCAGGCCCTCGATAGGTAAGGAGGTCACTCTCCCCTCCTCTCTATAGTATAATATTTCTACATTTCTAGTGTTGTATGTATACAGTGCATTTGGAAAGTATTCAGACCCTTGACCTTTTCCACATTTTGTTACTTTACAGCCATATTTTTATATGGATTAAATACATACATATTTTCATCAATCTACACACAATACCCCATAATGACAAAGCGAAACAGGTTTTTAGACATTTTTTGCAAATATATTACAAAAAAAAATTATTATTTACATAAGTATTCAGACCCTTTGCTGTGAGACTTGAAATTGAGCTCAGGTGCATCCTGTTGCCATGGATCGTCCTTGAGATGTTTCTACAACTTGGAGTCCACCTGTGGTAAATTCAATTGATTGGACATGATTTGGAAAGGCACACACCTGTCTATATAAAGGTCCCACAGTTGACAGTGCATGTCAGAGCAAAAACCAAGCCATAAGGTCGATGTAGTTGTCCGTAGAGCTCCGAGACAGGATTGTGTCAAGGCTTTCAATGTCTGCAGCATTGAAAGCCCCCAAGAACACAGTGGCCTCCATCATTCTTAAATGGAAGAAGTTTGGAACCACCAAGACTCTTCCTAGAGCTGTCCACCCAGCCAAACTGAGCAATCGGGGGAGAAGGGCCTTGGTCAGGGAGGTGACCGAGAACCCGATGGTCACTCTGACAGAGCTCCCCTGTGGAGATGGGAGAACCTTCCAGAAGAACAACCATCTCTGTAGCACTCCACTAATCAGGCCTTTATGGTAGACTGGCCAAACGGAAGCCACTCAGTAAAAGGCCCATAATGGACTGCTTGGAGTTTGCCAAAAGGCACCTACGGTGAAGCATGGTGGTGGCAGCATCATGCTGTGGGGATGTTTTTCAGTGGCAGGGACTGGGAGACTAGTCAGGATGGAGGGAAAGATGAATGGAGAGAAAGATCCTTGATACAGAGAGATCCATGATGAAAACCTGCTCCAGAGAGCTCAGGGCCTCAGCCTTGGGCGAAGAGTCACCTTCAAACAGGACAATGACTCTAAGCACACAGCCAAGACAACGCAGGAGTGGCTTCGGGACAAGTCTCTGAATGTCCTTGAGTGGCCCAGTCAGAGCCATCTCTGGCGAGACCTGAAAATAGCTGTGCAGCGACACTCCCCATCCAACCTGACAGAGCTTGAGAGGATCTGCAGAGAATGGGTTGAAACTCCCCAAATACAGATGTGCCATGCTTGTAGCGTCATACCCAAGAAGACTCAAGGCTGTGATTGCTGTCACAGGTGCTTTAACTAAGTACTCAGTAGAGGGTCTGAATACTTATGTTAATGTGATATCAGTTTTTTATTTTTAATACATTTTCTAAAAACCTGTTTTTGCTTTGTCTTTATGGGGTATTGTGAGTAGATTGATACGTATTTGTTACGTACGCCTGTAGGAAGAGGGAACGCAACACCCTGCTACAACTCAACTCCCCGTGGCGGGAAAGCTGAATGGGATTGTAGGTGCGGGTAAGGATGACAAAGGCAGAGAATTTACCGTTTACAGGGAATTTATTCCGTCACATGGTAATTTTGGGAAAAAGAGGCTGGACGAAACCAATGCAAAGAAAGTAAAAAAGTTAACGAGCCCTCTCTCCTACCGTACCTGCCTACCCACTACTTACCTAACTAGCACCACCTGGGGCGCTAACCAAAATACAGGGGATGGTCCGCCCAGGTCTTACCTAGTGTGCATAGACAGTAAATAGTACGGGTTATGTATGCCCGCAGGCCTCTTACTTATCACCCTAGGTGCCTTCCCCTTCCGCCCTGGGAACAAATGAAACAGAATGATACAAACGTAAGTAAACACTGCGTCCTATTGACACACATACCTCAGATCAGCGGCTACAAAATATTTAACAAAAACCTGTCTCTGAGCAACAACCAACACAGGCCATAACCATCAGCTCTCTCTGAGCAACAACCAACACAGGCCATAACCATCAGCTCTCTCTGAGCAACAACCAACACAGGCCATAACCATCAGCTCTCTCTGAGCAACAACCAACGCAGGCCATAACCATCAGCTCTCTCTGAGCAACAACCAACACAGGCCATAACCATCAGCTCTCTCTGAGCAACAACCAACGCAGGCCATAACCATCAGCTCTCTCTGAGCAACAACCAACGCAGGCCATAACCATCAGCTCTCTCTGAGCAACAACCAACGCAGGCCATAACCATCAGCTCTCTCTGAGCAACAACCAACGCAGGCCATAACCATCAGCTCTCTCTGAGCAACAACCAACACAGGCCATAACCATTAGCTCTCTCTGAGCAACAACCAACACAGGCCATAACCATCAGCTCTCTCTGAGCAACAGCCAACACAGGCCATAACCATCAGCTCTCTCTGAGCAACAGCCAACACAGGCCATAACCATCAGCTCTCTCTGAGCAACAACCAACACAGGCCATAACCATCAGCTCTCTCTGAGCAACAACCAACACAGGCCATAACCATCAGCTCTCTCTGAGCAACAACCAACACAGGCCATAACCATCAGCTCTCTCTGAGCAACAACCAACACAGGCCATAACCATCAGCTCTCTCTGAGCAACAACCAACACAAGCCATAACCATCAGCTCTCTCTGAGCAACAACCAACACAGGCCATAACCATCAGCTCTCTCTGAGCAACAACCAACACAGGCCATAACCATCAGCTCTCTCTGAGCAACAACCAACACAGGCCATAACCATCAGCTCTCTCTGAGCAACAACCAACACAGGCCATAACCATCAGCTCTCTCTGAGCAACAACCAACACAGGCCATAACCATCAGCTCTCTCTGAGCAACAACCAACACAGGCCATAACCATCAGCTCTCTCTGAGCAACAACCAACACAGGCCATAACCATCAGCTCTCTCTGAGCAACAACCAACACAGGCCATAACCATCAGCTCTCTCTGAGCAACAACCAACACAGGCCATAACCATCAGCTCTCTCTGAGCAACAACCAACACAAGCCATAACCATCAGCTCTCTCTTCACAAAGGAACACTGGCTTTTCTAGCTTCAGAAGGAGTCTGTAATGGGATACAGCTGTATCCTCTGACGAGAGGGCGGGGTCAGCTCCAATTAGCAATGGGGCCGACCAATCAGCTGCTTGGGGGAAGCCATTTCCTGAAACACACACATACAAACAATACCACAACACAGAAACTGGGGAAGGTAACAGTATTTTTAAAATCCATTTTAGAATAAGGCTGTAACTTAACAAAATCTGGAAAAAGTCAAGGGGTCTGAATACTTTCCGAATGCACTGTAAATGATCAAGGAACACCAACCCGACCGACCAACCAACCAAGCACTTTGTTTCTCTCCAGGGCGGAGGGGCTGAAGGAGTCCCAGTCCGCCAGTCCCTTAGCCCAGTCGCCACAGGACAGGCTGGGGCCCTCAGGGGCCAAACCTAGTGGGGGGCCTTGCCCCGTCAGACAGTTCTTCCCCCTTGGACCTGACTTCTCCCTCCAGAACCGTCCCCAGCCAGTCAGGCCGGTCCAGTCCAGCGAGCCTCAGGGTCAGCGCTACACCTCAGAAGAGATCGAGGTGCTCAGGTGAGCAGGCTGGGATCTATCTGGACTCTGGAGAATCATAGAACATGGTCAACACATTGAGTTTAGGCTCCCAAGAAGCAATGATCTGTGGTTCCATAATAATCCCCATTTCCCTAGGAGCATAATGCCAGTGTGTGACTGGGTTTTCTAAAGGTTAGGCAGTAACACACCTTTGTTTGGTAAAGGTTCAGGTTTGACTCTCATCTACATTTTCACCTGCTGGGTAAGGTACACACGTTACATTTCTCCTGATTCTCCTCTCCTCCTTTCCAAATAGGAGCACGTCCAAGATCAACGGCATACCCTTCGTCCCCTTCATGAGCGTGGACCTGAAGGAGAGATTTGCTTTTCCTGTTCCATTCTCGTAAGTCAGGATATTCTTGGCTGAGTTAAAAAAGTCCATTAGTAAGTGGGTGTACAGATTGTAGAATACACACGTAATACATTTCTACTGACCACCAATTTCCATCTGAAAGCAGATACTAGATGGAGTGCCGCTTGATTGCATCAATTGTTAATTTGTGATTAACATCATACTTTTTATTCTCTGTGGATGTTTCCCAGGGACAAACTAGGCAAGCTGGCCCTGTCTCCCAAGCAGAGAACCATCTTCTCCCACTGGGTTCGCCCTGACGAGATCTGCAATAACCCCACCATGATCTTATCTGTATCCAGCTTCAGCATCAAACAGGTCCGGCCACACACTCAACCGTCAATATTCCATATTAATAAACAAGACCAAAATGTACCCTGTAAAATCCAGAATTATTTAAGGTGTAGACCACTAAGAGTGCAGTAGCTATATGAGTTGTGTTCTATTGGAATTGACTTATCATCAGATGGCGCCACTTGTACCTATGTTTTGTCTGATAAAACCTACCTACTTTATGGACAATCTGCTCTATACTGAATACCTGTCAATGTGATGGATACAACTGACAGATTCACCTCCCACCCTGGTGGTCGGATGTCAGTCTCATACTCTTATTGTTAATCACCTACTCTCTCCCGTTAGACGGTGGTGTCTGACTGCTCGTTCGTGGCGTCGTTAGCCATCAGCGCTGCCTATGAGCGACGCTACAACAAGAAGCTCATCACCAGCATCATCTACCCCCAGAACCGGCGCGGGGAGCCACAGTATAACCCCTGTGGGAAGTACATGGTGAAGCTTCACATCAACGGTGTGCCCAGGAAGGTAACGCACTGCAAAACCTGGGAGCTGGGTCCACTGGTGCTCAATGTCATTGTGAGATAAGCTTACTCTCTAAATGAGAAGACTGTCACTGTAAAGCTGCCATGTCTCTGACAGTGTCTACCAATGGGTTGTATTGTTGTAAGTGTTCCCCCTCCTGTTCCCTGCAGGTCATTATAGATGACTTCCTGCCATGTGGTCAGAATGGAGAGCTGCTGTGTTCCTACTCCAGCAACAGGAACGAGCTGTGGGTCTCCCTCATAGAGAAGGCCTACATGAAGGTCATGGGAGGCTACGACTTCCCCGGCTCCAACTCGGTGAGGGAGTTCCCCCTGTTAAAGTACTACCCCTTGCACTGGGCTCTGTCCATTAGCCAAATGTGCAACTCAATTATCTGCTTTGGCTACATCTCCTTGTCTCCTACTGAACTGATATGAGAGAAGCGAATGTTTTACATTGGAGAATGTTTCAGAGCTAACAAGAGTTCCCTCAAATTCACAGCGTGGGCTAAATTCCACATTTCATCCATTGTGCGTGATTGGACAGTTGGCTCTGTTCTCCACCTTGTTATCGATGTTTTCTAAAGTGTGATCTCTATTCATTCTGTCTTATTGTATTGTAGAACATCGATCTGCACGCGCTCACTGGCTGGATCCCAGAGCGTATCGCCATGCATTCAGACAATCAGTCATTCATCAAGGACGACACCTTCCGCATGCTCTACCAGAGGTGAGACACGCAGACACAAACACACACTCATTCATTCACCCATGCACACACTTAAGGGCCTACATAGTCCATCTGCTCTGTAGAGTTCACACACATACAGTACACACCAAGAGATATGACTCACAGATTCTTACACTTTTGAAATACTTTATTTGAATCCACAAATCATATTACATTTGCAAAAAGATACACACACACACACACACACCACACCGAGTAATGCCACTAATTCATCCTCCAGTCAGGTAGTCATTTTTCATGATTGCCTTTGCTACCAGATGGTAATAGACATGGTTATCAATACCACAGAGTTTTGTCTCCTAGCCAAGATAGCTGACCTACTACTCTCACATCCCCCTCTCTTCTCATGACAGGTTTCACCGGGGGGACGTCCTAATCACCACGGCAACAGGGGTGATGACAGAGGAGGAGGGCGAGAGGTGGGGCCTTGTGCCAACGCATGCCTACGCTGTCCTGGATATCCGGGAGCACAAAGTAAGTGTTAGTGTTAACTTAGCATAACCACTCATGGTTATTACAGTAGCTTGTTAGCATAACCACTCATGGTTGTTACAGTAGCTTGTTAGCATAACCACTCATGGTTGTTACAGTAGCTTGTTAGCATAACCACTCATGGTTGTTACAGTAGCTTGGTTAGTATAACCACTCATGATTGTTATAGTAGCTTGGTTAGCATTGGTTGTTACAGTAGCTTGGTTAGCATAACCACTCATGGTTGTTATAGTAGCTTGGTTAGCATAACCACTCATGGTTGTTATAGTAGCTTGGTTAGCATAACCACTCATGGTTGTTACAGTAGCTTGGTTAGTATAACCACTCATGGTTGTTATAGTAGCTTGGTTAGCATAACCACTCATGGTTGTTACAGTAGCTTGGTTAGCATAGGCTGTTACAGTAGCTTGGTTAGCATAACCATTCATGGTTGTTACAGTATCTTGGTTAGCATAACCACTCATGGTTGTTACAGTAGCTTGGTTAGCATAGGTTGTTACAGTAGTTTGGTTAGCATAACCACTCATGGTTGTTACAGTAGCTTGGTTAGCATAGGTTGTTACAGTAGCTTGGTTAGCATAACCACTCATGGTTGTTACAGTAGCTTGGTTAGCATAGGTTGTTACAGTAGCTTGGTTAGCATAACCACTCATGGTTATTACAGTAGCTTGGTTAGCATAACCACTCATGGTTATTACAGTAGCATAACCACTCATTGTATACATGTAGCATGATCTGTTTTATTTGTATCTGGTCAATTCCATTTATGTCTTTGGTATTTTATTAGGATCCCCATTAGCTGTTGCAAAAGCAGCAGCTACTCTTCCTGAGGTTCACACAAAACATGAAACATGACATAATACAGAACATTAATAGACAAGAACAGAACTACATAAAACATTTTTTAAAGGCACACGTAGCCTACATATCAATGCATACACACATCTAGGTCAAATAGGGGAGAGTTGTTGTGCCGTGAGGTGTGGCTTTATCTGTTTTTTGAAACCAGGTTTGCTGTTTATTTGAGCAATATGAGATGGAACAGAGTTCCATGCAATCATCGCTCTATATAATACTGTACGCTTTCTTGAATTTGTTCTGGATTTGGGGACTATGAAAAGACCCCTGGTGGCATGTCTGGTGGGGTAAGTGTGTGTGTCGGAGCTGTGTGTAAGTTCAATTCTTAGCCAAGAGAGACTGGCATGCATAGTATTTATATCAGCCCTCTGATTACAATGAGGAGCGAAACGTGCCGCTCTGTTCTGGGCCAGCTACAGCTTAACTAGGTCTATCTTTGCAGCACTGGACCACACGACTGGACAATAATCAAGATAAGACAAAACTAGAGCCTGCAGAACTTTGTAACTTTGCGCATCATTAATAGTGTTCTGCCTGCATGCTAAGCTTCTGTGCCATTTGATCTGGCTCTCAGGGGAAGCGGTTCCTGCAGCTGAAGAACCCGTGGAGCCACCTGAGGTGGAAAGGCCGCTTCAGTGAACGGGACGAGCAAAACTGGACCCCAGAACTTCTTAAATACCTCAACTTTGACCCCAAAACCGCACAGAAGTTTGATAACGGCGTGTTCTGGATCACGTTTGAGGACCTGTGCCAGTACTATGATGTCATCTACCTGAGCTGGAGCCCCGCCCTGTTCAGAGAGTCTTCCTGTATCCACAGGTCAGTCAACAACAGCCCTATTCTATCTCCCACAAGGGTCTGCTATACCTATAACTACCTACTATACAGTGCATTCGGAAAGTATTCAGACCCCTTGACTTTTTCCACATTGTTATGTTACAGCCTCGTTCTAAAATTGATTAAATCGTTTTTTCCCCCTCATAAATCTACACACGATACCCCATAATGACAAAGCAAAAACAGGTTTTTAGAAATTTTACAAATAAAAAACGGAAATATCACATTTACATAAGTATTCAGACCCTTTACTCAGTACTTTGTTGAAGCACCTTTGGCAGCAATTACAGCCTCGAGTCTTCTTGGGTATGACGCTACAAGCTTGGCACACCTGTATTTGGGGAGTTTCTCCCATTCTTCTCTGCAGATCCTCTCAAGCTCTGTCAGGTTGGATGGGGAGCGTTGCTGCACAGCTATTTTCAGGTCTATCCAAAGATGTTTGATCAGGTTCAAGTCTGGGCTCTGACTGGGCCGCTCAACGACATTCAGAGACTTGTCCCGAAGCCACCATGCTTCACCGTAAGGATGGTGCCAGGTTTCCTCTAGGCCTGAAGCTTGGCATTCAGACCAAAGAGTTCAATTTTAGTTTCATCAGATCAGAGAATTTTGTTTCTCATGGTCTGAGTCCTTTAGGTGCCTTTTGGCAAACTCCAAGTGGGCTGTCATGTGCCTTTTACTGAGAAGTGGCTTCCGTCTGGTCACTCTACCATAAAGGCCTGATTGGTGGAGTGCTGCAGAGATGGTTGTTCTTCTGGAAGGTTCTACCATTTCCACAGAAAGAACTCTGGTGCTTCTTTGTCACCTCCCTGACCAAGGCCCTTCTCCCCCGATTGCTCAGTTTGGCTGGGTGGCCAGCTCTAGGAAGAGACTTGGTGGTTCCAAACTTCTTCCATTTAAGAATGGTGGAAGCCATTGTGTTCTTGGGGACTTTCAATGCAGCAGACATTTTTTGGTAGGCTTCCCCAGATCTGTGCCTCGACACAATCCTGTCTCAGATCTCTACAGACAATTCCTTTGACCTCATTGCTTGGTTTTTGCTCTGACATGCCCTGTCAACTGTGGTACCTTATATAGGCAGGTGTGTGCCTTTTTCATTTTCAATCAATTACATTTACCACAGGTGGACTCCAAGTTGTGAAAACATCTTAAGGATGATCAATGGAAACGGGATGCACCTGAGCTCAATTTCAAGTCTCATAGCAAATGTTCTAAATACTTATGTAAGTAAGGTATTTCAGTTTTTTGCAAAACATTCTAAAAACCTGTTTTCGCTTTGTCAGTATGCGGTATTGTGTGTAGATTGATGAGAATGTATTTTTATTCAATCAATTTTAGAATAAGTCAAGCGGTCTGAATACTTTCCGACTGCACTGTATGTGTATAAAAAATACACGTGTATGATATGTGAAGTATATTTCTGGTTGTGTGTGTCCCTGCAGTAGCTGGGATGGGAAGCAGGGCCCGGTGAAGGATGCCTACAGCCTGGCCAACAACCCTCAGTACCGGCTGGAGGTGACCTGTCCTGCAGGGGGCACCGCTGTCTGGGTGCTGCTGACCAGACACATCACTGACAAGGTGCACACTGTCTGTCTGGCTGTTCACCACCACACAGTATCAAACAATGTCTCATTTTCTCCCATAGAAACAATAATCACTCTGTTTTTGTCCTTTTGATGTTCAGGATGACTTTGCACAAAACAGGGAGTTCATCACCTTGGTGGTTTACAAGACAGAGGGAAAGAAAGTTTACTACCCTGGTGAGTTTCTCATGGAAGTGTGTGTGTGTGTGTGTGTGTGTGTGTGTGTGTGTGTTTCCTCTGACTGTCTCGTATGTTCCTCCTCAGCGGACCCTCCCCCCTACATAGATGGGATCAGGATCAACAGCCCCCACTACCTGACCAAGATGAGACTAACCAGCTCTGGAACACACACCTTCACACTGGTGGTGTCACAGTACGAGAAGCAGAACACCATCAACTACACCCTGAGGGTGAGACACACACACACACACCGTATCAGATACATCTCCTGAGTGTCAGATCTGTCGCTGGCAGGTAAACACGGCGATCCTGTTGCTCTGCGGTGCAGAAGTGACCATATAGCATACCTCAAGCATCTCACAATAGAACGTGAGAAAAGAGAGTGGGATGGTGGGAGTGGGGGAAGATGAGATGAAGGAAAGAAGAGTGAGAAAAGAGAGTGGGATGGTGGGAGTGGGGGGAAGATGAGATGAAGGAAAGAAGAGTGAGAAAAGAGAGTGGGATGGTGGGAGTGGGGGAAGATGAGATGAAGGAAAGAAGAGTGAGAAAAGAGAGTGGGATGGTGGGAGTGGGGGGAAGATGAGATGAAGGAAAGAAGAGTGAGAAAAGAGAGTGGGATGGTGGGAGTGGGGGAAGATGAGATGAAGGAAAGAAGAGTGAGAAAAGAGAGTGGGATGGTGGGAGTGGGGGAAAGATGAGATGAAGGAAAGAAGAGTGAGAAAAGAGAGTGGGATGGTGGGAGTGGGGGAAAGATGAGATGAAGGAAAGAAGAGTGAGAAAAGAGAGTGGGATGGTGGGAGTGGGGGAAGATGAGATGAAGGAAAGAAGAGTGAGAAAAGAGAGTGGGATGGTGGGAGTGGGGGAAAGATGAGATGAAGGAAAGAAGAGTGAGAAAAGAGAGTGGGATGGTGGGAGTGGGGGAAGATGAGATGAAGGAAAGAAGAGTGAGAAAAGAGAGTGGGATGGTGGGAGTGGGGGAAGATGAGATGAAGGAAAGAAGAGTGAGAAAAGAGAGTGGGATGGTGGGAGTGGGGGAAGATGAGATGAAGGAAAGAAGAGTGAGAAAAGAGGAAAGTGTCTTGTTCCACTTAATGAGTGTCAAGTGTACATACTATACCGTACACACAAGGAATCTAAAACTACATCTGAGTTGTATAATTCTACATTCTGAAACATGAAGCAGCCTCCTTTGTCCTATAGTCTGTGAGTCTGTGTGTTCATATCCATGCAGATTGAGTCTTAAATTAACAGTGTGCTAATTATTTCATTAGAAACAGTTTTGTGTCCGAACCCACGTGCAGAACTGTGAAATCAGTTGAACGAGAGCTTGTGAGTTTGTCTGCAATGAATTGCTGTGTGTGACAGAGAGATGGAGAGAGACTTTCTGTTGGTTTGTATATGAGTAAAAGGTTTTGTATGTGACTCAAACCTTTTTTTGCTCATTTATATTTCATAAACTCCCCCTGCCAACTGATCTGAAGTCTTTGAGGAGCTGTTATCTGATGTCTCACAAAAACAACATGTTTGGCCTCTGTAGAAGAGAAGAAACCCTGAAAGTAGTTGCATGTGTGTCTTTCTGAGAATGAAAGAGAAAAGTCAATCGCCAGAGGAATATCTCTAGCCTTGACTAACAAGCAGCAAACTGGCTGTGAAATCAATTCCTGCACTCTCACTTCCTTAAAAATGATCTGG
This sequence comes from Salmo salar, assembly GCF_965601325.2. Classification (NCBI taxonomy): domain Eukaryota; kingdom Metazoa; phylum Chordata; class Actinopteri; order Salmoniformes; family Salmonidae; genus Salmo; species Salmo salar. Next base: position 34,565,965 of record NC_138292.1, read on the forward strand.
AGAATTAGTGAATTGACGTTCAGTCTCATACTCAGAAGAGTTCTCGTGAGGTACGGAATGAACATGATTTCTTCCATCTGTATAAGAGCTGGCCAGTATTCTTCACAATGTTTCTATGTTGTGCTGATCACATCCCTGCTCATTCAGTTCCAACAGAGTAATAGACGTTTCCCTCCAACAGGTGTACTCTGGATGCAAGTTCTCCTTCTCCAAGATCCCAACGCCCTTCACTCATACCAAAAGGGTAATATTTACTTCCACTTGTCTCTTTGTTGTTCACATTCTCTATTGGCGTGATAACAAAATCACCATCTTACATTGCTAAAGCCCCCTCTCTCTCCCTGTGCAGATCAATGGCCAGTGGAAGGGGCCGAGTGCGGGGGGCTGTGGGAACTACAAGGACTCGTACAAGCACAACCCAATCTACCAGTTTAACCTGGAGCGCCCAGGACCCATGCTCATAGAGCTACGAGGCTCCAGGTAAGACTCAGTGCGGCCGGCAGGGGCCCTCCAGACCACTGGGGGCACTACACCCAGTGGGGACACTTTATGGCTCAATCACAATTGATGGATATAAAATGAATGTCCTCTTGTAACACAGCACTTTTAATACTCGAGTGTTCATCCTGTCCGTCAAACCTTCTCTAATCCGAGGTGACTGCAGAAGGACTACTCTCCACAGCTTTACACTCTGCCCTGACCCACCTGGACAAAACCAACACCTATGTGAGAATGCTGTTCATAGACTTTAGCTCAGCATTCAATACGGTCATTCTCTCTAGGCTGGTCACCAAACTCCATGACCTAGGGATCAGCCCCTCTCTCTGTAACTGGACTTTAGACTTCCTGACCAACAGACCCCAGTCTGTCAGGTTAGACGACTTCACCACCTCAACCCTGAACCTGAACACCGGTGTGCCACAGGGCTGCGTGCTGAGCCCCCTCCTGTACTCCCTCTTCACCTGTGTTCCTGTACACGGTTCCAACACCATCAAGTTCGCAGACGACACCACGGTGGTAGGCCTGATCAGTGACAATGACGAGTCAGCCTACAGGGAGGAGGTGAAGCACCTGGCTGCATGGTGCGCTGACAACAACCTGGTCCTCAATGCAAAGAAAACCAAGGAGCTCATTGTGGATTACAGGAAGTCTAAAAGCCGCAGCCACACCCCAGTTCTCATTGATGGCACTGAGGTGGAGCGTGTGCCCAGCTTCAAATTACTGGGTGTCTACATCTCCGAGGATCTCTACTGGACCCTCAACACCTCGACCCTGGTGAAAAAGGCGCAGCAGCGCCTGTACTTTTTGAGGAGGCTGAAGAAGGCCCGCCTGTCTCCCAAGATCCTGGTGAACTTTTACCGCTGCACGGTAGTGAGCATTCTGACTAACTGCGCCACAGTGTGGTTTGGCGGATGCTCCTTGGCCGACCGGAAGGCCCTGCAACATGTGGTGAAAACCGCCCAGCACATCACTGGTGCCCAGCTCCCTGCCATCGTAGACCTCCAGCGCAAGCGGTGTCTGTGTAGGGCGCGTGGCATCATCAGGGACCCTTCACAACCATGCCACAAACTGTTTGCCCTCCTACCATCAGGCAGGCGGTACAGGTCTCTACGTTCCCGCACTAGCAGGCTCAAGAACAGTTTCTTCCCAGCTACTGTAACCCTGCTGAACTCTGACACGGCACTAGCCATATCCACCCGCCCACCGCTTAGTACTGCCTCTCAGGGACCTTGTTGTACTACTCTCTTTGCACTCTTCACGGTACTACTGGACTCTGACATTGCTTTGAAAAGTCTGATTAAGGACATTATTCAGTTGTACATGTCTACCACGGTAACCTCATTGCTGCTATCCCTGCATTTCAGTTGCATGCCTCCTTGCACTTTCAATTTGCCTTCATTGCACATTTATACATCCTACTTAATAACATACCTTGTACTTAATTGTTTAACTTGTACATTTTTTGCACTCTTTTATTTGCACTTCTGGTCAGATGCTAACTGTATTTAGTTATACTGTACTTGTTCAATGACAATACAGTTGAATCTAATCTAAATGACTACAATGCTAAATAATATGCATGGTCTGCATTGTGTCTGACAGTCTGACTCCAATGAGACTTTGTCATGACACATCCAGAACATTTGAGCCGTCACAGAATACGATTCCCAGGTGTAAATGTGACCAGACAGACTAACAGTCCGTTTCCAGTGTTACTGGACTCCCTTACGTCATCCTGTAGGGGGTCATCTTTAAGTTCATCTGGTGCTCCTAATTAAAACGAGATAATAACCATATCTCTCTCTCTCTGCCTGTAGGCAGTAGAGTGCAGGTTCTGGTTGCTTGTGGTGTTGTTATTGTTGTCATCATGTCTCGGTCTCTCCCTCTCTAGGCAGTACAGTGTGGGCTTTGAGATGGTGACCGTGTCCACTGTAGTAGAGACAGGACCTGCAGGCGTCCCGAAGAAGAACAGTGGAGACTACAGGTACAGGATACACAGGAGATCAGCTCATAGAGGTGTTCAGGGACAGTACATAGTGTTGAGTTCCAGATGAGTTTAGTATCAATCCTAATATTAACCCTTTACACTCGTGGGAATTGGCCTATATAGATAGGCCTAAATGGAAATCTTTATTACAGAAGAGATATGGAAAGCATATGCATAGGAATGGTAGCAATTAAAAGGGAACAGTTTGGAGATTATGGGGAAATTATTAAACTAAAGGTGAGGATACAACAGTTCACCTGACACGACTGAATCCAAACATTCTGCTGTTGATTTGATGTGTATTTTACAGCATTTGTTGATAACGAAATCTGAAAATACTCATTTAGTAACGTGATAAGAATATTCATGGTTTGGGGTAGGTCCAACATAAGACAAAGTAAGTATGCACAGTTCCTAAGTAACTTCAATCCCCTTTTATGACTAAAATACGAGTCTTCAACTACAAGGAGCTTTTTTGAGCTCTCCTAGCTGTGCCGACCATATGCACTGGTAGTTGTTGTTTGGAACACAGCCCTGCATCCCCGCCATCACACAATTACTGTTATTAAAAAATTACTATTTACGCAATCCAAAAACGGTCCATTATAAATCCCAATCTGGGTCAGGTTGGCGTCATTAAATTCAAAAATGTGATTTTACAGTAGGCTTTCACAAGCCAATTCAGAGAAGCAGATCGTAATTTTGGTGCGCATAGAATGGAGTCATGAGTACAGCCCCCCAAAAATCACAATTACAACAAACACAGGCTCATTGTGTTCGGGACATCCCAGGTCATAACGCCATGTCATCTTGTAACTGTACATCAAACATAATGATCATTGACACTGTATATTACATGAGTTTCATATGGTAATGTGAAGTGCACATTTGAGCTCACGCGTGTTTGGCTCGCTTCACATCAAAGTGGTATTTATTCTAATCCTCAACGTTTCATCTTTCAAAATACATCAAGTCCTCTTAACTTACAGCGTTTCCCTCACTTGGACGACAAAATGTTTTGCCCAATTAGCGGAACGAATGGGGGCAACTTCTTGTCGCGCACGGTGCTCAAGTTCCAAACGGCTCAGTCAAAACCCATACAGAGCTGTGACTCTGACCTCTGACCTCATGTACAGCATGTTACTGTACAGCTACTGTGTTCCAATGTAGGCGCTTATCAGTGTCCAAATCGGCCATTTTCAACCCGGGTATGAGTGTAATTTTCCTACTGTGAAACTCTGCGCTTGTTTAATGCCAATGTTGGTAAACAAACACTATATAGCCTCAACATTGTTGAAACAATCATTTTGATATCATCTATGGTCAGTCCTTGCAGTCGCGGCTCAACTGACTAGGTATCCCCTTTCTGTCGATGAATTTGAAAGTGGTTACATTTCTCCAGGCCCATCCCTCAGATTTTTACTAAAACAGAGACGGGGTGACCGCTTGAATGCATCCATCATAAAATGTTATGCACAGGTTAAAGTTCAGTGTTGGAACATATATTGGGGACACGTGATTCTCCAAAGCCGATGACATGCTGCCTAAATGTGGTGGCTACAGTCACAACACTGAGGGAACATTCTATACATACCCCACAGGTCAAAAGGTCACATCTGAGGACCTCGTGTCTGACCTCTGGGATGTCTATACTAATTGAGTTAGCCTGGTTCAAAGGTTGAGGGTGTACTGAAATTAGTTTCGCTGCACAAAGGAATGCCTTTTGAGTTAGATCTTTTGGCAAAGGCTATGTGTGTGTCAGAAATGATTTTGAAATAATTGAATTAAAGATATTCATAACATTTTCCTCACATTTAGACCATGATTGTTGATTATGCAATATTATCCTGTAGATGAGGTTAAAGCAGGTTAAATTCGTATTCAATAGCAGATAATCTCTATAAATCATTCATGTAATCTGCTCTTGAACACATTGTATGCATTTATTCGTGGGTAATGAAATATGAAACAGAAAATGTCCAGGAATGGCGGTGGACTGCATTGTAACAACAGGTTATGAAGGAATGGAGATTAGAAAGGGTGCTATTTGAGACTATTAGGACAAAGCCATAGTGACTCTCGCTCTCTCTCTCTCTCTCTCTCTCTGTAGGTGTGGTTTCTGCTACATGGAGGCAGACCATGTCCCCGCTGGCATCTATAATGTCATCCCCACCACCTTCCTGCCCAAACAGGAAGGACCCTTCTTCCTGGACTTCAGCAGCACCATGCCCCTAAAGGTCTCCCAGCTCCAGTAAGGAGAGGGGGGGAAGGATTCAGGTGTGACACCAGGAATAACTTGCTCACAACATGGACACTCACTGTTCCCTAAACTCTGGGTGGAACTTGTTACAACTGCAGGAGAACCCAAAAGAGACTGATTTATTTTATTATTATCAAGGGTATTTGGAAAGGGACAAGTTTTTGGTATGGAACCTAGCCCTCTATGTGCTGAGGGGTGTGCAAGAACATGTACCAAAAAATGTAAACTATCAGAGCTAATGTTGGAGGTGCTTCCTTCCTCCTTTGCCATAATGACAGATACAGTAAATGATGTCACAACAACTATGGCCCTTCTGATTTTCAATGTTCAATTACTTGGTGCTTGTTGACCGCCAGTCTAGGTACTCAAGAGGCAGTGCTGGTGTTTACCAAGAACGAAGTGTGATGTTCTCAACTGCAACCGCTACTGTCTTTCCTCAGGAGACGGCACCACGACAGGGATTTCTCTGTTGCACAGGAATGAAGACTAATCTGTGGCATTTATAAGGATGCGTGACACAGGCATGCAGGACGTGTGTGTGGTTGCAAAATTCTAGGAACTTTCAATAAATTCCCTGGTTTTCCAGATTCCTGGAATCCTCCAACTGGGATTTAGGGAAAACCAAGAAATGTATAAGTTCCTGGAATTTTGCATGTGTGTGTGTACTCACATGGAAAACGACATTTGAAACGTATCGCCAATCTTCAGTCTCTTGTTTACGCTTCAGCAAGGACTTGAACACTTCACAGCGGTTTCTCCTTCTCTGTTAACATTTTGTCAAACAGGCAAGACTGCTAGTGGCTTTGTCATTTTCTGGACAATTACTGTAAAGTGTCAATGCTATACAGTCTTGTGGACAAGACCCACTTCTCAAACATACTTTATTTTTCACAAAGGAAAGCATGGACTTACTAGAAGAGTCACCTGTACCATGTAGACTTCTTTTGCATGAGCAAAATGGCTGCTCTTTGTCGTTTCATTCTTCTTTACATAGAATTACATTTCTGTTTTTCTTCCCCCTCCTGTGACTGTTAAAGGGCAACTATTGCTGCTGTTGCCACTTATGTCATATGCAATAGTCTTGTATGATTTTGCTCAACTTGCACTAAATGTGGAATGATGTATTCGAACACGGCATTGACGGAAGTCAGAAAATGTGTTGTCTGTTTGTGTTGGTGAAGATCTGGCCTCTCCTGTCTGAGAGCATTTGAAAACAGAGCGTGTTGTGTGGGCAGCAGCTGGTCACAACCTCTAATGAGAATCACAGGGCAGAGAGACCAACTACCAGGCCTGAGGGAGTGATCTGGAGAGGTAGAGGAGAAACAGGGAAGTGCAGTAAAGAGGGAGAGAACAAAACAATTGTTTAGGTAAAAGGCAGGAATTTAACCCCAGAGCCAGATTTGGCAACTGACAAATGCTGCTAAGTCAAGTGTCTGACAAACGAAAGGAAAGAAAAGCAAATATGAAGAGAAATCTGAAAACCAGTTTAACTTTTGTTAGTGTGAACAGGATCCTATAATCTAGTTCTGTGCTGCCTTGCCACCAAAGATCTCTTCACTTGGGTTAGCCGTGGCTAATGTCAAACCTGCTAACATTCTGAATCCTGTAGCCCTACAGTCAGCAGCACACGGCTTATACATCAATGGGGAATCCCAGCACGAGTCTGGTACTTTTCTACTGTGGTTAATCATGTTAAGGTTTGCCAATGAGGAGCCAGGTTGACGTAAACAACCCGCAAGAAGGCAATGATCCGATTGTTTTTTGTTGTAGCAATAGGCTATCTGCAGCGATTCAATAACTCTTTTGACAATGTCAGTAAGACAAAGAAAAGATCATCATAGCTCAGTTAGTCAGAATGGCTACAGGCTAGTCAATTACTGTATAGGGCTCTGACAGACATGTTTTTATAGAATAACTTTTAAATCTACCTGGAATTTGGGTCAATGGGTCATTTAACCAAATAAGATCTTGAGTTTGGTTGACCGAAGAATCAGGCTAGTGAGGGAAAAATACAAGAAGTTTAGTCGATTTACATTGTATAAAACTTAAGAAATGAAAAGGCTTACTGCAGTTAACATCAGTTTATTGGATTCTTTTCAGAAAACAGGCACATAAACCGTGGAGACACAATGGAAAGTTACTCTAACCTAACACCCACTGGAAGAAAACGGCTATGACAGGGACTGTTCATGGTTATATCCTTATATTCCACAGCGAAGGGTGACAGAGATATAAACATCGATATCGCATTACATTTGTACATGTACAGTACATACAGAGACTGGAGCGATCACAATAACAAATAGACTGCATACGCTTGTGCAATAGCTTGCTTTTCTCATAACTCAGTGACCAAATACCTTTCCCATGTGGCCATGGAGCATAAGGAGACCAGGAGAGGAAGACAAGTTAACACTATTTGAGACAGACGACTAGACTTCACAAACATCTGACAGTCTACTGTGTGCCACTTTAGCCGATATCGATCTACAACTTACAGTAGCTGGTACTGTCCACCAGAAATCACAACACTATCAATTATTCTGTCAGTTTCCACAAAAGACCTCATCATTCTTCACCATCATCAGTTTCATTCAGTCATCTAGTTTCACTTTCTCCTTAAGATTGGTCCAAGACAAAACCATCCTCAGATTCTGAGAATTACCAGGCTGGCCATTTTCATTCCGTTACAGAGAACTCTATATGAAAGTGTCCATGGGCAGATATGGTTATCAAAAGTTCTGTCCTTGCGCTATTGCTCAGTTCTTAGTGTTACCGTCCATGGGTGGATGTTGTCCTTCAGTACAGGGCCATTGGGGATGCCATGACAGGGAGATGGATGGAAGGAGATCTGGGGGGGGTGACAGTGTCTCGAGGCCCATTTCCCTGGCACCACATCAGTGTGGCACCGAAGAACCACAGGATGGAGGGAGCCAGGAGGAAGCGAAGATGGAGGGTATATCTACTGTAGCCTCACCCCACACAATTATTCTACTCTCGTTCAATCAGATTCCAAGTCCAGCTTTATGTGTACTGTAGGCGAGATGGAATCACAGTTAGCTCACTGGGAAATTAGTTGTGCAATAGAATAAGGTTATTTTAAGTCCAATTCTGAAGACCCCTATTGGACAAATGCACAGGCTGTCCGAAGAGATGCCAGCCAGGGGGTGTTTGGTCTCCATGGTAACATGAAGCACTTGCCATAGGCTCTATATGCCGTACACAGGATTACATAATGGTGAGAGTATTCACATGTCAAGTATCTGTGAGAAGATATAGCAGAGTAATATTACAAGTTATGAGGGTTATTCACAAAACTTAAACTCCGTAAATGTACTTGTTTCTTTTTAGAAATCCTGACTTTAAATCTTGGCCTCATGCGTGCTCTTCGTTTACAAAAGATTAACACATATTGCTATCAATGTTGTGTATTTTACTAATTTCTGTATTGATAAAACAGGTGGCACATTCACTGTGACATCAAGTTTTATAAATAACCCTCATTTCTAATAGTCGAAGCTAGGAGTGCATTCTTTCATTTACGAACAACAGAATCCCATCTTGTCTGGAAGTGCAGCTCCCTCTCAGGGAGAATATCAATGGTCTTCCCTGTGGCTCAGTTGGTAGAGCATGGTGTTTGCAACGCCAGCATGGTGTGTGCAACGCCAGGGTTGTGGGTTCGATTCCCACGGGGGGCCAGTACAAAAAAAAAATGCATGAAATGTATGCATTCACTACTGTAAGTCGCCCTGGATAAGAGCATCTGCTAAATGACTAAAATGTAAATGTAAAATATCACAGTAAAAAACAACACTGTTTGTCCCATTTCCCCTCATATACCATGGGCCCCCACCCATAGGATATTAGCCAGCACTTTCCTTAATGTGTGGAGTACAGTAGGGAATTATGGGAAGCCAATCTGACTGAGGTCTCAACGCTATGGGTGGGAGGTCTAAGGGTGAAAGGTCCTTTCTATAGGAAGTGGTGGTTTCATGACCCTGGGTTGGGTCTTAAGTCTCTTCTTCATCATAATCCATATGAACTGTATATACACTGACCATTCTATTCATAGTATCTCATACTGAGCCACTTTCGGTTTACTTAGCCAGTATTAGTTCATGGGGTAGAATGGAATGTGTGTGTGGTTACTGGCAATACAGCACTTTGGCACACAAAGCTGGTGATGGGGTTAGCTTGTGGATTAGCTTTCCTCATCACACCCCGTTGATCAGAACCACAGTTTGGGTGGGGGTCTGGGAACGGCTTTGACGTTCGCGCTTGCCGTTCTTGGTGCTGTCGTTGCGCGAGCGTCGAAGAGACAGGAAGCTGAGGCGGCCCTCCAGGCCCGTGGTCTTGTTGGTGTTTGGGACGGTGGTGCTGTTGTTGTTTACAGTATTGTCCAGCTCACCCTCCGCTCCCTCTGCTCTGTCACCTGAAACACAGAGAGGTATGCTGTGTGAGCCAGGTGATCGAGATAGATAAAGTATATTGGGAGCCCCCCCCCCCAAAAAAAAACTCACGTAAACAGTCATGAATATCCTTTGTGAGTAGGAAGCCCTGCATACACACCCATTGACTGTCATACCCAAGTCTTTTTCTAGAAGTTCCCACTGTGTTACCCTTTCTCACTGGTCCAAAACTTTCTGCAGGCTCTTAGGGACCCAGTGGAGATTAGGATGTATCCCCCAGCAGTACTGCTTGCCTGTGCCTCTACACCTGCTCTGGTCTAAGCACTAGGCTAGCTGTCACTATGACTAATAGGTCTCTCCTCTGGCTCAGGTGCAAGTCAGACAGGAAGCAGAAGACGATATGTCTTACTGAAAATAAACACACACACCATCAATCTCTCTCCTTTTTCACTTGTCTGCATATTTACACACTACCTCATACAGGATGCAAACACACGCTCTAAACCCAGCTCTCCTTTTTTACTTTTTTGGCCGCACACACACACACACACCTCTCTCCAGGTCACACTCAGGTGATGACGCCCCGCTACACTCGCTGCGTGGTCCCAGGACAGGAGAGATGAGGCCAAAGTCAGACAGCGAGACTGGGCTGGGAAGGTCCAGACTGCAGGGGCGTGAGGAGGGAGCAGGGGAAGAGGAGGAGGAGGGACAGGGCGAGGAGGAGGGCGAGGAGGAGCTGGCAAAGGGACAGGGCGAGGGGAGGTCCTGGAGGCTGTTGGGGGAGTGGGAGGAGGAGCCCAGGCTGCAAGTGGAGCGGGTCTCTGAGTCCTCCTCTGACATGGCACTGCTGCTGCAGGTCTCATCTTCAAACGACCCGGACGTCACTGCAGAGACAGAGAGAGGGGAAGAGTAGTTGAGATGTAACAAGCCTTTACTGTACAACTGAGTGTACATGCAGAGCATCAATGTGGCATCCACAAAATCCCCAAAGTCCAAAGAGAAAACAGGAAGCTGGAGATTGAGTCTAAAGGGGTTTAGGTGAAAAAGGGAGGGAAAGAGAGGGTAAGGAACGTAGAGAAAGGGAGTAGGAAGAAAAAGCAAATGAGGGAGACAGATGGTGGGTAGAAGGGGTAGAGAGACTCCTTGAAATACTGCAGACACATACTTTACACTGAAAGAAAGAGGGAGTGTAGAGACATACAGCACTTCAAGACTAATATGAGATCCATTTCTCATGTAGGGGTCAAAAGTCACAAATTCCAACATGGATGGCGACTGTATGAATGAAGGAATGTTTTTATGACCTTGAACTATGGGCAATCGCTGATTCTTTTGTTTACTGCCATCGGAGCGTTTGAAACAGACACAGCATATTGCTGTTTATGTGGGTTAACGCGCAACAGCAATAACCTTAGCCAATGGCGGCTAAGTGGGTCAGCCAGCAGTAGGACTCTGAGGTTGCCATGGAAACATCATCCCGCAGCCCATAATGCAGGACAATGGGAAGTGGATCAGTGAGTGACACACACTGCTGTGAACATCCACTGTCTTCGTCTGACTACAGTTCAGCCTCAATCTCATCACAGTGTGTATCTTCAGCACTTAACTGATTCGGGATCAGTTGTCATTACTCAAGTCCTAACCTTATCCATAGGAGCTTAAACAGTAACACTGTCTCTAGGCTAGTTGTCATATCATGGGATCTTCTGCAAAGTCAATACAGGCATTTTAAATTTAACAGGAATTTCCTTTGAAAGAAAATTGAATTAACAGACTTCAAAAGAGCACATTTAGCATGTATTGTACATTATTATAAATTATAGACACCAACGTAGGGCAGTGCTTACTTTCAATAAAGTCAACTCCAAACATTCTGTGCGCCTTTAATGTTCCAATTCTAGGAAAACATTCCAAGAAAACAGGCAACCCTCTCAGGAGCCGGACACAATCTTGATGTTTTCGAAGAAAAGTCATTAAGACCTCCCTGCACAATGTCAATAATGACGTTTCCTAGGAATTCCTACGAAAGGTTTCGAAGAGCAAGTCAGAAGGAGAGTCAACAGGGTGTGTATGTGTTTATGTGCCGTACCCAACTACTAGTGAAAAGTATTCAAGGCTGGCTGTCCAGCCTCACTATGTAGGACAGTTGATACAAGAACAGTTTCTGCAGTTTTCAAGCACAGAAATGAAATGACCAGAACATCATGCACTGTAAGTGTACTCACTGGAGATGCCATCCGACTCCATCTTGAAGCTGGTAATGTCATCCACTGCGACACTGTCGCCATCGGCGCCCACGCCCCGCCCCCGGGGGCCCATGGCCGAGTTGCGTCGGCGTTCGTGGATCTCGTCTGAGATCACCTCCAGGTTTCTCAGAGCCGTCTTGTACCCTTCTTTAGCCTGGCTCAACTTGGCCTGCAACTCATCCACGTTCTTCTTTAGGTGCTACAGACGGACAGAAAGGGAGTCATTGTTAGCATTAGCCTGCTATACACAGTTAACTACAAACACTCACGCAAAAGGCAGAAGAAGAAACCATCATTGCCATAAATGGTTTAGACCTGAAATGACATGGCAATATGTTCAAGGTCAAAGTTTATTGACCCTAGGTCACATCAGTAAAGATCTAACCACGGAGTAGAGGCCACAATAACAAGACAGTAAGACTCCTTAAATCTTAAAGACCTTTAAAAAGGTCTATAAAGGCAGGGAAATTCCAGTGTAGTGTAGTGTAGTGTAGTGCACACATACCTCAAGCTGTAGGTAGTACTTTGCCTTCAACTCAAAGTAAGGTCTGCGGGAGAGATGTCAATCAAAAAGAGAGAGGGAGGAGGGGAAAAAAAGAGGGAAGGAGAAAGATTAGAGGCGATGACAACTCAGAACAGCTGTGTACATATCACCAAGGCAACAGGGTGAGATATAGGGTTATCACATTAGATGAGCTGACCATGGAGAAAGGATTAAACAGAGAGCTGAGGCAACACAGAGCAAGACAGGCTCAGTCCCAACACTCTAAAACACACTCTTTTCTCATCTCATCTCATCTTCATGACACTAATAGGTTTCACCCATACTGATTACACATATCAAGTACATGATCTGTGGTCATGGCGGAAAGGAGACAAGGAAGCTTTTTAAGATTATATGGATTGGCAACAGCCTCAGTCACAGCGGAACTACTTTACACTGTACACTCCCTCCCCAACACAGGCCTCCAGTCTATGGCGTTTTGTAAAAACCTGACAGCATACACAAACCAGCACACCACCCCATTGTTTTTGTTCCTAGCAGCACAAAGAGAGACAGACACTACTTCATCATCAAAGGTCGAAAATGACACTTACACGCCACCGGAGTTTGGTGGCACCTTAATTGGGGAGGACAGGCTGGAATGGTATCAAATACATTACATACATGGGTTTCATGTGTTTGGTGCCATTCCGTTCATTTCTTTCCAGACATTATTATGAGCCGTCCTCCCCTCAGCAGCCTCCACTGGTGCACGCACATTTACCTTTTGCACATTTATATTCATTTATTTTGTTCAAGTTGACCTTTTTCAAGCTACTGAAAAACCTCCGTCATGAAAGATCAATGTCTTGGAAAAGGTCACTGTCGACAAATAAACATGGATGTGTGAGTCGCAGACCATTTGGTAATTGATGCAGTGGTTGTATCAGGTTCACTTTAACTTCTCAGTCTTTTAACTACAGTGTAGTTGGGTTGTGGTCGCAACACAGTCATATGGGACTCACTTGGACTTGTTGATGGTGCGTTTGAGTTTCTTCTCCAGCTGTTTCATGCGGCCCATGGCTGCCGTGTACTTGGCTGCTGTCTCCTTGTGCACCAGCTCACTCCGCGTCTTTGTATGCTCCGCTTCCATCACCTGCAACAGCCAATCAGAACTCAGTCTCGCAGCTACACGGAAATGTGACAATGTGACTTCTTAAGTTGTGAAGCATCAATTTCCATCCACATTATGCCTTTAAGCTTTGAATAGTAACAGTCATGCTGCACAAATGCCCTTCGCAAATGCCCCCCCCCCCCCCCCCCCCCCATGCAGTACGGTACTCACCCTCTGGGTGGCGTGGTTGAGCATCTCCTGCCAGGCTGAGTCAAACTGCCTGGTGTCCTCCTCCAGGAGCCTCTGCTCTGCCAGGGCGATGGTCTCCTTGGCCGCACGCAGCACCTCCGTGGCCCTCTGGAAGTCCTGGGTGGCTCTCTGGGCCTCCAGCTGAGCCTGGGCAATGGGTAGAGAGACAACATGTCAGATATGCACTGAGATCAGCCCCAGAACCAGACCTTCACTGGGTCTCCTGCAGAATCATCTGCACAACAGATGGGATGAGACCCTACCAGACATACTTCATGACTGGGTCTCCAGCTGGGCCTGGGCAACGGGTAGTGACAGCCCGCCAGACGGGCACCGCAAGAGATCATGACACTCTGTCACCAGCCAAGTTCTCTGTCACCATAAAATATTATGTGGGCCATGTCTGGCCATAGGGGTTGAAACACTGCCCCTACTGGCAGCTGGCCAATGCCCATACTAGGCCAAATCCTTGATCTGTACACCTCAAGAGAACGCTTTCCTCTCGCAGGAAATTAACGATGGGCTCTTCAGTCAAGAAATGACAATATTCAGTGTCTCTATATAACTACAATGTAAGCACTTCTTATAAAATGCTGTTTTTAAAAACAAGAGACACAAAACTTTCAGCTCAAACATTGACAGGAATAAACCAAATCAGCTGTTGAGTCAGCATGGAAAATAGCAACTAGGCGAAATAACAAACAAGCCACCAAAGGTCCTTGTGACTGACTATGGAAACACGCCAAACTGTCTTGTACATAAGATGTTCCTAACATCAAAAGGACTAATTTCGGAGAAAACACAAAGGTCATGACGGCATGACGTATGGTTGTATAAGCAAAGTATACCTGCATCGTCTCGTTTGACACTTACTGTATACAGCAGGGGAAGAGATTTAGGGCTCAAAGACCTCACAGCTAATAGACTTATTGTCAAACACTTCACCTGTGTCTGTACGTGCGTGTGTCTGTCTGTCTGTCTGTCTGTCTGCGTGTGCGAGTGTCTGTGCACGTGCGAGTGTCTGTACGCGTGCACGTGTCTGTACTCGTGCACGTGCCTGTGTGCGTGTCTGTGCGTGCGCGCGTGTCTGTGCGTGCGCGTGTCTGTGCGTGTGTGTGTCTGTGCGTGTGTTTGTGCGTGTGTCTGTGCGTGTGCGTGTGCGTGTGTCTGTGCGTGTGTCTGTGCGTGTGTCTGTGCGTGTGTCTGTGCGTGTGTCTGTGCCTGTGCTTGTGTCTGTGCCTGTGTTTGTGTCGGTGCGTGTGTCGGTGCGTGTGTCTCTGTCGGTGCGTGTGTCTGTGCCTGCGTGTGTCTGTGCCGGTGTGTGTGTGTGTCGGTGCATGTGTCTGTGCCTGTGCGTGTGTCTGTGCCTGTGTGTGTGTGTGTGTCGGTGCGTGTGTCTGTGCCTGTGCGTGTGTCTGTGCATGTGTGTGTGTGTCGGTGTGTGTGTCTGTGCACATCGGTGCGCGTGTCTATGTCTGTGTCTGTGCGTACAGATGTCTGTGCGTGTATGCATCTGTCTGTCTGTCTGTCTGCGTGTCTGTCTGTCTGCGTGTCTGTCTGTCTGCGTGTCTGTCTGTCTGCGTGTCTGTCTGTGTGTCTGTCTGTGTGTCTGTCTGTCTGCCTGGCTGCATGTGTGTGTAAAACAAATCTCCACATCTTGTTTTCCTATTGGTATCTATTGGTTCTATCAGTAACATCCGGCTTTGTTTTAACCCCTCCCTACCCACTCTGAATGTTCTGTTCTGAGGTCAACCAAAACATCGTAGACTGCTGCCAGAGAGAACATACAAGTATTACCCCTTTACTCTCTGTCCTTATTTTAGCACAACCGGGTCACATAGTAACGGATAAACTCCAAAACAGCTCCCTCCTCCAGCCTCAGTTACGGTAAGGTACAGTACAAAGCGGAAGCTTAGACTTAGACTTCCTGTGTGTGTGTTGCCATAGCTGCAAAGCTAATCCTTTTCTCATTTATCCAATTTTCCTCTCTAATCTGTCAGTCATAGCAACTGACAGAAACCCTCTGTAGCTAGCACTAATACCCTAAACCCCTCTCTGCTCTGTGAGTACTAGTAAAGCGTTGACTCAAGACTTTGCCCCAAACCCACCAATAGCGTGTCTAGGGAGGGTGATTTACTGTATCTGTGTGGGCACGAGTGTGTGTCCGTGTGTACATTTCCTGTAGAGGTTAAATATAATTCCAAAGTTTTACAGTAAGCAGGATAAAACATGTCTGATCTGCCAAAAACTAAATCCCAACTAAACTTTTGTTCAGTTAAAGTAGCCTGACTAGTTTGGGAGGAAGTGAAGGTAGATGTACACTGACATCTCTCCTTCGCTGCAAGCAACTTATGAATAAGTCACAGCAGAGAAAAATTCCAACAGAATCTCATGTGACTAGGGATTCTACTGAACTAATTTAAGTGAGGAACACATTGAGTCACCGCAAAGAAAACAAGTGAAATGAAGTGATCATTATTTCCTGTTCGCATCGTGACCTATGGAGCAGTATGTGGTATACCTCAAGATTCTACTACACAAGGATCTGCAAGCCAAGATATTCCATTTTTTTAGACAACATCCCATTCCCTACTATGGTCATTTGATTAGCCTTCCAAATGCCAACTCAGCACGAACTAAACAACCTCTGCCTTGTGGTGATCACACAACCACTTCACAGACCTTGTCATGACATGGATGGGCACGGCGTGCACATAGAGAGTTGGGTCCAACCACATGCCTATCTATCACTTCACTGTATGGACAAATCATGAGTTTGAATGCCTAGTAATTCAACCGGGGCCTCTCTTTCACAAAATGGTTTGGCGTGTTGTTCATGAGAATTGCAACATACACATGCTCTCATTTGGACGACTCTCTCCGTCTTTCTCCCTCGCTCTGTAAGCACATTCAGTGATCTACTTTAAAATCCCTCTGCATCATCGTTTTCCCACTAACCCCAACAAGCAGACTACATGCTGAGAAAACATGTCCCACTCCCAGGAACGCCCTATGTGCTTCCAGTGTTGTCCACTTAATCTAATGTAGAAGGAATGATCTCAGGAGAAAAGACTATTCACCAAACAAAGTCTAATGGCTGACTCAGTTCATAGAAATAATACTGCATTGAAAAATAATACTGTCCAGCACGATGTTCTTTGTGCATCTGTCGCTGCCTTTAATTTACTTCAGCAGGAATCACTCCTAGATAGCAGGCTACTTAGTGGCACACTTACAGTTCATTCGGAAAGTATTCAGATTTCCACTTTTCCACATTTTTGTTACGTTACAGCCTTATTCTAAAATGGATTAAATACATGTTTTTCCTCATCAATCTACACACAATACCCCATAATGTTAAAGCGAAAAGGTTTTAGAAATGTTTGCAAATGTATAAGAATTAAAAACAGATACCTTATTTGTCTGTCTGTCTGTGGGTATATATACATTATTTACATAAGTATTCAGTCCCTTTGCTATGAGACTTGAAATTTAGCTCAGGTGCATCCTGTTTCCATTGATCATCCTTCAGATGTTTGTACAACTTGATTGGAGTCCACCTGTGGTAAATTCAATTGATTGGACATGATTTGGAAAGGCACATATCTGTCTATAAGGTCCCACAGTTGACAGTGCATGTCAGAGCAAAAACCAAGCCATGAGGTCGAAGGAATTGTCCGTAGAGAGCCGAGACAGGATTGTGTCAAGGCACAGATCTGGGGAAGGGTACCAACACATTTCTGCAGCATTGAAGGTTCTCAAGAACACAGTGGCTTCCACCATTCTTAAATGGAAGAAGTTTGGAACCACCAAGACTCTTCCTAGAGCTGGCCACCCAGCCAAACTGAGCAATCGGGGGAGAAGGGCCTTGGTCAGGGAGGTGACCAAAAACCCGATGGTCACTCTGATAGAGCTCTAAAGTTACTCTGTGGAGATGGGAGAACCTTCCAGAAAGACAACCATCTCTGCAGCACTCCACAAATTAGGCCTTTATGGTAGAGTGGCCCGACAGAGGCCACTCCTCAGTAAAAGGCACATGACAGCCCTCTTGGAGTTTGCCAAAAGGCACCTAAAGGACTCTCAGACCATGACAAACAAGATTCTCTGGTCTGATGAAACCAACTCTTTGGACTGAATGCCAAGCGTCACGTATGGAGGAAACCTGGCACCATCCCTACGGTGAAGCATGGTGGTGGCAGCATTATGCCACCACTTCAGCGGCAGGGACTAAGAGACTAGTCAGGATCGAGGAAAAGATGAACGGATCAAAGTACAGAGAGATCCTTGATGAAAACCTGCTCCAGAGCGTTCAGGACCTCAGACTGGGGGCGAAGGTTCACCTTCCAACAGGACAAGGACCCTAAGCACACAGAAAAGACAACACAGGAGTGGCTTCGGGACAAGTCTCTGAATGTACTTGAGTGGTCCAGCCAGAGCCCGGACATGAACCCGATCAAACATCTTTGGAAAGACCTGAAAATAGCTGTGCAGCGAAGCTCCCCATCCAACCTGACAGAGCTGGAGAGGATCTGCAGAGAAAAAAACTCCCCAAATACAGGTGTACCAAGCTTGTAGCGTCATACCCAAGAATACTCTAGGCTGTAATCACGGCCAAAGGTAATTCAACAAAGTACTGAGTAAAGGGTCTGAATACTTATGTAAATGAGATATATATATTTTTTTATACATTTGCACCAAAGAAATTACATCTGTTTTTGCTTTGTCATTATGGGTTATTGTGTGTAGATTTAGGGGGGAGAAAACAATTTAATCAATTTTAGAATAAGGCTGTAACGTAACAAAATGTGGAAAAAGTCAAGGGGTCTGAATACTTTCCAAATGCACTTTATAAATATATAAGTACATTTATTAGTATTTAGTAGTGTTCTGTTCCTACTCTATACTGCAGATAAACAGAATGCCAACAGAGAGACTTCTCACAGCAGGCCTACTGCTGTACACCTGCTCCACTATAAATGATTGGCAACCCAGCCCTTCTCCTTAATCCATCTCTCCTCTGCCTACTCCTCTCTTCCATCACCACTTCAGTCCTGCTGCCACCGTGATCCATCATTCTATTCTTTTCAGTTTACTCATCCCATCTTTACCCTTCATTTTCAGCTGCACAGTGATGGTGTTAAAAAAAGAAAGAATTCTCAGCCACCTTTCAAAGCTGGGCCTCTCAGGAACTCACGACCGGAGGGAAGAGGGAGAGAGAGATGGATTATTACGGAGGCAGGGAGATGGATGGAAGTGGAGGCATTAGTCTATTTATTCAGCACATTCCAATTAATTATTGTGTTGTTTTTCACTGTCCTCTCTAAGGACTGCGGTTTCAAACTTTCCACCGGTGTATATTTGGCCTCTACAAAAACGTTAATACCACATCAGTTCTGCATTTCTGCTGCAGTTTCTGTCTATATAAATAGATCATACGGTCTACCACTTCTCTCCATCACACAGATACTTCATAGGCCCATAGGTAACAGGGATTTCCAGGTGAACAAAAAGGAGAGCAGACATTGATCAAATCAAGTACAGGGAGACACCTCCAGAATAGGAGCAGAGAAAATGTCTAACAATATTAATCACACAGCACCGAATGTTCTGTAAACACCAGGAGGCTTGTAGGAAGTCACAACATCAGATGCTACAGAATCACAGTGTCACAGAAACATTATCGGTGTGTCCTCGAATCCAGTCTGGAGTCAAATTTTACACAACATTCAACACTTGGCAGACATTTGATCCAGGTCAAGGGTAAGATCATCAGTACATAGTTACATCAGATAATGATTAATAGGCACCAAACTACTTCATTAAATATGGTACTTAAACATTCATGGTTAACTCATTTTCCCTCATGTTTATTACATATCAACCCATATCTATAGTAACTCAAATACAGGAAAATAATTTATCAAATAATTACAGCCCTACTCAAATTTTAAATCAGTAGGGCTCTGTAAATGTAAATCAAACAAGCACCAACGTGTGCACATGCAAGTGTAAGTAAAGTGGAACTTTATAAAAAGACTACGCTTTCTCTTTGGGCATAAGAAAATCGGATCCCGCTCTACACAGTCTTTAAATTATTCAGAGCTTGCGCTCTTCGGAGCCCTAACAGAGTATTAATTTGGTTAACCGGCACATGTTCAGATAAACATCTCTTTGCTACATATTCACGCTTGCCTCCATGGCTGCACGCATGTAAGAGTAAGAGAAGCTTTGAAATATAAAGCGTTCCTATAATCCTCACAGCATAAATTTGACAAGACGTGCCAACACTTCAAAGACCAGAGCGTTTCAGCTAAACATTCCTCAGCACAGGCTATCAACACTTGAATAGTATCAGCTTTCAAAAGAGAACACAGACACAGCTATTTTCCAAGAGAATTAACTGATTTAATCTCCTCAGTTAAGCAGGGCAATTAATCTTGGTGAAAAGGGAGTGAGATGGGATGAAAAGGGCCTTTTCAATTGGAGGTCAATGATTTACAGTCAGATAGTAAACATGCATCTCTGCAGTCACGCTTCGCTAGCCTTGGCCTTAATTGTGTCCCGATTGAGACTGTTCATTTTGCTGTGAGACACAAACAAATTGTGCCTGGCCTAGATATGTCAGAGACCCACAGAGTTAATCCTGGAGAAGTCGTTAGACCGCACATGACTCAGGGAGAGCTCGTCTTCATCATGCTTCACGGTCTGATGCTATAACAACCTAGAAGCTGTACATTGATCAGGCAGGTCTGAATGTTCTCTGAGGCAAAGTGAAGGACAACCATGTTCAGGCATGGACATGGAGATGCAAGCCACTTGTTCCAAGTGGTTGCCTAACCATTGCTCAACTTCAGTGTTCCAGTCCACATCTAATGCGCTGAAGCACCACTTGTAATGAACAGCTGCCTCTTGGATTCCTCAGCACACTCATACAATGTTCCATGGCTGCAGGCTTGGACAGCAAGCGTTGACACCCAGGGGCGGACTGCACGAAATGCCAGATGGACTGGTCCATTTTTAGCCCAGAGGGCCTGTCTAACTTGGGATTTTAGAGCAAAATTATAATTATTTGGCTAACAATGGGGAAAGAAATGGGCTGGTGTGGGGGTATCGAGAAAATAAATGGGCCGGCGAGTTAGAAATGACAGGGCTAATTTCAGGTCCCAGTCTGCCCCTGTTAACACCCACACACACAAACGTTAGCCAACCAGAACAATAGGCACATGCACAGCTCGCACACAGCTGTATTGAGTCATTGTCAAGCTGAGCTGCCATTATTAAAGCAGCTCCAGTCCTGCTTGCTAAAGCAGTGATGTAATCAGGGCTGACCAGCATCAACATGCACCACAGCACAGGCTGGCCTTCCACCTCCCAGGAGGACAGAGCATGGCTCCAGCACACGGCCACGACCTTGTCTCTGCTCCCCCTCTCCATCCTTCCCTCCATCCCATCCTAGCCCCCATGACCCTCACCCGCTCAGTGATATAAGCCTGCCAAAAACTCTCTCCACAGGAGAGAAAGACACAGGTCACAGATGGTCTCTTGACTTTGCAGGATTACAAAATGACAGTAACCGTCTTAACCCAATCTCCATACCGTCAGGGATATACTAGCTGTTCTGTAATAAATGGAACTGAGTTGCTGTGGCGGTAAAGGAGACTGTCTGGCACAAGGTTCCCTATTCTACCACAGCCAGTAACTTTCCAGGGCAAGACATGACAACATTCTTCTTGCACTGCAAGAATGCATGTTGGGATTGTAATAAAATGCAATGTTTACAGTTTGACCATATAAATTCCTACAAACTCTTTCCCAGTCCTTTTGCTTCATCCCGGACTCTACGGTGACAGGTTGACGTATTAGAGCCCGCAGCCTCTGACAAAGATGTGCAGGGACCTAGAGAGTCTCCTTTCTATCTGTGATCCTTCTGCCCTTGACTCAGAGCCAGAGAACAATCCCATACATCAGCTAGAGACAGCTCTCTCCCCCCAGTCTGAGTCTATTCCAGCTGTACCAAATCCAACCAATCTCCTGGATGATCTCCTCCAGGCCTGAAGGATTTTCATTGCTTTCCTCCCCCAGCCAGAAACCACTAAGCCCCACATCTGTTCAATCTATGGCCATCATGGAGGTCAGTTCATAACTAATCTCACAGACATATCCACAGTCTGTCTCCTCTGTTCTGGACCTCAGGCATCTCCCCTCCTCTCTCTCATTATTTTACATTTACATTTACGTCATTTAGCAGACGCTCTTATCCAGAGCGACTTACAAATTGGTGCATTCACCTTATGATATCCAGTGGAACAACCACTTTACAATAGTACCACTTTACAATAGTACATCTATATCTTTTGGGGGGGGGGGGGGGGGGTTAGATTATCCGTCTCTCCTTCGTTCTTCCCACCTCCAGACGCACTGCGGTTAGATGACTGAGGCAGGCAGGGGCTGAGACGATCTCGACTGTGCACTTCAGCTACGTGGTAATCACTGTCGGTAACGGGCCATGCAGAGAGCGAGAGGGAGGGAGCGAGATAGAGGGGGGGGGGGGTAAACTGTGCCCAAACCTTGCACCAGCCACAACACATCACCATCACCATTCTCTTCCTCTCTATTGTTCCACCTTTCCCCCCACTAGCTGTACCTACTCTCCAGACAAGATGGGGCAGCTGAGGGGGAAGGGCAATAGGACTTCAATGTTTAATGCTAACCAGGGTTGGGGCCAATTCTGTTTCAATTCCACTTAATTCAGAAAGTAAACCAAATTCCAATCCCAAATTATGACTGGTCTACTTTTTGTCAAGTCACACTCTTCAAACCTGAGGTGAACGAGAAGGAAACTATACATATTTCATGAGGTATAAGAAAAACACTTTTCATCATTTTACACTACCGGTGACTGCAGCAATCGAGGCACTCTGACAGCTCCCATTTTTAAAGAGCTGAATCAGAGAAAGTGCAGGGTGCCCAAGCGATCCCTCAGGAAACATACAGTGAAAAACTTTCCGGCCGAGTCAAGCCGTCTCTGATCCAAGGGCAGTCAGCCATTAACTTGTGACACGTACTACCTCAGGATATACTAGCAAGTCTTCTCAACATCTAAGGTAAGTGACCATCTATTGTTTTGTTATGCAAAAGCCTGAGTTATGGTGTGTGTGTATATCTAGACCAAAGTCAAGGGCATTTTTCCACAGTGCTGCCACTCCCTGTGTACCTTATCATTAGCCTTCTAAAGCAAATGATAATGTATTGCTCATGTAGGCTACTTCAACAAACCAGAGAGATAGAGAATTTCCACCCCTCTGGGCAAACAATGATTCAAGTTCAAAGTTGTGTACCTGCTCACCCACTAAAGGAGAATGGAAAGATGGAGGTGGAGATACATTGCAATAGAAGAGGAGGAAGACAGAGGAGGATAGAGTATAGAGGAATAGGAAGATAGGGAAAGAGAGGAAGAGTGTTTATGTTGCATAACTGATTCAGGACTGCTGTGTTAGGATGGGCTCTGCTCCAGTCACCACTGTGAGGTTGATTAACTCAACCATGACAGAGAGGCAGCCATTTACCGCACCACTGATCCATTTCAACCTCAACCGCTTTGTAATGCTCCCAACCACACCATCGATCGATGAGACCTGTGATGTGTGTGTGTGTGTGTGTGTGTGTGTGTGTGTGTGTGTGTGTGTGTGTGTGTGTGTGTGTGTGTGTGTGTGTGTGTGTGTGTGTGTGTGTGTGTGTGTGTGTGTGTGTGTGTGTGTGTGTGTGTGTGTGTGTGTGTGTGTGTGTGAGACTAGTGCCCTAGAATCGCCCTATGCAGTCAGGCCCCACTGACTTCTTGTTGCAGAGCTCAGCATTGTATGACAGACAAGCGAGTCCTGCACTTGTTCATAATTAAGATACCTGCTAACCTAGTGTGGAAATAAGAGCCACAGAGGTTTTTTTTTTTAAGTTTCAGTCTCAATCCCTCGAGTATGTGCCAAACTCTTATTGAACCCCTGAACAACACATCATGGCTTCATACCATTGCTTTCAGTGAAATAACTGGGCCAGTAGATGCAGGGGTGAAACTTTGGTTTTAGAAGTGAGGGGGACATAACCTGGGCATTTAAAGCTCATTTTATGCATTTCTACTAGGTCTGTCACCGACAAAAAGAAAATCTTGGTCAACCAAGAGTAGTCTTTTCTTTTATTGGTCAACATTTTAAAACGTGTATTTTTCTATATATAGACACACCCTAAGTGTTTTAATAAAAATCAACTATATGTACTGAACTTGTCTGATGCTTTAGGCAGGTTGTTTGATTAAATAACTAAGACACAGAAATGACTCAAGAGAGAGCCAGAGATCAAGATAGCCTAGCCAGAAGAAAGAAAAAAAAATCCCGCTGCTCCCGCTTCGCAGAATTACGCTTCTGAAATTGCCGGTAATTAGGCTACACCAGCACTCTGCAACTTTTTCTATTTGGAGGCAGTGGCGGTTCTAGACCATTTCAACTGGGGGATCCAAGCTGGGGCCAGATGTACTGTTAGAGGGGCCAGTTCCATTATACGTTATTGTTGTCATATCGTTTTCTTCACTTCTTCACAATAGCAGGCAAAAGACCATGTTCATAATCATCATCGTTGCCACTGTCTAATAACGGATGTAAAAAAAGAACGATAGCAAAAATTTGTTGCGTAAAAATTATTTCATACTCCACATTTAGGAGGGCCACAAGGGGGTCCAAAATTATTGTCACAGGGGCAGTCTTTCGGGTTTTACACCCCCAGCAGAGGAACTACATTTCTGAGTGCACGATATTCAGTTTTACTGGCATAGATGATGTTCTATGGATGGTCTTAAACCGCAGTCATTTATGTCTGAGATGATATGAACATGACTGGGTATTCTAACATATCAGTATCCATCATCAGTAGTGTCTCCCAGGTCTTTGTCACATTTTTGTTTGACATGTTTTGTGTCATCAGGAAAAGCCTCTATCAACCCTTGATACAGTTTGGAAATCAACTTTAGAGGGTTGTCGGACTGCCTTAAAATTGTATAAATCTTTGAAGCTTCTGGCTTGTCCAGTGTTTGCTGCACAGAGAGATAAAGTGTTGGTTTTGCAAAAGTTCACCTCAGCGCCGTCACAGACTGGTCTTCCCTATTTGACTGGCCCTGCTGAGACCCCTGTCACCATCTGATCCTGCTCAGATGAATATCGGTCTTCAATCGTTTGGCCGCTGGTTTTATTGATTCAGGTCTAGTGTGATTGAGGCAAAAATAATAGCTAAAGTTAGTGATCTAGCTAGCTAACCTTAGCCAACTTTTGGCTAGCTCTAATGGTCCATCAACTGGCGAAAACTAGCCAAGTTAATTTACTTCTGTTGAAACGGGACAATAAGGCTACAAAACATTTCCATACACACTAAAGCTGTTAGATGCTGCTCCCTGACAGATAGCTAGAGGCTAAAGCTGAACTGGCTCTGGTAGCTACTAGCTAGCTAGTTCATTCTCTTCAGACGAGAGGGGATGAAACATTAGCTAACGTTACATGTCAGTTACACTACTAGCTCAGCACTGAGAATAAAAAAAAGGTCTTAAATCAAAGAGCTGTTAACTTGCCAGCTACATCAGTCAAATAAAGAGTAGCCAGTTTCATATCTGCATGCTTTTACAACCTGGAGAAAAAGCGCAACACACAGAGAGAGCAGCTGCAGACAGCAGCACCATGCTACCCGACTGCTCTTAGGCGTCCGCATGGTCCTAAAGTACACTGATGCCGCTTTTTGTGTCACAGTGCAATAATAAAACAGCAGGGTGCCAAAATTATATTTCAATGTGGGGGGGGGGGGGGGTTGCGCACCTGAGTAGATGTGCGAAAGGTAGACAGAGGAACTCATACAATCCAATATCCTCAAACTTAGAATAACTTCCTTTTTCCATAAGGAAACTTCATTTGTGTTGTCAGAGGCATTAACATAAATCCCAACCACACAAAGGTGCATTCTCATTAAGAAGACATATAGAGGTTGCCTGAATGAGAGGAACACAATGCCCAAAGCAGAGCTAAGAACACCAGAGGGAACAAAATAAGAGAAGAAGTGAAGAACCATTGGCCTTTAAAAACCTTTTCACGTCTGGCTTGGTCCTGGCGATTCCTCTCTGACTGTTTCCAGCTGCAGGCCATTCACTTGTCCAAGCAAGTCAAGCTAGGTAAATAGGTAACACTTTATTTAATCGTCCAGCCCATTTGGTGTTCAATGTGATATTTGCCTAGTATTTAGAAATGATGTGTAGTCAACCTGGTATCAAATAGTATGTGCTGGTTTTAATGAATCCCAAAGAAACTAGGCAAATAAAGCGTTTCCGATAAATAAACGATTTTGGACTGTTTCTAAGGTCAATATGAGCAGAGACCCCCAGCCTGTAGTCTCCCTGTCCACCCAGTGGTGTCTCACCTGTCTGGCCACTCTCCGGGCCTCCCAGTAGGGTTTGGACTCCTCCACCGCCTTCCCAATCTTCTTGACCAGCTCATCCAGCTTCACCGTGGCCTCAACCAGCACCGAGCGGAACTTCTGCCTGGCATCCTGGAGAGAAAACAGGGAGAAAGGGTTAACTAGGACTGTAGCGAACTTCCAACCCTTTGCTTGCTATGAATGTTCACAAAGGTCATAGAAGACTCAACAGTCATCTCAATGTTTAGGCGATGACATTATTACGTCATTGTTCTTAACCATTTAACCAACCGGAGTTAACAATTGACAGCAAATATTAAGTTAGACGCAGCAGGATTTCACGAAAGCAGAGAATTCATTCAGACTCTTAAGGTAATTCAATTCATTTTGACATACGAGTTGGGGCTCTCCCTCCTTCGATTATAAGAACTGAAAAGGCCAGTGTCCTAAAATTGCATTAGTCTTTGATCAAGTTAACAGGGGCAGCTATGTCGATGTAACCTTCCGACAGAAGCAAATGGCCATATGAAAATGATAATAGGAAATAGCCTTTTAAGCGACACACCATCAGCTACTGTTAATGTTTATGCATCGGTTGGAGGGGTCAGAAGTTAAAGCCCCAGCTTAGCATGCTGATAAAGTCAATAACAGGTCTACTTTCAAACATATCAAACCTAATCTAATCCAAAACATTCATTTGCCTTGAAACCGTTTTAGATAAGGCAGAGGAGATTTTTCTGAGAACAAGCAAGTGGGGTCAAGTGTGACGTCCAGAAGGAGACATCATGGTGGACAGGAAACAAAAACGAGCGTGAAAACATATTCCTGGAGATGTCAGTGTGGAAAAAATAGATTGCACTTATGCACTAAGTTTATTGGATTGTTTTCAATTCTTTGAAAGGTTAAATCTGACCATGGGATTTTATGTAAAGAGACTATATATAAATCTGCACCAGTATTCTGGACTAAGATATCCTTCCTGTTACCGTTTCAAATCTGAGGGATGGAAGGCCAATTGTGAGAACAGGGCAGGGACACACACTTCCTGTGACATCATCAGTCATCCTGCAACAAGCTGGCATCTGAGGACAAACACCATGTCTGAAAGCAACCCCTAGCCCCTAAACCCTAGCTCCTTCCCATTCAGTGTGTATGAAGATCAAGGAACCAAATACAGTGATGGCTCCACCACCGCTGTTTGCCATTTGCTACACTTTGTTACTTGCTGTTCTGCTGGCCCAACATGGTTGTTTACTGTACTCTGTCAGACTGGAATTCTGACGTGGTTATCAGATACCTGCCACCATGGAGAGAAAAACAGCCTTTCCAAGAACTCCCAACCTCCTGCATAGCAAGAGGCCACCCTGCATTATTTCAGTCTCAGAACAACAAGGGTTAATTGCTGGGTATGAAAACTGTATGTACGTGTGGGAACAGGCCATGTAAACCATCTATTTCTCAATAGAGACAATTCAGAGGATGGGGTCCCCCCTTCCTCCATCTCTCCTCCTAATGCATTTCCTCTCCCCCTCTAATCCAGCCCTTTTTTCTGTTCTCATTTCCACCATCTCCCTCTTTTTCTCCTCTAGCTGATACAGCAGAGGTTACAGTACAGTGCAGCCTCTCTGTCCCTCACACCTCAGAGGTTACAGTACAGTGCAGTCTCTCTGTCCCTCACACCTCAGAGGTTACAGCACAGTGCAGCCTCTCCGTCCCTCACACCTCAGAGGTTACAGTACAGTGCAGTCTCTCTGTCCCTCACACCTCAGAGGTTACAGTACAGTGCAGTCTCTCTGTCCCTCACACCTCAGAGGTTACAGTACAGTGCAGTCTCTCTGTCCCTCACACCTCAGAGGTTACAGTACAGTGCAGCCTCTCTGTCCCTCACACCTCAGAGGTTACAGTACAGTGCAGTCTCTCTGTCCCTCACACCTCAGAGGTTACAGTACAGTGCAGTCTCTCCGTCCCTCACACCTCAGAGGTTACAGTACAGTGCAGTCTCTCTGTCCCTCACACCTCAGAGGTTACAGTACAGTGCAGTCTCTCTGTCCCTCACACCTCAGAGGTTACAGTGCAGTGCAGTCTCTCTGTCCCTCACACCTCAGAGGTTACAGTGCAGTCTCTCTGTCCCTCACACCTCAGAGGTTACAGTACAGTGCAGTCTCTCTGTCCCTCACACCTCAGAGGTTACAGTACAGTGCAGTCTCTCTGTCCCTCACACCTCAGAGGTTACTGTGCAGTGCAGTCTCTCTGTCCCTCACACCTCAGAGGTTACAGTGCAGTGCAGTCTCTCTGTCCTTCACACCTCAGAGGTTACAGTACAGTGCAGTCTCTCTGTCCCTCACACCTCAGAGGTTACAGTACAGTGCAGTCTCTCTGTCCCTCACACCTCAGAGGTTACAGTACAGTGCAGTCTCTCTGTCCCTCACACCTCAGAGGTTACAGTACAGTGCAGCCTCTCTGTCCCTCACACCTCAGAGGTTACAGTACAGTGCAGTCTCTCCGTCCCTCACACCTCAGAGGTTACAGTACAGTGCAGTCTCTCTGTCCCTCACACCTCAGAGGTTACAGTACAGTGCAGTCTCTCTGTCCCTCACACCTCAGGGTCGAGCAAAGTGTTGCTTTTGTGACGCATTTCATCTCCTTGATCACAGCCTCCTCATACACTGAACACCATCTCAAACACACAGTCGTATACCTAAAAATGTTTTAATTCAATCCAAACCATTTGTGTAACTGTATTTCTCTTTACCCAGATACATCTTATTCAACTTGGATGGTAATATTGGTATTAATGAAAGGCCTCTGAATTCAACAAAAATTCTCTCAGATGTTATGGACCTATAGCTATTGTTCTGCTTTCCCCCTTATAACAAAAGCAGTCACTCGTGCTCCTTGATATTATCAATACAAACCCTACAGCCAATAGTCCATTACCAGGGCATTATGATAGGCCTTCATCCACTGGGCTCTGCTGCTGGCTATCCTCATCACTCCATCAACACCTGAAGCTCTGCCAAATCTGCACTGAGCAGTAGTTAGGGGGGGCTAAGATTTCTTCCTTTTATATTTTTGGGTGATTTTTTAGGGGGTGCTGCAGCACCCTCAGCACCCCTACTTCCCTCGGGTATGTACTTGAGAAGTGGTTTGAGAAATGGTGAATCGGTATATCTGTTTGTTTATCCACTTTGAAGTCACATGCATTAAAAAAGTTGGACATCATTCCTTGCTCTCTCAGAAAAAAAAACATACTGGGTATTATTTTGTTTGTGTTTTTGTGTGTCTGTTGCAAAGGGTTTCCACAGAGGACTTTATCTGATATTTTGAGACATTCATTTCGTTTACAGATCGGTGGAGCCATCGGTAAGGACTCAAGTCCATGTCAAATAGACACGCTTCACGCTTCACCGATTGGCGCACCGTTTACTCCAACGGCAGACAGCTGTGCATTGAGACCACATCAAACTGGGTCTACAAATAAACAGATTTGATCATGATCCACTGAATCAACAACAACACAGAGGGGGTATATCTGAACTCGAAAAACAAGTAAGTATTCGACAAGCACTCATTGAACCTCAAGATCAATGGAAACATTGTACAAGTTCCAGTTCATTAAGCTTTACGCTGCTCAAGTCGGTGAGGATCCAGTAAACATTAGAAATGACAGGTATTTTATCGACTGAATGCCTCCTTTGACCCAAACAGATGTCCTAAAGAGACTTTTACCGTAATACAGTTCCAAAAAGGTATATGACTGACAGAGCTGTGTGCTACTACTTTACTGACATTTAACAGCATCCAAAGATCAACATTCTGCAACATGAACCACCTCAATGACCAGAACGAATCATCTTTCATATGCAGAGGTCAATGTTTAATGGTTGAAAGGAATTCTTTGATAGTGGGTCCCCTTGTAATTGTCAATCAGTGTCAGCCATGTGGTGCACTTTGGAGGGAAAATGTATGTCAAACTTGAAAGTGTGTGTGTGTGTGTGTGTGTGTGTGTGTGTGTGTGTGTGTGTGTGTGTGTGTGTGTGTGTGTGTGTGTGTGTGTGTGTGTGTGTACTGTCTTACCTCCAGTTGTGTCTCACATCTGTTGATGTCATCTGTAGACTGGTTGAGTTTCTCCAGTTCTCCCTGTAAGAAAGAGAGCGAAGGACAATATTGAGCAACACCAAGAGAAAGGAATGTAATACAGTATCTGGGAAGTCTGCGACATCTGGAATGTGTTACATTTGGCTGAAATACTAGACTGGACAATAGAAGTTAGCCAGAGTGATGGTTTGAATGAACACAAGAATCAGCTTCTATCTTGATTTATGGATATATTAAATGCACATAGCTTTTAAGGTTAAACAATGTTATTTTTTCAACCGTTTAATAGCCTAATACGCAGCAGAAGGTACATTCAGATGAACATGCTATTTGAGTGTCAGGCCTTTACTCCCATGTATTCCATTAAATCAGAAACAAGTTTGTCTAAAACATAGACAATCACAAACATAACCTGTAGGCCTACATCGCAACTAAGTCTGGTGCAATACTGACCTTTTGTTCAAGGTAGACAGACACTCTTGATAAATCAATACATTAAAAACGATTTTTTTAAATACCCCAAATCAGATAGACTTTCTGCCAGGGATAATACATACTCTTAAGATGTGCACTGAATAGTGGATGTATCAAATGCAGTTAAATGTATTGATTAGTTAGACTCAATTGAAACAAAGAGCACTTGTTATTATAACGTACCTGAATTCTAGGGTCCACCTCCTCTTCTTCGTATTCCGAATCTTCGTCAGACCTATTTTCTTTCTCCAAATTGTCCATTCTGGATGATAAAGCAGACTGTGTGCTGTCGGAGCGAACAAAGCCAATTTCCAAGAGACGCTCTAACCGCGTGACAGGAGTTTAAAGAACACGCTCAATCACACTGCAACGTTAGCAATGATAAAAACGATGTTTGAAATATTTATATGTATATCAAAGCGATATACAGGTAACTGAAAGACAAAAGAGTGATAATCGTCTTGTATGTCAATTGACAGAGCAGCACTCTGTCTGCGTCCAATACCGAGCCACTGAGCAAGTGCTGATGAAATGACTTGTGTACGGTTATCTACAGCGTAACGTTACGCCCCTTCTGCTGTCCAAACCGATGCATTTATAGATGTATGTACCATCAGAGACGACTTACTGTGTGGTAAAACAGTTATAACAAGCTGAATATACAATTTGGGAAAGTCAATACCTTTTTATAAATGTATTTAATATATATTTCTTCCCAAAATAGAATGTTACAGATTTCAGATAATAATGAATGAAATTGGTATTTAATGAATACCCTCAGATATTCATTGCCCCTACATTCCACACAGGCCAGTTAACCATACCCAACCAGATACCCTCTTTGTATTAGCCAACTCCAAAATACCAGATACTCTCTTCATCCCATATTCTAGAGTCACTTTTTCCAATTCTCAGATACCATATACTGTGTACTTATGACAGAAGTAGGCCAGTATTGAGCAGTAACACCATAGGAAATGCACGATACAGTACATTACTAGGGGATGTCCTATAGATTAAACATGCTATGTTGGTCTGTTAGATCTGGATTCAAATAGAGTTCAAGAACAATCTGAGGATATATCATTCATAGAAATAGAATTATATTCATATGGTATCATGCAGGTCAGTTGTGTACAGTAGGCCTATATTAGATAAATACTCACCCCAAGTAATATCAATATGGGAAATGGCCTATATAATCAAAACCTTCTGTTATATTGATTTATAGCTTCCATCTTTTTATAACAATTCCTTCAAGTTGAAATTATACCCATAATAAGGCACATTTATGTTCAAAAATCCTAAAAAATGCATTATTTCCAGCAATACGATCTGTGTTTCGGAGGTTGAGACGCTGTTGTGTAAAACACTCACCAATCATGTTAGCCAGGACTCATTTGGGATTTTGCATATCTGAGTGGAACTGTCCGCTTTTTTACTTGGACATTTTTGTACCTAAATCTTTTTAATTCTCACTTTCTCTCAACCTAAGGTAATGGAATGCCCACTATGTCAATATAATGTGTAGGTGGTAATGTTATAAAGAGTTTGTGAAGCGATAGAGGCTTTGAATGACATCAGTGCTATTGTTTGACATTAGAACATAAGGCTTGGTTATCATTCAACTACCACTAGAATGTTTTATTTCCTGTTATTTTACTGCAGTGCACTATGATGACAGGATAGACCTACCAATGCTATTCAGCCCATACAATGTAATCTTCCATTAGGTTCACTTCTTGTTAGCTGTGTTTGTCCCATTCTGATTCAGACACCATGTGACCCAGACATACTTAATATGATTAGATAGGCAAATAGCACACATTCACATCATCAGTGAAGGACCCTTATCCTCAGACACAGTTCTGTTCAACAGCCCATTTTGTTCATTAACCTCAGAATATAAGAGGTCCTTATCGGTGCTGCAGTGCGTGATTAGACAGCCGCGGATAGTAAGGTGAGCTACAGTATGTAAGTACAGGGAACTCAGACACGGCGCTGCCTTTAGGGTTGTTCCCATAGCTAGGACAGGAGGATAGCATCTCTGCAGTGTGGGACTAAACCCAGGTATTACACCCTCTTTTTCTCCCACACATACAAACACACACCCCTTGGACTTGTATTCACACAGGTACAGTCAACACAAACACAGGTGCTTACATGCTCCTTCTTTCGCTCTGCCTTTTTCTCTCCCTCTCTCATACCCGCATCCAGACACCCTTCCCCATGCCCATCAGAGGGGAAAAGAGAGGAGCAGAGGATGGCTGGCAGGCAGACCGATTGAGGGGGGTGATTGTTTTGACAGTTATGTAACTCAGACTGTCTGGCTGCTCACCTTAAAGCCATCGGACAGACCAGCTAGAGCGGGCCTGTTAGAACGCCAGTTCACTGACAGTGTTAATAATGAGACACGACGACGGGAGGAAACCTCAATGACTTTTTCCACAGCGCTCCAATCTGATTGGGTCGTGTCCCGTTTGGAAAACCGTCTTGGAATACATCCGCTACCCATTCACTGACAGAGAATTACATGCCTCATTTAGGAGGAGAATCAAATATATTGTATACAGCCTACTTATGTAGGATGGCAGTGATCAGGCAGGGAATGGGAGTATGCAGTATATCAAGAACCAATGTGAAATCAGGATTAGTATTTCAATAGGCATTCATAACTACATAGACTACAGTGTTTCTCCAATACTTTTTTAAACCATAAGCCCTTAAATGCCACATGTGAACACATTAGTTTTTTTTAAACTTAAATCAATATCAATATCATTAAGGAAGGGATCCCTTCCACGGTAATTATACAGGGAACAGTGTACTAGCCTTATCTCACAAGTGTACAGCTTCCCACTTTACATCACCGTAACTACTATCAAAAGCACAAGGTAATCTACAGCAGTCAGCATGTTCTGTCCACCCAATGGAATTAGTCTGAATAACAGGATATGTCAAACCCCTCCAGATATAGAGTACAAGAAGGCTATGACCTCTTCAGTGCTCTCTTCCACTTTGTGGAGCAGCGCTGACCTCAGCCTGAGCCTGTGCGTGTGCGAGAGACTTTTCTACAGGAAGTGTCCTGTCTATAAAGGAGAAGACAGCAATATAAGAGAGGCGGATGTTGGCATGGTCCTGTTGAGTAGGGCGGAACGTTCAGAACATTGAGGATAGAGATATGTACTATATTTTATCTCTGAGACACACTGAACACTCTGCCCAATCGAATAAGAGAGTGAAAAAGAGAGAGGGCGAGAAATATGAAATCATACCCTGCAATCCCTCCTATCACAGTCCTCTTATGCAATATCATCACACTCATGGGGGCTCCACTTCACAAAACATTCCAGGTGCCTACAGCATCTTCAAATACAAAGGATCCTAAGGGCTGATAAGGATCACAGTGCTGTAAATGTTTTGGGGAAAAGTGCCAAGTGTTATAGCAGTGAGTGAATGTGGACTGGGTTACATTAAGAGAACATTGTTGGGGGTAGAGGCTCACAACAATGATTCCCCTGGACCATCAGTAAGACCCCTCGTCACGCGATAGAAAGACGCACTTGTTTATGTGTGTGTGTGTGTGTGTGTGTGTGTGTGTGTGTGTGTGTGTGTGTGTGTGTGTGTGTGTGTGTGTGTGTGTGTGTGTGTGTGTGTGTGTGTGTGTGTGTGTGTGTGTGTGTGTGTACAGGACGGATCAGGGTGTGTACCTGTGTCACGAACATTATAATGGGGACAGGTGATGAGTGATGGGGACCTTGAATAGGACTGGGAGCACCTGTGTGCTCCCTCAACGACTCATTGTGTTACTATAGACTTCCTATTGACAGGATATGGAAATGGCGGGTACTGTGCTTATTCACTATCCACTGGGCACACACTGGTTGAATAAATGTTATTTCCACATCGTTTCAATGAAATTACGTGGAACCAAGGTGGAATAGACGTTGAATTGAGTTCTGTACCCAGTGGGTAGGGTCGGTCTGACCTGGGAGCTGCACTGATTATCTGATCTATAAATCAACCCCATTTCTAAACAAATGATAGATCTCTTTCAGAGATGAATGTCAGTGAAACTGTGCAAAGCCTTTCTCAGACTGATCTCGTGTGGACAGACATTAACATTGGCTCCTGAGTGGCGCAGTGGTCTAAGGCACTGCATCTCAGTGCAAGAGGTGTCACTACAGTCCCTGGTTCGAATCCAGGCTGAATCACATCCGGCTGTGATTGGGAGTCCCATAGGGTGGTGCACAATTGGCCCAGCATCGTCTGGGTTTGGCCGGGGTAGGCCGTCATTGTAAATAAGAATTTGTTCTTAACTGACTTGCCTGGTTAAATAAACAAAGTTGATGCAAGACTTTGGTTCTAGGATGTTGAAATGATGCCCAGACCCATGTGAACCTACCTGGTGATATAAAGAACCATTTTAAACGGCAGTGAGGGCAGTAAACCCAGAACAGGCTATAAAAACCCAGAAGGGAGCTGGCCTTTGAGCCCCAAGTGTCTGGTGGGGTTGTGGCATTTCACTGAATGTCAGACTCCTCGTGTAGTGTGGATCCAGCTGCCCTCATGTTCCTGATGATGTGAGAGGAGTGACACGTGTTCCCTTGTCTCATCTCCCAAAGGTGACATGACACAAACCCACACTGACCCAGTCCACTGCTGGAAAGGGCAAATGCGTGGTGGGGTCAGTTCCACATGAAAAAATACACACACACAACAAAACACACACACCTGTAAGGTCTTTGAAAAGGTTACATGTGATTAACAATTTCAGCATCTTGCTGTTGACTCATCCTACTACAGGGTCAGGGGTCACTTTGTGGTGTCACAGATGGGTGCATTTGGAGGGGGGGGGGCAGAAAAAAAGAGGTGGTCTCAAAAACGAATCCAGATGCTTGTTGTTCAGTGCCTAAAGACATAAAAGCAAAGGTATTCTCATATGTAGTGGCAACTTACAAATATAAGGAACTGTTACTGTTGCACTAAAACAAATCCTGCCCACTCAAAATCATTAAGGTGAATAATCTCAGACACCAAGAACTAAAATCTTTTAGAATTGTGTCAGATATGTTACATGCCAGTGTCCACGAGAGATTAAGTACAATTTTTTTTTTTTTTAAATGCATGAAATGCAATGTATGAAATGTAGGCATTCACTACTGTAAGTCGCTCTGGATAAGAGCGTCTGCTAAATGACTAAAATGTAAAAATGTAAATTAATAGGTGGATGACATCTACATTAAATCATCACTTTTACATTTTTATAAGTCAACGTGGGTTTGCCAACTATGCACATTGTGTATGAATGCTGGGTAAACATGCTCAACTGGAAACATAAAACAAATTGAGCAGGATAAAAAATATGAATATTTATTTCGACTAACCAAGGAGCACTTGATGTTACATATTTATTTTTACAGGTTTCGTTGCCCCCTTGTGGTAAAGAAAATGTATTACATGATTAGAAAAGTTGGCAGCAAAAAAAATGTATTGGAACTTTAACAACT
Organism: Salmo salar; assembly: GCF_965601325.2. NCBI lineage: Eukaryota > Metazoa > Chordata > Actinopteri > Salmoniformes > Salmonidae > Salmo > Salmo salar. The sequence goes on from NC_138292.1 coordinate 34,601,735, forward strand.
CTGAAACTACACAACCAAACCATTCTCTCTAAGAAATTATCCATCATATACCGTTTTATCATTGGTGTAAAGTAATTAAGTAAAAATACATTGAAGTACTACTTAAGTAGTTTTTTGGGGGTATTTGTACTTTACCATTAATATTTTTTACAACTTTTACTTCACTACATTCCTAAAGAAAATATGTACTTTTTACTCCCATTTTCCCTGACAACCAAAAGTACTCGTTACATTTCGAATGCTTAGCATGATAATAAAATTGTCAAATTTACGTACTTATCAAGAAAACGCGCAGACATCACTACTGCCTCTGATCTGGCAGACTTCACTAAACACAAATGCTTTGTTTGTAAATTATGTCTGTGTTGGAGTGTGCCCCTGACTATCAGTAAATAAAACAAATTGTGCTTTCTGGTTTGCTTAATATAAGGAATTTAAAATGATGTATAGCATTTACTTTTACTTTTGATACTTAAGTATATTTTAGCAATTACATTTACTTTTGATTATACTATTTAAAAACACGTTTTTTTACTTTTACTCAAGTAGTATTTTAGTGGTTGACTTACTTGAGTCATTTTCTATTAAGGTATCTTTACTATTACTCAAGTATGACAATTGGGTACTTTTTCCACCACTGAGTTATAATGATAAAAAAGCATAATCAAACAAACGGCACTTGATCAGCAATACGGCAGTGTAGGCGTTTGTCCAATGATATCCATGTATATATATGAAGGTTTCAGTCCATTTGTGTCTTTGAAGGTTTCAAACATTTGTTGAGGAAAGGGACTTCAGGAACCCTGTAATTGGTCTGGCCTTCGGAACTTGCTTTGAAGGAACACCCTGGGCACACAAAGCCCCTCCTTCTTATTGACCGTTTCTCGTAGCACGTAGTCATTGGTTAACATCTCGAACCCCGCCCCTCTGAACAGGTCTGCTAGGAGCTCTGAAACACAGACGTTCAGATTTGGTATTTTATTAGGATCCCCATTAGCTGTTGCAAAAGCAGCAGCTACTCTTCCTGAGGTTCACACAAAACATGAAACATGACATAATACAGAACATTAATAGACAAGAACAGCCAACTACATAAAACATTTTTTAAAGGCACACGTAGCCTACATATCAATGCATACACATATCTAGGTCAAATAGGGGAGAGTTGTTGTGCCGTGAGGTGTGGCTTTATCTGTTTTTTGAAACCAGGTTTGCTGTTTATTTGAGCAATATGAGATGGAACAGAGTTCCATGCAATAATCGCTCTATATAATACTGTACGCTTTCTTGAATTTGTTCTGGATTTGGGGACTGTGAAAAGACCCCTGGTGGCATGTCTGGTGGGATAAGTGTGTGTGTGTTTGAGCTGTGTGTAACTTGACTATGCAAACATTTTGGGATTTTCAACACATTAATGTTTCTTATAAAAAGAAGAAGGGATGCAGTCAGTCTCTCCTCAACTCTTAGCCAAGAGAGACTGGCATGCAGAGTATTTATATCATCCCTCTGATTACAATTAAGAGCAAAACGTGCCACTCTGTTCTGGGCCAGCTACAGCTGGCCCAGAACAGGTCTTTCCTTGCAGCACTGGACCACATGACTGGACAATAATCAAGATTAGACAATAATCATGATTCAAAATGTATAAACAGAGAAAGAGTCCCATACCAGACCGACGGCTTACTGCCTGTGGGTAATTCGAAAAGACAAAAAAAAAGACAATAAAGAAAGACAAAAAGCTAAAATAACTACTATGAGGGAAAATGTAGGAGAGGAAAGAGGAATGGACTGACCTTTGGTGAAGAAATAAGACCTGGTACCATCCTGTCTGACGTAGAAGTTCTCTCCCAGTTTGTTTCCGGCCTTAAACCTCATCATGGCGTGGTCATACAGACCATAGTCCCTGAACAGAATGATGCCCCCTGGCTTCAGAACCTGACACAGAGAACGTCAATTCAGTCACAAGTTATTTTGAGGATGTTAAGTGTTTACTGCAGTTTCATCCTTTTCCTCATCCCTGTCTCACCCTGTAAATGTTGTCCAGAGCCTGCTGCATCTTGTCTGGGTGGATGGCTGAGAGGACGAATATGAGCGTGGCCACATCCACACATCCCACCGGGATGTTACCCCTCAGGTCATCCTTAGTCAGGTCACACTGGAACGCACTGCAGCGCTCAGCGCAGTACAGGGAGTGTTGCTGAGGACAAAGAGAAAATGACACTGGATATCAGGGTTGTTTTGTTAAAAGTCCCACTGGCTCTGGGTCATCAGTGGTACATCTTCTTACCTTCACAAACTCCACAGCCCGTGGTGAGAAGTCACAGGCATAGACAAATATGTTGAGGTCTTCCTCCAGTAGTGGGAAGATGCAGTTCCCAACCCCACAGCCAGCTTCAAGCAGGACCAGCTTCTGGGCTTCAAACTGAGAGAGAGAGAGAGAGAGAGAGAGAGCGAGAGAGAGAGAGAGAGAGAGAGAGAGAGAGAGAGAGAGAGAGACAAATTGTATTGAGAAATGTATTGAGATGCACCCCTAGTTGGAATCCTAACAACTTCCTATGCCATCATCTTACCTCAAGGCACACTTTCAGTTCCTCAAACTCTCTCGTGGTCCAATGCCTATCCTTGAAAAAGTTTGTTGTGTTCCTTTTGTAAAACAAGTCCCAGTTTTTCTGTGCCTCCTTTTCCAACTTCATCTGCTTGAAGTCAGACACCAAAGTCTGGTCACCTGTCAGTTTCTCCATCTCTTTCTCATTCAAAGTCCTGCCAGTAGATGTTTTGCTTTGGACAGGTGGGGTGAGACATGGCAATCCGTCTTTGGGTTCTTCTCCAGGGAGTACAACATTGGCTGTGTCGTCTTGCTTTGATAGTGCCATAACTTGCACTACTGTAATTAACGGCAGTAGCTAATAGCAGAACTTCCTTGACATCCTCAAATCTCTTATTTCATCAATCCATATGAAATGATCCTGCTAATGTTAATGAGTGGCACTAACACACTATAGTGATAGATAGACTGTTATTGAAAATGCACGAAGTATTTTCACATACATTTCTGAACGCAAATCTTCCAGAAACGTTCTAAGACTTCTCGTGTGGTACGTAGTCTTCTTCGTCCGTGTGGGAACAGTGTTTGATTACGATGATTCCGGCCTGTTCATCTCAGTCAGTAAAAACGTTGTACTTAATCGTGTGAGTGAAAATCGTATTATTATACAAATAGATAATAATACACTGTTACTAATTCTAATGTACTAAATATGCTGAATATGCTGATTTTGTCGGTGTTTATTTAGGGCGCTCAGATCCTATCGGTGACATTTCAGCACGGAACAAACAGGAACAGGAGTGGTCATGTGACGTATGGATTGTTTTTGAAAATAGCTTAGCTAGCTGAAGTATCTTATATACTACGTTATTATCATTCAGTTTTATAACGCAGCATAATTGAAATAAATGTGAATATTAAACTTCTTGCAGAGTCATGAATGGGAGTACAAATCCGCTCTTGGACAAAGAAGAACATGTTTTGAAGCTCGGAGAGAGCTTTGAGAAGAGGCCAAAATCATCATTTCACACCATCAGATGTTAGTAGCCTATTTTTATTGATTAAATATACATGTGTAAATATGTTACGTTTATTTTACTATACCCAACTTTAGTCACGCCTTTTGACAAGTTGGTAAGTTAGATAACGTTAGCTAACTATCTTCGTCAGCTAGCTAACGTTACCTAACAATGTAGCTAGTTATTGTTAGTTAGCTAGCACAAAAAACTAACGCTAATCCGGTACGATAGTACGTTACCAGCAAAAATATTGTAATCAGATTACAAATACTTTTGAAAACGTAGGTAGCGTACATTAGCTAGGTCATTACATTTAAATTCAGAAAGGATGTTTGCAAAAAATAATACATTAATACCTTTCTGTTTTCTCAATGATATTCAATTCAGTACTGAAAAAAGGCACAAGTTAAAAACCTCTTGAGGATCGGCCCCTTTTTTTTCGCCTAAAATGACATACCCAAATCTAACTACCTGTAGCTCAGGCCCTGAAGTAAGGATATGCATATTCTTTGTACCATTTGAAAGGAAACACTTTGAAGTTTGTGGAAATGTGAAAGGAATGTAGGAGAATATAACACATTAGATCTGGTAGAAGATAATACAAAGATAGAAAACCCATTTTTTTTGTATTTTTTGTTCCATCATCTTTGAAATGCAAGAAAAAGGCCATAATGTATTATTCCAGCCCAGCTGCAATTTATATTTTGGCCACGAGATGGCAGCAGTGTATGTGCAAAGTTTTAGACTGCTCCAATGAACCATTGCATTTCTGTTCAAAATGTTGTATCAAGACTGCCCAAATGTGCCTAATTTGTTTATTAATAACTTTTCATGTTCAAAATTGTGCACTCTCCTCAAACAATAGTATGGTATTATTTCACTGTAATAGCTACTGTAAATTGGACAGTGCAGTTAGATTAACAAGAATTGTAGCTTTCTGCCAATATCAGATATGTCTATGTCCTGGAAAATGTTCTTGTTACTTACAACCTCATACTAATCGCATTAGCCTACATTAGCTCAACTGTCCCACAGGGGACCCACCAATCCTGAAGAAGTTTTAAGGTTGTTCCACCTGAGCTAGTCTGACCACAAGTCAGAGACCACTATGATGACACACCAAATGCATTTGATGGGTCCTTTTTTACTTCTTCTAATGCCTCTTAAGGGGAAAGTAATCAGATTACGTAACTGAGTTTGGGTAATCCAAAAGTTAGGTTACTGATTACAATTTTGGACAGGTAAGTAGTATTTCTGACATTATAATTACCTTTCTCACTCTTTCACACTTGTAGATGATTTCAAACCAGCTTCAATTGACACCAGCTGCGAGGGAGAGTTGCAAGTCGGTAAAGGAGAGGAAGTCACCATCACATTACCTCACATTCCAGTAAGAGTGGGTGCTTTTTAGTCATTGTTACTCAACTGTGGTCTTTTGCCTGTGCTGTACAATGACAAAAGTTATTTCTGATAACTCCACTGCAGAAAGATGAAAGCAAACTGTGTACTTGATCATGATACTTGTTATTGTGTTGTTCGTAGGGCTCTACACCACCCATGACAGTATTCAAAGGGAATAAGCGGCCATATCAGAAAGACTGTGTTCTTATCATCAATCATGACACTGGGGAGTACATGCTGGAGAAGTTGAGCAGCAGTATCCAGGTCAAGAAAACCAGGTGAGGGGTTAACCAAAACACTGTCTCAAAAATGCATAGTAACAATTAACCTTTAGGAGAAATGTGTTTTGCAGATCATTTGTGACTGTAGATGTGCAGCTGTTGACTTTGTTTTTCAGAGCGGAGGGCAGCAGTAAGATCCAGGCCAGGATTGAGCAACAGTCGGTGCGTGCCACTGCCACCCAGCCTCCAGCGCAGTTTCGTGCCCCCACTAAGCCTGGTGCAGGGGCCAAGACCTCCCCCTCCCCTTCCAAGGACAACCCCTCCCCTGAGCCCCAGCTAGATGACATCAAGAGAGGTGAGACTCTTCATGTGTTGCCACCACTTTTACCAAGTGATCAGTCTTGTATCTCTATTGACTTTGTCTGTGTACTGACTCTGTTGCCTCTGTCGCCCCCTCCTGGCCTGGCACAGAGCTACGAGCGGAGGTGGATGTTATTGAACAAATGAGCAGCAGTAGCGGCAGCAGCTCATCTGACTCGGCCAGTGGCTCTGGTAGTGGGGACGACAGCTCCACCAGTGATGGGGAGCGTGACCCCCCTCGTCCCCAACCTGTCCCACTCCCTCTCCCCCACATCCAGCCCTCCCCCAACCGTAACCCCATGGTCAACGGAGGAGCAGAAAGGCAACAGGGCAGCAACCAGCTGATGAACACGCTCAGTGAGTACCAGGGCTGGTAGGGCCAGTGTAGTACTCTACGTTGGGATTGATACTAATCATTTATCTCTTGATAGAAGTCTGTAGGTGGTGGTTGCAATGTAGTAATGTGTGTGTTGGTGTGTCCACAGGGAATGACCTCCAGTTGAGTGAGTCAGGCAGCGACAGTGATGACGACTGAACTGCCCCCAGTCTCTCTCCTGCCCTCTCTTTCTACCTCTCATTATTACACCATCTTGCTCTCCTCTTTCTTCTCTTTGCCTGGTTCCCTTGTTTCGTTGCTGTGGTAACCGACCCAACTTTAAAGTCTGGTTTTATTGTATTTTTAATGTTTCTGTGAAGCCGGCCAACCTGGAGATTTAATAGTGTATTTTTGATTAGCTGTATATTTTGTTCTGTATTTTTTAAATCCTTTTACATATGAAAACATGCTAAAGCATATATATTAGAATGCATGTACATATTTTCTGTAGTTAGAGCTCCTAGTTGTATCAACTTGTAGCACAAGTCTGTTGTTTTCTTGTTTCATCACAGGGCAGGGGCTTATTAGGACAATATCACCCCAATCTTCCCTATTTATCTGGAAATCAAAAGGCGGCACTGAAAGCATTTCACCCATTCCATGTTTTTATCAGTATCGTGACACTTTCAAAATCAGTCTTTAAGAGGCCAGGATACAGCTCACATCGATCTAAGCTACAGATGATTCAAAAGGACGTACTCATATTTTTTTATGTAAAATCAGTTTCTAAAGTTTCGATTTACAACTTAATAAAGGTTTTAGCTGGAATATTGACCTGTTCTGATGAACAGGTTGCATTGCTTTTAACAGCACCTTTCTGACCTAACCTTAAAATGCAACTAACACCCAGTACTTAGATATTCTACTATTTCCACATCAATCATTTGACTTTCTGATTCTCTCACTCAATAGCTAGGTTTCCATCCAATTGGTGACAGATTTTCATGCGAATATTCTAAGATCCGCATGAAAACAATATGTGCACATTCCCACCAGAGATGATTCCATCAAATTGACTTGTTGTGGATAACAGACTGTGCGTGATGACGTAGTGCACATAAAAACAACTTTTGCGATTGAATTACCATTATATACAAGTTAAATGGATTTCCATCGCATTTGCTGTTTTTTTTTAAGAAATGTTGCGTTATATTGCGAATCTCTGCACGTGCGCTCTAGCCAACAGTTTGCAGGTAGGCTAGTCTACATGAGATTATTACGGATAAGAGCGTGATTGTTTGTATTTGTCAAACGGCAGCCAAGCATCGATCATCATGTCACCAGAATTAGACCCTCGATATTTATTGGAAATGCGCATCAAGCTCAACACCGTGCACTTTCACCACCCTGTGAAGTTTATCATCATTTATTTCATATAGCCTATTGTGTGGGAGGACCACACAATATCACACGACTCCAAATGTACTTCTGTATGACAGTTATTACAACAATATTTGCACATAAATGCGTTTCCACCGCTATGTCTCGCATAATTCATTTTATAGACACAAAAAGATCCCACCTTGTCTTGCGTATTTAGTTTTGTCGAAATTTGGAAAGTTTACCGGCAAATGTGCTGTTTCCATCAGGCCTGTCATGGCATTTTTTTTTATCCGCCATGTACTTTACTCGACTAAAAAGGTTGGATGGAAACCTGGTTACTGGCCCAACCATATATCACTGTCCAAAGTTCCCAACCATATATCACTGGGCTAGTTTCAGACCAGTGTAGACATTTTTAGAAGTACCAAAGAAGCAAAACAAGTAGTTTTTAGAATACAGCCACTGAATATCTATTTTTACTTAGATTCAAGTCTATTTTCATTAGACGGAGTTACTCTTAAAATGTGACAGCTGCTATAGCACTTGTTTTTTTATTAGTTCCATAGATTGAACAGATTTGGAGTGATAGCAGTCACATTGGATCACATCTTTTAATTTAGCAACTGTTGTGACAGTGATCAATAGCCTTCTAGAATCTGCGCAGATTATTATAGCCGTTGTGAAGATCACCACAAACCTGCGGTGTTTGCATGCTATCTTGAAACATGCACGCTTTCTATTATTCTAGAAGACATTTATAGTTACAGTAGCCTAACCTCACAATGTGGCCATGGATGTGTTACTCATTTTAAGGTTTGAAAAATACCTTTACATTAGTTAGTAAAATAGCCTTAACTTTATGCTATTTACTGTATTCCAAAAGTCAACCAAATATCAACATTTTAAAGGAGATGTATCTAATGCTTGGATGGTTTCATCTGAGCCACTGGCTTAATCCTATTCTTTAACTTTTATTTTTGGTTTAGTTGGAGACGTGAATCCAACATATAATTTGTTAATTTGTCGTCAAGTTAGGCTATTTACCTTTTTGCAAAAATGATATTGAATTGTGTTTGGTTGTCAACACAACCAAATATCAACATTTGAAGGAGATGTATATTTTTTGCCACCGACTTAGTCTGGCTTTAATTCCAGTATGTCTACATGAATTTATGTCAACCAAGAATCAAAATGAAAGAATATGACTAAATCAAATCAAAGTTTAAGTGCATTTAAAGTTAGATGTGACTTAGTCCTATTCTTTAACTTGGATTTTTGGTTGAGATGGAGACATGAATTCAACATATCAATTATTCATTTGTAGACAAACTGGAATTAAAGCCAAACTAAGTCTGTGGCACAGATGAAAGTGGCATCTCCTTCAAATGTTGATATTTGGTTGCGTTGAGAACCAAATACAATTCAATAACCAGTTTGTCTACAACTGAATAATTGATATGTTGGATTTGCATCTCCATCTCAACCAAAAATCTAAGTTAAAGAATAGTGCTAAATCTAGTCAAACTTTAAATGCACTTTACGTAAACTTTTATTTGATTTAGTCCTATTCGATCTAGTCCTATTCTTGTCAGTGACAAATATCAAAGCTAAGCAGGAATGGGCTTGGTTAAAACCCTGGATGGGAGACCAAATGAATAGCTGTATATAGATCAACTCTCCAACAGAAGGTGCTGCTGAGCCTATTGTTTTTTTTTCTGATAGTGGATATGTCGTTGAAGATCTGACGTTGTTTCAAAGGTACAAATTCAACATATTTTACACAAGGGTTGTCTTTGTTGAAAAGTGGTTACAACGATGACATAATCCTGTGGTTGAAATTTCACCCTCAAAACAATAGTTTTTTCAAATCCAGTATATTTTCCACATAGATTCCATGTTACAATACATTGACAAATTTACGTTGAAACAACGTTGATTCAACCAGTTTGTGCCCAGTGGGATGTGTGTTCATAAGGTGCTTAAATGGTATTTAACTGGTGCTGTTGTGTGTCTGGGACATGGGTATACAGCGATGGGTATATAAATGTAATAGAATGTTTTGTTTTCACAGCAGTTTGGATCCATGAACTTGGATGGCTAATGCTATTTCCAATTTGTCTCTCTCTGGCATCCAGTGTTATTTCTGACCCATACTGTTACTGTCCCAGTACAACCTCTCTTGCCACATTTATCAAAGTGGGTGACTTCTTGCTTCTATCTCTAGTTTTTTGTGATTTGAGGTTTATTAAAGTGTGCACATGTATTTAAATTGGAATTAACTTTTTATCCGTCAACCAAAATAAAGGAAGAAAACAGTCAGAGATGAGTTTCATGGAAATGATATATTGCTGGTCTTAAATAATAACTTACAAGGTCAAGTGAAATGTACGTCTTGAGGAACACCTTCAGTTTGAGAATCAACACACAACAACCTGCACACTGAGCATTTAAACATACAGTACGTTTCTTCCCTGCGATGATGCAACAACCAAGTCACATTTAGGCATTTCTCTTCACACAAGACACAATTACACAAACGCATAAAAAGCTTTTTTTCCCTTTAAATCATTTATAACAAAATTAGATTTATGATTCTGGCTCTTGCTACAACATATCAATTGATCGCTATATAAATTAACAATATTAACAACAAACAAATGAAAATAATACAAAAAGCTATCTGTTTTTTTACAAATCTTGTTAGTTTACAGTATAAAATAATCTTATGCAAGTGAGACCTGGGCGTTGTTAAATATGTTCATCGTAGAGCTTATCCCTTATGCTGGCAGGGTGAACATGCTTGTTCAAGATGCATTGGTTGGTTTCCTGATTTTGAATGTCTGTGTGCTGCAACAGAGTGAAACACTGAGGCCATATTGGCTCAACACAGAGCCAGCCCCACCCTTTTCCTGAAGGTCCATGGCAGTCTGGATGGATGTCCCTTGAGTGTCCAGTAACTAAAGAAGCGTAGCCACAAAGGCTTTCCCAAAGGTTCTCTTCCTCTTTTAACTACAAGGGTGATGTTTCCCTCCAGATTCCTATGCCATTTGAATGACAACATGGGCGCCATCCTGTGGAAACACAAGGTAGTGCTGGACGAGTAAGATAGCGGAGTTCCAAACCCCAGTCTGTGATGGCCGGTATCTATCTCTCTCAGAGTGGACGAGGCCTCTATCTGACCCACCTGTCTTCTGAGAATCCCTTCAGTCCATCTTTGCCTGTCTGCAAATCCATGAATCACCCCCATGTCCCCCCCACTCCTCCCTTCCTCAGGTATGGACCCTGAGTGCTAGGCAGTGTTGGTTGTTTGGCCCTCTCTCAGCCCCCTTCCCCTGGGGCACTAGGGTCACCGGCCAGGGCAGGCTGTGGGCTTGATGCAGCGGCCCTGGAACAGCACCAGGTTGGCTGGGCAGTGGCAGCCGGCCATGCAGGGCTTGTGGCAGGGCCCGATCTCGTTCCAGTTGTCACAGGTCTTTGTGCAGCCTGGGCCACAGGTGTCGTACACCGCTCCGTGTTTACACTGGGTGGCTGAGAAGACGGGGTTGGTTAGACAGAACTGCAGATCGCCTAACATGAATGGATTTCAGAGATACGTTGATCAATTCTGTTGAGCAAATTGAGCGTGGGGGAAGTCCATGAAGTTTAGTGATAGGCTGTGTGTGCTGTCACTCACCCATGCAGGCAGCCTCTGGCTTCCAGTAGAAGGGGGCTCCCTCCCTCTCACAGGCCCGGCTGTAGGCGATGAAGGACTCACAGTAACAGTTCTTATGCACCGGACACTCACACATGTCTGTTACACAGGACCTAGAGAAAGACAGAGAGAGAAAGAGAGAGAGATAAGACAAATACATTTTGAATTAAATTGAATGGACTGGATTAAATGTATCTCCATACTAAGAGGGTTCCATATTCAACACATTGGACATTTTATGCACATTGGAGACAATCAAATATCACGTTTGCTATATGAACAAAATGTCACAAGAGCGTTGGAAATGTTGCAGATTCTAGGACAAATCTCATTACAAATGAAGCTTCCCAACGTTCCTGAGACACCCCAAGAACCACTGACCTATAGAAGGAGGCAAAGTCCACCACCCGGTGACACTTCTGGAACTCCCAGGACTTGAGCTTCTGACACTCCCTGTGAGCGCGGAACCTGACCTTTACACTGCCGGGACAGAGGTACGAGGTGGGCCTCCTGAGGGGCTGGGCACAAACCTCATTCCCCTCCACTCGCCACGACTCTGCAAACTCATCCACCACGAACTTGAAGAGGCCGTCGCTGCCCATGGTGTCATCCCGCTTGTGTCCATTGTAGTTCCCACAGAGGCCGCAGAGTCGACCGCGCAGGTGAGGAGCAGCCACCACCTCCACGAAGCTGTCCCCGTCCCACGTGATCTCCAGACCTGAGGGAGGGGGAGGAGGGAGAAAGAAAGAGAGAGAGTTATGCTTCAAAAAGGAGCTAAAATGCACTTTAGCAGTGTTCTTTAGGTTCCAATGAAGTTAACATGAAGCCTGTCTAACCTGCGATGGTGGTGAGTTTGAGCAGGTATCCATCCAGGTCGATGTGGACCCCAGGGCCATGGTAGGGCAGGGCGATGCGCGTGCCGTTCCTCCTCACCGTTAGGTGCTGGTGCAGGCTGAGACTCAGCCCTCCTATCCTCAGCTCCACTGACTGGGTCCAGGAGTAGGAGCGGGTTCGCCTCGCATCGTTCCTCACCACAACCGTGAAGCCAGAGTCAGAGCCGGCGCTGTTTCCACCCCCGCCAGAGGGGGCGCCACCACAGTCTCGAGTTAGAACATACTGGCAGGTTCCTTGGAAGTTAAATGTGCGCCCGTCGAAGGTGTTGTAGTGGGGGTCGCCGAATACAGTGCACACGCCTGGCTCTGGTAGAAGTGATAGGAGGGAGAGAGAGAGGCGACTGTGTTTAATTATGGGCATCAATTTGATCCAACTTGTTTTCCTGTATTTTGCATGAGAAATCTGTGCTTAATACAACATGACTAAATGTCAATTTGAGAGAAGACCAAGAAAGAAACAACCGCCACAAAACTGGAAAACGCAACCCACAAAGGTGTGTGAGGACCCAGCAGAGGAAGAGGGGAGTAACTTACTCACTTTCAGTGCAAACCGGGCAGCAACCTGTCCTGTTCAGGATCTTATTCTAGAAGAGACAGACAGACCGTTAGATACACAGACATAGAGACAGATCAGCAGGCAGCCAGACAGAGCGCAAGAGACAGACAGTCAACTGGACAGTTGGACACATTAATACCCACACACATAGACACAGACAGATGCAACCAGTCAAACGTGGACAGCCAGACATTGATACTCTCTGCCTGGTGTATGTGTGTGTTTGCTAGAGAGATGGTGGGGGGTACGTTTCAACTTCCATCAGAGGTGCACATTTCAGAACTCTATCCCCTTCAACCTCCACTTACCTTTGCCCCGGCCGGGGCTGTCGTCATCCCTTACACTCCCCCCCCCCCACACACACCCTGGTCCCACCTGACCCCCATCACAGTGCACAAAGGGCTCTCCCTCTTTGAAGCTCTTTGAGACATGGAGAGATTGACTTTCAGGATCTAAATATAGGGAAGCTCTTCTTTACTGTCACTCAAACATCATCCAGACAAAGACCTGACTGGAGACTGTGTGTCTCCTATGGGACGGAGGGGCAGACACATGGGTGACCGCACTGTGACCGTGTGACAGGTGAACGCTACATGACCACCAGGAAGGTATGATGAGTGGATGTTGTGATACTGTATGACAGGTGACCGCTAGGTGACCGTGTCTCAGTTGGCTGTTATGTAACTATTACGACTGAAAGATTAGTGGAATCTGTGTGGGTAGCTGGACAGGTAGGATGACTGACAGTGAGGGTGAACAGGTGGTCACAGGTCAGGTGACAGAGGAATGGATGAGACTGAGGCAGAAATTCCTTTAACCATAAAGTGGTATATTTACTGAGTAGTCTGTGCTGCATAACAAAGGAAACAGAATAACGTGTATCCAATCAAATCCATCATCACAAAGATCTAATCATAACATTCATTCATTGTTAACATCATTTAGGGAATTCAACAATCCAGTTAATTAATAAGTCAATAGGAATCGTCGGTGAGTAATTTAGGCTCGTAACTATTTATCATAAATCATGAAAGAATAATACAAACAGTGATCGGTTATTCAATCTATAAATCGCCATTAGTTGGATATCAGAGCCGATCAGTTCAACAAACAATTACTTTGTTATTTCACCCTTTCAAGTGTCTTCATGTGTACACGGAATTTCATTACATATTAACTATACCAATTGCATAATTGTCCTATTATGATCCGTAGGGCCGGAATCATTGACCATTCACATTAGACAAAATGTTTGAAGCGTGCGCTCCAAGCCACGCGATAATAACTTCAAACAACAACTGATGGCCCACTCTCCCGATCGCAACAGATAGTTCAGATGAAAGGTAACAGAGTCGGTGGACTTACGTGGATTCATGGACGCACAGAACTTCTGGATTTGACAGAGTGAAGGAAGAGAAAGCAGCGCGATCAGGCGATGGTGATTTCCTCCTTTTATGGAGTGGAGATCTGTCGGACATTTCCACCTGACCTAATTAAAGCGCCCCTGGCCCAGCTGAGTAAGTGGCAATGAATTAAATGATTATTCCACCAACTCCATGGGCTTTTTCTACAACGACAGATGACCATTACATTACCGCGCAACAAGCAACCGCTATGTGACCATAACAGGTGAAGGCTAGGTAACCATTGTAACCGTGTGAACGCTGGTCACTGGCAGCATGAATAAGTAACTGATCATTTGGTCGCTGGAATGCAAAGAATCTACTACATCACCCCAAGACAGGTGACCACCGTGAGAACTGGGACCGTTACTCAGCCCAAAAAACTTGACACCTGAAGGTATGGTTACTGTGGTAAGTTACCAGGGTCGTGCCATGGCCCACTCACACTGTTCTGGCCCAGGTGAACCGGGTTTTAACTCCTTACCGCTTGCCGCTAAATCAGCTTCCAGCCAGCTGCCTGCTGTGACACCAACACGTCACATACGTGGATTTAACATGTGGCGGTTAGTCACAGACAGTAACTCTGGACAGTAGACAGCCTCTGTCTGTCTCAGTGGGAGGAGGACCAGATAGATGGGGACGTGATGAAGTGTGAAAGGGACTGTGTCATGTTGATGATTCAGAGAGAACAGAGGGACCCCAGGGCCTTGTCCTATAGATATAGGCAGTGTTCATAACATAAGTGCACTTTTCTCCGTGTAAGTTGCAGGTGGGAAATTGCTTAAAGCTGAAATCTGCATATGGTGAAACAGCGCCACTGTCCGCCCCAGCGCATTTGTTGTAGTTTTTCTTTTGTTGATGAAACGGAGGAGAGGAGCATTCAGCATCGTGGTAAAAATGATTTGCAGTACATGCTCTGCTGTTCCATCATGGGTCCAATGAAGAAAAAAACTGGGTTTGTTGTTTGAAGTAACTTCTTTGTTGAAGTAATATCGCAAATGGATGTGGCAGTTTCACCAAGTATGGATTCCAGCTTTAAGGTGATAGATAAAGTGAGTGAGGATGATTCTTTTTTTAAGTCTATTCTAATCGATGTTGGGATTCACATCAATTCATTGAAAAATTCCTGGAATGAAAAGGCGCAATACAAAGAGAGACAGTTTGTGATTGGGCCTTGAGCCTGTCACTCACCGAGGGGCAGCTGGTGATTGGCACACACTGCTTTGGCTGGCACTCGATGGCCCCCTTGACACAGGCACACAGGGTGCAGTTCACAGACGACCACATGTCTCCCTCCTGGAGCGGAGGAAGAAGCAGAGAGAGAACCAATCAACCACAACATCACTCAACTTATCAAACAAGTATTAATGGCTGTATAAATATGCATATAAATGTCAGAATAAGGACAACTGCGGTGGATAAGTATCAGTGTTGAATGTTGAGGCGATGGTAAGGTTCTATTTTCCCAGTTGATGTCAAGGATGCAGCATTAGGACTTGTTGTCCCAGACGGTCTCACCCGGTAGATCTTGTTCCTGACCCGGCAGTACTTCACTTCCTCTACCTTCACAAAGGACAGACACGCCTCACAGCACTGGTCACCATGGCAACTGCCCGGCCGAGAGCAGCGCTTCCTGCACACCACAGTGGAATTCTGGGAAGGTGGCGGGATACGAGGGAAGGAGAAGGGGTCAGTTATTGATGGTGATTTGGTGATATGGCACATAAATTGAATAGAGTTCTGGTCCCTGGTTCCCTGGTTCGTTCTTACCTTGCAGGTACAGGTGGTGCAGTTGTCGTGCTTGAAAGTGGTGCCGTCCTCATAGACCTCACTGTGGAACAGACAACTCCCCATCGACAGGTCAAACACTTTCCTCTGGCCTGACGGCGAGAGAGAGAAAGAAAACCTTGAGATCAGCTTGATGATAATTATTCTGACTGTTAAGATGTTTTAATAATGTGTGATGTTTTAATAGTAATTCATGAAATATGAATATGTTCTCCAGACGTCTATCAGAGAGTCCTATGAGGTATTTGATGAGAGGGGTGTTACCGAGGCACTTGGGACAGCACTGTCCGGGCTGAGTGTGGCTCAGGTGGGCGGGGCATGAGAGGACAGGACACACATCCCTGACGCAGAGGGTCCGCCCTCCCTGAAAGAACACAGCATATCAAATCAAATCAAATCGTTATTTCTCACATGCGCCGAATACAACTGGTCCGGGCTGAGTGTTACCTTACCTTGAAATGCTTACTTACAAGCCCTTAACCAACAATGCAGTTTTAAGAAAATAGAGTTCAGAAAAGATTTACTAAATAAACTAAAGTTTAAAAAAATACCCCAATAAAAGAATAAGGAGGGTATATACATAGACGTTAGAACAATGCTGCATTCATCTTCTCTTATGCATTACTCAACTTATCTCCACTTAATGACCGTTTCCATTACACAATATCATTTATACCTTTGTCTGCACTTGTCAAACCCGGATTGCTACCTTCAACAGCTCACAAACACAACTACTCTAGATGCCAGATGGTTGTCACAGTCCCCCCTGGCCTTGTAGCAGTGTGCCCTCATTAACGGCTGGTACAGGACACAGTGTACACTAGTCCCACTGAGGCGTTAATGTGTTTACAGACTCACCTCACAATGTGTTTACTCACTCACCTCCCCTGTTTGTTTACTATGGGGAGGAGGAGGGGGGAGGGGGAGCGTGACCACTGTGTCCCCTGAGAGCCAAGACAAACTCATTTGGACCACAGAGGGGCCAGTCACTGTACTGTGGGGACTGGAGACATGCATGTCTATACAGTGTATACTCACAGTGCAGGTGCATTTAATACAGGGTTCTCCCTCAGGGTGAAACTCTTCCCTCTCTTTGTACAGACGGCCCTCCAAGATACAGCCTGGAACAGAAGAGACACACAGGTTAGCTTTATTATCGATGTATTCCTTTCTTCACACACACACACACACACACACACACACACACACACACACACACACACACACACACACACACACACACACGCGCATACACACACTCACTCGGGCACGTTGGACAGCACTTCTTGGGGTGAATCTTGGGGTTCCTGCAGTGGACGACACATTGTGCTTCCGCTTCAGTTACCACACCTTCCTGTCAAGACCAGGAAGCAATTAAAACAGTGATTTATTTATTATTGTTTGAGCAAATTTCCTACGCCATATTCTCAGCAGCATCCCTGTCCAGTCCTAGGCTACGTACATCAGTGAATATTCTGCCGCATACCTCTCATTCCTGTATTAGAAAAACTCGTCTCTCGGTTGCTTAGCGGTTTGAATCCCGTTTCAGTTATGTAAGGCATGTACTACGTAAGCAGGATATTAGATAGGGACATACCATTAGATAGGATCATTCCATTCTGCAACTCACACATGCATCTATTGTACACACTGGGACACCCCTGATCACTCACTGGAAATCTACCTGAATAAAATCTACCTGAATAAAATCTACCTGAATAAAATCTACCTGAATAAAATCTACCTGAATAAAATCTACCTGAATAAAATCTACCTGAATAAAATCTACCTGAATAAAATCTACCTGAATAAAATCTACCTGAAAAAAGATCCTGAATCAACAACAACAACATGAGAACCACCAAGTGAAGCTCAGAAACACACGTGTCTCCCTTGTTGAGCAGATCTCAGTAGTCTGCCATGTGTTGAGTTCAATAGAAGTGACATGTATTCTACATACCCTAGGATTGTTAGAACTAGGGGCCTCAACACATTGTGTGTGAGGTCTGGATACTGGTTAGACCCCCCCTCCAATTCCCGCAGCGTGGGTATCTTGGGGATGGAGTAAATGAGTGGTGTGTGGAGCTCAGCTTTATTCACACGCCACCCTTCAACACGCAGACTAACACATAGTCTAGTTTGACTGGACCTCCCCAATGCTGGAGCTGACACTCCCTCACACAGCTGTGTCCACCGCCATTTTATTTCGTTTAATTTTTTTTTACATTTAACCTTTATTTAACTAGGCAAGTCAGTTAAGAACAAATTCTTAATATATATTTACAATGACGGCCATTGACTTATAGTGTTCAGATCTGTGCGTGTGTTTTAAGTGGTATTGTGGGACCCTGTGAGTGTGTGGTGTGTATACAGTAAGTGAGGTTGGGCATGTGGTTTGAGTGTGTTTTGAGGAGACGTGTGGGGTTAGTCTTGTGAGGTAGACACTGGGTTGGGGAGGCTTGGAACCAGATGGGTGGACTGTACTGCCAAGTTCACCTGGCTCCGCTCCCAAAGATATTGAGACATAGATCATCCTCCTTTATCTTTCTATCCCTCTCCTTCACTCGCTCTCTCTCTCTAAGCCCCCCCCAACTTCATCTGCCTTTCTTTCTCTTTATGTCTCTTCTTCCTCCAACCCCTTGGCTATCTGTCCACTGTCTCATTTTTTCTCTCCCTCACCTCTCGTTCCCTCCCCAACTCTGTGTCTCTGTCTGCGTCATTCAGCCTCCCACTCTAAATGCATGTCTATCTTTCCCTAGATCCTCATTTATCTTTCTCCCTTTCTTCATTAATCTCTCTTTCCCTTTCCACCCGTTTCTCTTTCACTCACTCCCCCTCTGTCTGTTTACCTCTTTTCCACTCACTCCCTTCTTTCATTCCCTCTCTCTTTCCCTCTCCCTGTCTGCCTCTCTCTTAGTACTCCCTCTTTCCATCATTTACTTTACATTCCCTCTGCTTACTTTTCTCATCATTATCTCTCGCTCTGTCTTTTACCCTCCCTTTCTCTCTTTCATTTCTCTGTGTGACACTCACCTGACAGCGGCGAGAGATGCAGGGCTTGAGGGAGCTGGTCCAGGAGACAGAACTTTTATAGGACTCTCCATCTAGCTGACAACCTAGAGAGAGAGAGGGGGGGAGAGAGAGAGAGAGAGAGAGAGAGGAGAGAGAGAGAGAGGGGGAGAGAGGAGGGGAGAGAGAGAGAGGAGAGAGGGGGAGAGAGGAGAGCGGGGAGAGGATAGAGAGAGAGAGAGTGAGAGAGGGGGGATAGAGAGGAGAGAGACGAGAGAGCAGAGAGAGAGAGAGGGGAGGAGAGAGAGAGGAGAGAGGGGGAGAGAGAGAGAGAGAGAGAGGAGGAGAGAGAGAGAGAGAGAGAGAAAGAGAAAGTTAGCACTCCAAACCTGGATGTGAATGTTTACTAGTTCGTGGAAACTAAAAGTCTATAGGGAGCACTAAATGGACTACATGTGTGAACATAGAGCTGTTTGCCTCTCCAGACCATAAGTGTTGAGACAGATTGAACACAGGGTTATAAATCCACTGTAAGCGATGCCTGGAGGGAGTCTGTCACCACCGTCAGAGCCAGCTGGCTATAGTGCCCCCTATGGCTTGGGAAGACCTTTCTTTGATTGTCATGATTTGGCATAGTGATGGTGAGGTTTAGTAGTCTCGACACTGTCAGATATGTGCAATTCAGACACTTGAGACAGACGGACGGACGGACGGACGGACGGACAGACAGACAACCCCAATCCATTATATAGATGTATCAAGATACCAGAACATGTTGTTGTGAACTGTCCAGATCCAAGGGCATGATAAAAACACCATGTGAAATGGGCCTGGGCCTGAGATCCACTATGAGCAATCACAACGCTCCAGATACACCACCCACAGTCAATAAGGGACTAAATAAATACACTCTTCAATTTCAACAGATATAGGGTTGTCTGGTTATGGAAACACAGCACAACCATTCCTATGATAAAACCACTGCATTAAGTACTTGAACAGTGGGAGGTTTTCATGCTGACATGAGCAACTTCCTGTTCTAAATGTAGACATGGTCATGAATAAAACCTAAAGTCAACCACAATGGAGGAACAATAGGCACTAATACCGTTCACCATGACAACATGGGGCTTTCCATGGGCGACTTAAGCGAGCTCCACCTCTTTTCATTTTAATTAACTCTAGTCTCGTATAATCTTGACCGCAAACAAAGGACCGCGCCCCTGACCATGAGGTGGTCAATGCTGTGGGCCATGACCAAGGTGACCCCAACACTACCCGACCCCTGTGTGTTCCGACCGGGAGGCGAATGAGTGCGGTCCTAGTCTGGGAGGCTGAGAGGCGCAGCAGCTCATAAACTAGGTTTATTTCTGTGCCCCGTAAACCCAACGCTGAACCCCAACAGGTCCCAACCCGTCCCAGAGAGGAGAAGTCCACCACTGCAGCGGGGGGGGGGGTGTGTGTGTGTGTGTGTGTGTGTGTGTGTGTGTGTGTGGTGTGTGTGTGTGTGTGTGAGAGAGAGAGAATAGGTCTGAAGACTTATATACGATCTGCTGTACACCTGTCACGTTTGTGGGTGTATGTGAGTAGAAGCCTGGAAAACAATAGCTATATGTGTTTGTATATGCAGCAATTTACCCTCAAGCAGAATCTTCAGTTGGTCTGATACAGTACACATACACACACACACACAGTAACCATTGTGCTGTGGGAAGAAAAACTATTCCTCGTTCCTCCACAAGAAGGCAGTAGTGGTTAAATAAGTAGGTTGACCAGTGCAGCTGGACTGACTGTCTTCTACTATGGGACTCAAGCTGTCACGTCACCCTCACTCCTACAGGTAGCATCAATGACCGTCAAACAACATCACTGCAATGCTGCAGCAAGGTCTATACATCAACACTAAAGAGATCCAGAGATAGACCTAACTCACTCCACTAGACAAAGTTCCAAGTCTACTGGTCTCGCTGAGACTACAGAACAGTACATGCATCCCCTAACCTTTGACCTCATGTTTTCACGGTGATGAGAGTAGTAGAGTGTGTGTGCTGCTCACCTTTGCATCTCTCACAGCAGGCTCCCGTCTGTTTGACCACCAGAGCACAGTCCTCAGACACCAGGGGACACTTCTCCTGTTTACAGTCTGCCTTCCCCTCCTGATGGAGAGGGGGAGGGGGGGGGGGGTAGAGAGATAGAGATCAAAAGAGAGAGGGGGGAGGAGAGAGAAAGAGGGGGGAGAGAGAGAGGAAGAGAGAGACGGAGGGATGGAGGGAGAGAAAGAGATGCTTTTTGATTGCCATCAGTGTATTCACATTATAAAGTCTCCTACACATTCTTTGTCGACACACTCCCTTTTTACAGGCTAAAATGATCTCTGGTTACATGTACTTTATGCAGACGTTCTCTTTCTCTCTTCTCAATTTATGTACAACCTCACTTTATATACTCGCTTAACATGATCACTTTGCCACTAGCTTTATACACTCCCTTTATATAGTCCCCATTTACTCAGTGCAACCTAACTGGACTGTATAATGAGTCAACTTCAAAGCCGGACCGTGGCCCATATAACTAAAATAAAACTGGGCGGTTTTATTTACAGAGAGCCTTCACTGGTTCCCTAACCACGCTGGTTTGGGTGATGTCATCAGTGAAGGCGAGAGAAGGGCGGCGAGAGGCGAAGGCACATGGAATCCATACATAGTCTCTGTAAAGCTCTCCCCAAACCACTGGCCTAAATCGTAGAGATTTTCAGAGCACTTTCAACAGCCAGTTTGAGACAAATATGTCTGAGAGTGAGATATATGATGCCAGATAGATAGAGGGATGGATTGAAAGTGAGAGAGAGAGAGAGAGTGAGTGAGTGAGTGAGTGAGTGAGTGAGTGAGTGAGTGAGTGAGTGAGTGAGTGAGTGAGTGAGGAGAGAGAGAGAGAGAGAGAGATAGAAAGAAAGAGTGGAAAGAAGTTATGTGTATTCTGACGACCACAGTTATCTCCAGTAGTGTCATAGAGGTCACGTATTTGTCCTTGAATCTTTATGTCTCTCCACACCTGTGCTTTCCCAGTTGGGCTTTGGAACCATTCCACTTGGCAGCCATTAACACTAAGTGGTGTGAAAAGGTTTGACCTCTCTCAGCAAAGGTCAGGGGTCAAACCAGGTCACCACGCCTCATAAACACTCAACATACCGTGCACTTTCTGAGGCTTCTTACTGGTCTACTGGTGGTATGTCGTGGCTTCTAATAGGCCAACGGGTGGTCTGGGGATTGTTATTGGACTACTGCTAGTCTCTTGTAATAACTAGACAAATATTTGACCTGAGGGGTAATAACATGTTGATAGGTTAATGGGACCATCTAAAAAGATATATGTAGAGTATGTAAGATGCATTGATCCCTGACGTGATGGTCGTGTGCTGTGGAAAGATGACCACTAGATGGCGACAGCACAGTCAGTTTCACCATCTCCATTTGCCAACTTAAGATAATCAAAATGTGTTCAGTTAAACCATGGCCTACGTATAATTTCTCTCTCCCTCCCTCCTAATCTCTCTCCCAGTCTTTTCCACTATCACTCTCTCTCTCAGCCTGACTTCAGAGGGCATGCCAAAACAAGCTGACAGGCTCGCCAGCCACCGTGCCGCCGGTCTTTCATGGAAGGATGGAGAGATCACTAAAAGGCTCTTCAGAGAAGCACTCAAATCAAAGGCCTATTTAAACCTGGACTCCTTGCCCTCGTGACCCTTCACCTCCCCCAAAACAAACAGGTCGCGACCCCACAGGAGCAGCAGTTGTGGCTTAAAACTGGATGAAAAAAGATAAGGGCAACAATATATACATTTCACTGAGAAGTCACAAGCCTATCCAAGAAGTAGGCCTATTCCTGCACCAGTGGTAGAATGTGAATGGTGCTGAATGAACTGAACGTAACTTTTGGCTCCGATGTGTAGGTAGATTAGCTCCATGACTTTTCTTTGAATTCAGATGGTTGTTGTCCTATCCTTCTTTATGTCCTGGCAGGTAGCCTAGCAGTTACAATATCTGATCCGATAAGGTGAAAATCTGTCGATGCGGCCTTGAGCAAAGCACTTAACCCTAATTTAATCCAGGGGTGCCGTACTACAGTGGAGGCTGCTGAAGGGAGGACAGAAACCATGTGTTTGATGAATTTGTATACCATTTCACTGATTCCGCTCCAGCCATTAACACGAGCCCATCCTCCCCAATTAAGGTACCACCAACCTCCTGTGCCGTACTACTATGGCTGTCCCTGTAAAACAACAGATTTCACTCAACCTATCTTGTGTGTGACAATAAAACATATATACACTACCAATCAAAAGTTTTATAACACCTACTCATTCAAGGGTTTTTCTTTATTTTTTGTATTTTCTACATTGTAGAATAATAGTGAAGACATCAGAACTATGAAATAACACATATGGAATCATGTAGTAACCAAAAAAAAAGTGTTAAACAAATCAAAATATATTTTGCTTTTGCCTTTGCTTTGACGACACCTTTGCACACTGTTGGCATTCTCTCAACCAGCTTCATGAGGTAGTCACCTGGAATGCATTTCAATTAACAGGTGTGTCCAAACTTTTGACTGGTACTGTATTTTTTTTATTTAACCTTTATTTAATAAGGCAACTCAGTTAAGAACAAATTCTTATTTTACAATGACAGCCTACCCCGGCCAAACCCTCTCCTAACCCGGACGACGCTGAGCCAATTGTGCGCCGCACCACGGGACTCCCGATCATGGCTGGTTGTGATACAGCCTGGATATATATATATATATATACACATATTTTTTTTGTTGTCTCTACCCCTCTATTAGAAGTATCCTGGAAGGTCCAATAGCAAAGCTGCTCTGGCGATTCTCTAACACCATCTTTACTCTATAGACCACTGGGAGAACTGAGGGGGATGGAGAAAGAGAGCGAAAAATAAAGGAGGATTGTGTCTTCTTTGAGTCTTCTAGACTACACTCTTAGAAAAAAAGGGTTCCAAAATGGTTCTTCAGGTGTCCTCATAGGATAACTCTTTTTGGTTCCAGATAAAACACTTTTGGGTTCCATGTAGAATCCTCTGTAGAAAGGGTTCTGCATGGAACACAAAAGGGTTCTACCTGGAACCAAAAGGGTTCTACCTGCAACCAATAAGGGTTCTACCTGCAACCAAAAAGGATTCTACCTACAACCAAAAAGGGTTCTTCAAAGGTTCTCCTATGGGGACAGCTGAAGAACCCATTAAGGTTCTAGATAGCACCTTTTTTCTAAGAATGTAGAGATATCAAGTGTCTCATTTCATCCTAGCATTTAGGCTTTTATTGTTTGGAGTTTGGTTGTCCCTTTAGACAGAATGGTGCACAAGTTATTGCTCTTGTTGATGAATTCCTTTTCATAAAATGAAGTTCACATGCCGATTCCGCACATAAACCCAGTGTTATTGCATCTCTGTACCTAGACAGACATGCTGGCTGGTTTAGTGGTTTGCTGACAACGCCAATGGCAGAGGTAAAGACTGTAAAGGTACACGGTGAGTATTGATCTCCATGTTTGTGGAGCGGTTGGAACAGGAAAGGACCTTTGGCTTTCCAAATGTTTGCAGATCACTGGTCAGCCCACTGAGCTCATCAATCACTGCTACTGAGAAAGAGGAGAGGGGGCAAAAAGCGAGGGAGAGTAGTAGATAGCAGGTTAACGAGAGCTGCCTCCTGGCTGCCTGTATATTATGTTTAGCAAGCGGGAGGCAGATTCCTGCGTCTTGTGAGATGGCTGGCGAAAAGAATGGCTTCTCTGTGTGCCTCAGTTTCCGCCAGTGAAGGGCCATTAACAAGTACTCCGCCGCAACTGGGAGCCTGTGAGTGACACTAGAGCCCTGTCAGCTCACCCCCCACCCTTTAAAATCCGCTAACCCCCCTTAAAAGACAGCATGGCGACACAAGTGTCTTTCAGGCTGGCCTCCCTCCCCTGCGAGGCACTCTGGGGCCAGTGACATGACGGACGGGCCAAGATGAAAGGCTAGCCGTGGCCCTCTGATGACTGATAGCATTCAGCATGGCTCCTAGTGATGGAAGCCTGATAAGGAGGTGGTTAGCAGAGGGAGACATATCAAAGAGACTATCAGAGTCGCTAGAGACAGCCGAGGCAGCACAGCCACAGTAGCGTGCACAGTGCACACAGAAATATATAACCTTACACACACACACTGTTTCTCTGTTTCACATAGGGCAAATACCCTGCAAGTCAAACACAACATTTGTAGAAACTTCCTCACCACATGGCACTTTTAAAGAGGGACTAAAAAGACAGGGAGGGAGAGCGTTATTGAATCTGGCTGCTGGTGACAGAAAAGCCTCGTACTTGCATTCTCAACCCCTAAAACAATGACCTTCAAAGCAAGGAGAGACAGAGGTCAAATAGCAAATGTTCCAGGAAAGACGCCTCCTTTCACATGTGTAGCCTCGATTTAACAGGCTGACGGGGCAAAGTCAGCATGAAGACAAGGGCGTCTTTAAACAAACAATGCCATTTTGTTTAAAAGCCAGTGTGGGCTTAGAAGGGAAATAATTACATAGATTCTGCTCTTATTGAAACATTATTCATCATTCTTTGTGATTAGTAGAAAAACAGTACAGGCATATTTTCCCACTTAGGCCTACAACTCGGCTATAGACTATACATAATTAGGCCAATATGAATATTAAAGCTATTCAGTCAAGCGCAGAGGCAATAATTACGCACAACAATTGCGTTTTGTTCCTCCTCCGTGGAACCTACGTGCCAACAACAAATAGGGAAGCTC
The DNA here is from genome assembly GCF_965601325.2 of Salmo salar. Taxonomy (NCBI): domain Eukaryota; kingdom Metazoa; phylum Chordata; class Actinopteri; order Salmoniformes; family Salmonidae; genus Salmo; species Salmo salar. The sequence continues at coordinate 34,627,132 of NC_138292.1, forward strand.
AATGTCAACTAACAATTACCTGCCCTAACACCATTTGAAAGTTATTTAGGAAGAATTGGGATTTGTTCTCACCAGACAGACGCAGGTGATACACGGGTTGTCCGTTATGTTGGGTATGTGGAGCACCTCTCCTTCGTTCTCGCAGCTGGCTTCTGTACCTGTGAAGGGCGCGAGGAGAGAGGCAATAAATTCGGGTCTTAGATAAGTTGTCATGGACAGGCTCGCTTTTTCTTTAGGCCTACCACGAATTGTACCCGCTATGCCATAACGGCGAGGTATATTTTGTAGACGTTAAAATAAGTTGCTCTAATAGTCTGAGTTTTATCGACAAGTTCATATTTCTAATTTATTTGGATTATATAGACTATAGCCTATAACTTTTCCTAAATTACGAAATATTAGATCAGCTTACCTCAGAATATTTTTGTCAGAGTGACTTACATTTAGATGAGACAACATTTTTAGTTGAGCAGGGTAGTGGCAGCCAGGGAAAGTATTGGGGGGGAAATTTGGTGACAAAGTGGTTTCTGTGAGAATTACAGGAGCAGGGCAATTACCCCGACAGGAGCGTACCCTACAACCTTCAATTACCCCGACAGTAGCGTACCCTAAAACCTACAATTACCCCGACAGTAGCATACCCTACAACCTTCAATTACCCCGACAGGAGCGTACCCTACAACCTTCAATTACCCCGACAGTAGCATACCCTACAACCTTCAATTACCCCGACAGTAGCGTACCCTACAACCTACAATTACCCCGACAGTAGCGTACCCTACAACCTACAATTACCCCGACATGAGCGTACCCTACAACCTTCGCGTGTAATTAAACCAGCACAGCTTTAAGTGATTGTGGGGAAACCCAACACTTTAGCCTCAATCCAATGAGGCGTTTCTTCTTTTATAAAGCAGAGATGAATGAATAGCCCTAGAAATGTTGTTTACTCTTCATCCACCTCTTGCAGCCGAGCACAGTGACAGGACGCATTTGTCTTTCTACAACCACACAACTTTCCTCTTCCACGAAAACGGTGCGTTCAACTCCCGGCCCTGCAGGGAAAACAATAGACAGATGATATACCGCATATTTGGAATACCAGGTAGGGACACGCCATGGGAATTTGATGGTAGTCTACTCAGCTAATACCGATAGGCAGGTTTTTCTTTCCCCTGAAATAAATGATCATGTTTGCACAATGATAAGGCGCCAGGTGACTTGGATACTGACCTCGACAGCACGAGCCAACTCGAGTTTCCAAAACAACAGTAGATGGGCAAATTATACTGGTGATCCAATGCGCCTGTCATGAGGTTTCAAACGAACCCGAGGGTACCAGTTACCCGACAGAACATATTGTTTTCACTCAACTTTTAACGTCAATCCAATGACATGGGGACATGTGTTGTTGATTTAACGTTGATTTCACGTTAGTTGACAATTCAACCAAATGTAAATCAAAACTAGACGTTGAGCTGACGTCTGTGCGGAGTGGGAAGTAACGGAAAAGTGAATAGCCTACCTCTAGGCCTGTAGGCTAGCTTTTGGGCTTTTTTCTTGTTTTTGTCAATTGCTTGATATGTTTTGAAACTAAATAGGCCAAGTCAATGTATCTTACCTGTAATTAAAGGCGAGGAGGACTGTGGCATTTGGAACAGTAAAAACACGAATAAAAAGCTGCAGGTGAACTTAATAGAAAGTTCCAAGGCGCTCGAGCAGCAATACATCATCATCCTAAAATTGGTCCAGTAAAAAAAGAAGGAATACGTAAAAAAGAAAATGGTATGCTAGAATATATATATATATTTATATCCCCATGGGTTGGTGTGCGAATGAAACCCCTAGAATATATGGGACTCCAGCATAATTGCCCCCATTCAGGCTACTATAGCGTTCTTCAGTTGGTTTTGTTCCAGCCCATAACCTTCAGTTTGTCAAAATGCTAAACGACATCCCGTGTCCTCCTGCATCCGACAATCGACATGACACATGAAAATTACAATGACAATGCGGTGCGGACAGCCAGGCGACAGTCCTCATGTCGCGTCAAGGAGCGCTCTTGTTCCCAAAACAAATGCAGGGGTTAGAACATGTTTCCAAAACGTGAAAAACAAAGTTCATGAGAGATTAAAATAAAACAGATGTGTATAATAAAAAAGACAAATAAAACTATTCGGAAATAAATTCCCCAAATAGCCTAAAGATATACTCGTAATTAAATGTCTTCAAAAATCCTCATGTTTGGAAGTACCAAAAATATACAGATGTTGTCAAGCGCTAAAAGAAACCGGTTGCGTTTGGAATTGTATGTCCGTTTTGCGCCGAGATGCTGTCCAACTGTCTCAGGTTTAGTAGCGGGCTTTAGGTTAGGCTACATGAGCCGGCACTGGTCTCTCTCTCTCCGAGCTCCGCGAGAAGCGAACCACCTCCAGCCCAAAGTTAGAGTAAACTGCTCCTACCGAGGCGCACGGCGATGCCAGCGTAATAGAAACCCTACTACTCCAGTTAAACATCCCCGCAGGGTGCAGGAACCTCCTCCAAACAAAACGAGAACGGCCCCTCAATATTTCAATTGTTGCCGTGGGTTTAATAATCCGACTGATTTGAAGTACAATCTTGCCCGCTGCTCCCGGCTGGCTGCAGCTCTGGTACTGAAACACTCTGTACAATACCGCGCTGTGAGAGAACCACCTACTGCAATCAAATCTCGAGGCTGGATCTCGTTTCACTACAAACACGCCTGGATACACAACATGCGATTCACCTGTCTTTACTGTTCATCTCTGCTGCGCTCTCTCAACACCGCCACGCTGCAAAACAGGGTGAAACGCAGAATGGAACAACGAAAATGCACTAATTCAGGCCACTTTGTATCAAGGTGGGGTTTCTGCGCCCCTCGAGCTGCCCGCGGACCAAGCGTTATCCCACAATTGTTGATCTCCCTCCACCCGCATTGACGGGGCGCACCACAATGTCTGTCTGTTCAGTATCAAATATTTTACATTTTCCAGTCATATCCTCAATGCAACACTTATTTGATAAAGTAGTAATTTTCTTTGTTTGACCCCACTTCAAAGGTCTGATGTCAATTCAGTATATAATCTATAACATTTCAATAGCCTATAATAAGGACACATATCTAGTTTAGGCCACATTAACCAGCTTGCATGACATGATGTGTCTGTTACTGTTGTTTGAGACAGATTTAGAAATCTACACCTTTTAAAACAGTTTGTCACTCTTAACATTGTGCTTCTGAAGAACCTCAAATGGGAAGGAAAAGCATTTCTTCAAAGAACCAAATTATGACCCAACCCTGTATTTACAGCATTTAACTGTCAAGGAACAATGTTTTATTTTATCTAATTGCATTGCTCTTGTTACTTTGCATTGTAAACATGCCACGAGTGACGAGTAAACTTAGCGAATGTGTGTGTCTGTGTGTTAGAGAGAAAGGGAGTGTGTGTCACTGTCTTTGTGTCGACAGTGTGTGTGCATTCAGCAGTACAGATGAACGTTGTGTTCATATCGAACACAAGATGGCGCCAAAGAGCACCCTTTTGAAGTAGAGGTGTCTATTCCCAAATTCTCCGCAAGATTATTACAGATGCCGAGTTGAAACAGTTATTTATTTAACTGTGCCATAAATGACCCTCTTCCACTCCATAACGACATAGTCCTATTGCGCTGTCGTAATTCAGATTCCTTAGTATGGTCCTTTGTAGCTGAGTTGGTAGCGCATGGTGCTTGTAATGCTAGGCTAGTGGGTTTAAATCACGGGACAACTCATAAGTACGTTTTGGATAAAAGCGTCTGCTAAATGGCATATATTATTATATTATAGAGCAGGGAGGGATGGGCAACTTTGATGGAGTGGGGGGACAAATATATAGTGCTTAAAAGTATATTTCCTGCAATTCTGCACATTTTGCCATGGGGTGTAAAGAAAAGTTTAGTTTTAAAACAAGTTTGCTGCAATTCTACCCATTTTGCCATAGCTGGAGGCAAATGTTTGCAGTTTTTAATATGATAGCTGATGATCAATGGGCCCCACCCGGTCGGTTTCGAATAACTTACCAATCTAAAAACGTTTAGCTGACATGAGCTAATTGAGTGCTGATGCACAACCACATTTCGAAGTTGCACCTTGTGTATTCTATTATTCAAAAAAAGTTCCTAAAAAAAAAGATAATATTTGTATTTGATTTATTTTGGGGTGAAATTGGTCCACGGGCCTACAAAAGGGGAAAGAGTTGTCCATCCCTGTTATAGTGTTGTGCTGTTGTGTGAATACGACTAAGTCAATTTGGATAAAAGCATCTACTAAATGGTATATATTATTATATCAGATATTATAGAGTGTTGTGCTTGTGTGTCACTGTCCCTGCTTGAGTCAATATGTATGTAATCAGTGTGAAGGGAATTTTTTATCATTGTGTCTACTACTACATCTTATTGACATGGGGCAGACGTTGTGGAGACATTGCACAGAGGTTAAGAGAGTCCTGGGAGTCAGCTGTCCAGGGTTAAGACTGCGGGCAGACGGTGGGTCTGGGTCCAGAGGGTAAGGGGTTAGACTCAGCTGTCGTGTCAAGACTGGAGCGCGACCTCCGTCCGGCTCAGACCCACGCCAGCCTGGATCAGACAGCAGCACCACGGTGGATCCAGGGATACCCTCGCTCCATCCCAACTTAAAACAAGCCTGAACTCTGACGTCTTCAGGGTGAGAGGTCGGGTACCCGCGGGCTTCAGCTGTGCGAGCGGGCGACTCACAGGCGACTTCATTTGGGCCCCGATCAGAGACGACACACTCGCTCACAGAAACACACACATCTAGAAACACACCAGAACACTCAAATAGAACCGCAGACATAGAAAACACTATCATGCACAAAAACACCCATAGAGAAAGTGAGTGTCTCTTTAAGACAGGGGAGAGGAAAAACAGAGGCATTTATCAAAGAGCATCGTGAGAGCTGTAGATTTAGTCTGGGGCTGGGACCTACCACACTCAATACTTTCCATCGTTTTACAAGCTTTTCACAGGGAAGTAGGGATAACAGTTCACCTCCTCTCAGAGACACATTAACGTTACATACTGTTCTGATGCATATACATTAGATATCCGTTCTCTCCTAAGCCTCTCACAAGACAGCTTCGCTAATAAAATGACACCAACCCATTTGTTTCTAAAAGTCTAATCCAAAGGGCTTTTTATTACATTCTCTCAAAACTGTGCGGCACTGTTCGTTTTTCACAGTGGGGCATGTAACAATGTTTGGTCCTAGTTCAATCATTTTTTGCACTTGAACCTGTCCTGTACAACATTCATGTTGTGAAACACAGAGCGCCACAAAGCGTTTAGTCAAAGACACAAGTTATTGAGGAGAATAGTACAAAAAATAGAGAACCCACTGACGTCAAAGAGACATAACACAGACCTGAGAGGAGAGTCCGCCAGAGTCCATCCCCATCTTCTTCCACAACATCTACAAACGACCCGTGCCAAATTAAACAGTGAGTCTCACAGTTACTCAATCTTAAATTGACCTTGTGCCGAGCTCAGGAAAATTTGCACAGACCGTTTACACAACAGTAAGGGAAAAAAAAACAACCCTAAAGCCACTGGCCAAAGACAAAGCCATTTTAACAGTGACCAATCCTATATACTCTAACATATACACTGTCCCACATACTCTGTAAGCAAGGAGTGAAAGGAGACAGACTTAAAGGGATAGAGAATGACATGCATACGGAGGGAGATTAAGAAGATACAAACATTAAACAATAGTTTCATAGCACTAACTTGAATCACCCTGCTTTGTCTATAAAAACAGGCAGAGAACAGGTGCCTGGTGCATCAGACTAGCTGATTACGGTACAAAACCTTTGCTATAATACATTCATAAGCTGAGTTAGGAAACGATACACATCTAAATTCATCAAGACACGTACAGACAACACACATACAGGACGTACAGGTACAGTACAATACAAAGAGCTGTTTGGATTGTCATTGGTCAGGCTGGCACAGCGATCCTCTAACAGAAGGTGGCCTATGGTCTCAGAGGCTGGCTGGAAACACTGTACCACTTGCAGAGCTGTGTGTTGCAGAATACGAGCAGGTGCTAGCTAGTGTTTTTACATGTATAGTTGTGCATGTTTGTATTCTTGTGTTTGTGTGCATGTGTTTGTGGATTCAGGTGTGTGTGATTAAGTATGTTCCTGCAAGTCCTCACAAACGATTATGAGGGCTGCTTGAATCCCCCCCCCCCCCCTTTTCGTTTCTCTGCTATTGTCTCAGTTTGATGGTTTTCCTGCTTCAGTGTGCTGATGGGGGGGTGAAAGTGACCTTGTTTTACCCCAGGGGACATACGGAGGGATGGACGGAACGCGGGGGATATTCTTAGCCTGAGGCGGGGGTGGCTTTGGCAAGGCATGGTGCCACACGAGGGGGAGAGAGGGCGGGGTAGATGTCAGCGTGCCCGCGTGTAGGCGGGGTGGTTAGGGCGCACAGGGCTGTGGGTTCCACTACGAGACGCTGCCACTGGAAGGAAGGGAGGGGAAGGGCTTTGATGTCGCACGTCCGACTCCTACACTGTTCTACTGGAGTTTCTGACTGGGCCTCATCTTCTGCACCGCACCTTCACCCAACACAGACACCAGAAGTCCTGACTATGGACCAGCATCAGCCCTGATAGAAGTGTGTTTGTCAATGTGTGTATGTGTGTGTGTGTGTGTGTGTGTGTGTGTGTGTGTGTGTGTGTGTGTAACTGAATGTATTTATTGCATGACATTATCAGCCCTCTCCAGCAGCAGCATCTGGCTCTTTCTTTTTCTCCTTGACCTTCACAGATGACTTTCTCGACACTTTCTCTTTCCCAGGCTCCTTCAAAGACTCTTTGCTGGTCTCCTTAGAAGACTCCTTATTTGACTCCTTTCCAGATTCCTTGGAGGACTCCTTCTTTTCCTTGGACTCTTTCAAAGACTCCTTTTTTGACTCTTTCCCAGGGTCCTTGGGCTCTTTGGGCTCCTTGGTCGACTCCTTCTTCTTTTCCTTAGAGGACTCCTTCTTTTCTCTCTTCACTTCTTTCACAGGCTCTTCTGCAGTCTCTTCCACTGTCTCCTTGACTCCCCCCTCAGCAGACACTTTCTTGTCCTTTGATTCTTTATCTGAAACGGGTCAGACAGAGAGATACGAGTGATTAACACGTTATTACCAGGTACACACTCACATGAACAGGACTCCCACACCTCATCAACTTGGGATTCCTTCTCCTTCTCTCCATCTCTGATGCGTGGTTTAGAGATATTCTGTCATTTAGTGGTGACCAATAGGCGAGGGGATTCTGAGCAAAATGCTCTCCTGTGGTGCTAGCTATGGCTAACACGGTTCATAATATAGGTTAAGATTGAATTGTTAGACACTACTGCACTGTTGGAGCTAGGTACACAAGCATTTTGCCACACCTGCAATAACATCTGCTAAATATGCGTATGTGACCGATACAATTTGATTTGATTAGCACTGTGCTCAAGCTAAGGTCAGAGTTGCCCGTCCACTAAAGTTAGCAATATGTCCGAGTCAAGGTTATGCTAGATGTGCTGATGCTGGGGTTAGCATACTGTTACACAATGCTATTATGTACAGTACAGCACAGCAGAGAGGACTGTGACCCTCGGTACAATTAAGTTCAGATGGCTTCCAAACCCTCCCATAGACAAATTGAATTACAACAGCACCTGTCGCATCACAAAGAACCCCCCCTCCCCTTTCTCCCCCCCCTCCTCCACATTGGATTGGCTCTTTGATAAGATAATAGCGGACTGTTGTCTCCCAACAATGAGACATCCTTATCTCCATGAGAAAGGAGAGGGCTGTGTGTATAGGGGGGCTGTGGTGAGTACTCTAAAAGACTGTGTGTGTTTAGAGACTCCGGAGAGGGACTCCAATCAGCTGGGTAATCGTCTAGAGCTTACAAAGTCCTGGCTGAAGTGTGTGTGTGTGTGCTGGCGTTTTGTGTGCAGGGCTCCGTCTGAAAGGTTGAGTGTGTATCGTGTGGGAGGTGAGTTCCAGTGTGTAGGCCAGGGTGCTGTATCTGATGTGCTGTGCACGGTCAGGTCCAGTGTGTAGGCCAGGGTGCTGTATCTGATGTGCTGTGCACGGTCAGGCGCCGTGTGTGACCTACACGATCCAGTGTGTAGAGAGTCATTGTTGCTAGGGCACAGTGTATCAAGGCTGAGTGTGTATCAAGGCTTACTGGGTATCAAGGCTGAGTGGATATCAAGGCTGAGTGTGTGTTCGTTGAGGGGCCTTAAAAACTGGCCTGTTTTTCCGCCTGCGGCCTCCGGCTCTTTTGTCTAGCCTTCTTAAATGATCCCCACAGGCAAGCCAGTGTAAAAATAACCAAATAAACCAAAATCAACCACCAAAAAAAGACAGAACTGGTTAAAAGACTCAACAGAAAAGCCTGTGTGAAGTGGCAGCAAAGTGGCAGTAAAGCCCAGTAAAAGTGGGCCAGTTAAACAGGGAGCAGTGTCTTATTGTCCTGACTGAGAACTGGCTGCTGTTGGGTTTCCATTTGGGTAACACGGAGGAGAACCGGGCCAGGCAGGCGCGCACGCACACACGCACAACAACCAACACCCTCAGATCTTTTCCAATCACACATACAAGAGCATGGCTGTAGTGACCTGCCCTGAGGAAAAGCTGACTGAAGAACTCTCTCATTCATATATAAACACAAATGCACGCAGACACAGCAGAATATAGAGTTTAGGTTGATATGTATGTATTGATTATGTAAATATTCTGTGTGTGTTTGAGTACATACATAAACGTTTGTCTATGTCTCTATAGATGGAGTGTGTGTGTAGCAATGGTTAATCCTGTGCTGTAGCGACAGGGCTAATCCAGGCTGGACACTGTCTGTCTCTCACTACTCTGATTGGGAGACTCAGGTATCAGAGAGAGACTGGAGAGAGAGAGAGAGAGAAGAGAGAGGAAGAGAGAGAAGAGAGAGAGAGGAAGAGAGAAGAGAGAGGAGAGAGAGAGAGGAAGAGAGAGAAGAGAGAGAGAGGAAGAGAGAAGAGAGAGGAGAGAGAGAGAGGAAGAGAGAGAAGAGAGAGAGAGGAAGAGAGAAGAGAGAGGAGAGAGAGAGAGGAAGAGAGAAGAGAGAGAGAGAGAGAGAGAGAGAGAGGAAGAGAGGAGAGGAGAGAGAGAGAGAGAGAGAGAGAGAGAGAGAGAGAGAAAGAGAAGCCTCTCTGTCCACACTTCACTCCTCAGCAGCTGAAAAGACACTGGAACAAGTGGAGACACCAGGGGGACTGACACATCAGATCTCTGTGTGTGTATTGATAGGAGTTAGAAAATGCATGTGTGTGTGCTCATGCTTGAAAGAATGGGATAGTATGTTAGATAGGGAGAGAATTGTGTGTGCGTGAGAGAGAAAGAGAGAGAGGGAAAGAAAGGAGAGAGAGAACTAGCCAAAATAAAATGCATACAGAGTCGCAAAACTCTTCCTGACAAACGCAACCCCCTTTGTCAGAATCAAGCATTGATTGACAGTCAGGTTTCCTTCTACAATCAGTCTCATTGTGACAGACCCAAGTCCAAACCACATCACCACTTCAGTTGCTGCTGCTACTCCCCAGACAGAAATATATGAGCGATCACATAGCAGTAAAAAAAGCTGTCGCAGACATTTTTCATCCAGACAACCAGAACCCTTTTGGGTTAACAGGGCCATTTTATCGGGACTTGATAAACATTTCCATCGTAAAAGATGGGGTTAAAGCATCAGAGAGTCAGGTCATCTCCTATTTTTATTTGAGCAACAAAGTAACTAAGCGGAACCTTCTAGACTAAACAGAGCATCAGTTTTACCGTGGGCCACTCCGCAGAGGAAACATCAGCAAACAGACCCCAGCTGTAACGCTAACCCAATACCACAACAGCATCACCTTCATCATCACTAACATTGTCATATTAACCTGTTGGGTCTAGGGGGCAGCATTTGCACGTCTGGATAAAAAAAATGTACCCGATTTAATCTGGTTACTAATCCTACCCAGTAACTAGAATATGCATATACTTATTATATATGGATAGAAAACACTCTAAAGTTTCTAAAACTGTTTGAATGGTGTCTGTGAGTATAACAGAACTCATTTGGCAGGCAAAACCCTGAGACATTTTCTGACAGGAAGTGGATACCTGATGTGTTGTATTGACTTTAAACCTATCCCATTGAAAAACACAGGGGTTTAGGAATATTTTGGCACTTCCTATTGCTTCCACTAGATGTCACCAGCCTTTACAAAGTGTTTTGAGTCTTCTGGAGGGAGATCTGACCGAACAAGAGCCATGGAACGATGATGTCCCATTAGACACCTGGCGCGCGAGTTCATGTTGGGTACCCTCGTTCCAATACGTTATAAAAGAGTATGCATTCGTCCACCTTGAATATTATTCATGTTCTGGTTAAAAAAGGCCCTAATGATTTATGCTATACAACGTTTGACATGTTTGAACGAACGGAAATATATTTTTTCCCCTCGTTCATGACGAGAAGTCCGGCTGGCTTACATCATGTGCTAACGAGACGGAGATTTTTGGACATAAATGATGAGCTTTTTTGAACAAAACTACATTCGTTATGGACCTGTGATACCTGGAAGTGACATCTGATGAAGAGAATCAAAGGTAATGGATTATTTACATAGTATTTTCGATTTTAGATCTCCCCAACATGACGTCTAGTCTGTATCGCAACGCGTATTTTTCTGGGCGCAGTGCTCAGATTATTGCAAAGTGTGATTTCCCAGTAAGGTTATTTTTAAATCTGGCAAGTTGATTGCGTTCAAGAGATGTAAATCTATAATTCTTTAAATGACAATATAATATTTTACCAATGTTTTCTAATTTTAATTATTTAATTTGTGACGCTGACTTGACTGCTGGTTATTGGAGGGAAACGATTTCCTCAACATCAATGCCATAGTAAAACGCTGTTTTTGGATATAAATATGAACTTGATAGAACTAAAAATGCATGCATTGTCTAACATAATGTCCTAGGAGTGTCATCTGATGGAGATTGTAAAAGGTTAGTGCATCATTTTAGCTGGTTTTATGGTTTTGGTGACCCTGTCTTTGACTTGACAAAACATTACACACAACTCTTGTAAATGTACTGTCCTAACATACTCTAAATTTATGCTTTCGCCGTAAAACCTTTTTGAAATCGTAAAACGTGGTTAGATTAAGGAGATGTTTATCTTTCAAATGGTGTAAAATAGTTGTATTTTTGAAAAATTTGAATTTTGACATTTATTTGGATTCAAATTTGCCGCTCTTGAAATGCACCTGCTGTTGATGGAGTGCACCACGGGTGGCACGCTAGCGTCCCACCTAGCCCCAAGAGGTTAACCTACGTCAAATATGTTTGCAGATGTTCATTTTATGAGGCCTGAGGTAGAGTATCTCATGATAAGCTGTAGACCACACTATCTACCTAGGGAATTTATCTGTATTTTTCGTAGCTGTCTACATACCACAACAGACTGAGGCTGGCACTAAGACCGCACTCAATGAGCTGTATTCCGCCATAAGCAAAATCGAATCGTACTATACCGGCTCTGACACTCGTCAGATGTGGCAGGGCTTGCAAACCATTACAGACTACAAAGGGAAGCACACCCGAGAGCTGCCCAGTGACACGAGCCTACCAGACGAGCTAAACTACTTCTATGCTCGCTTCGAGGCAAATAACACTGAAACATGCATGAGAGCACCAGCTGTTCCGGAAGACTGTGTGCCGATGTGAGTAAGACCTTTAATAAGCAGGTCAACATTCACAAGGCCACAGGGCAAGACGGATTACCAGGATGTGTACTGCGAGCATGCGCTGACCAACTGACAAGTGTCTTCACTGACAATTTCAACCTCTCCCTGTCCGAGTCTGTAATACCAACATGTTTTAAGCAGACCACCATAGTCCCTGTGCTCAAGAACACTAAGGTAACCTGCCGACCCGTAGCACTCACGTTTGTAGCCATGAAGTGCTTTGAAAGGCTGGTCATGGCTAACATCAACACCATTATCCCAGAAACCCTAGGCTCACTCCAATTTGCATACCACCCTAACAGATCCACAGATGATCCAATCTCTACTGCACTCCACACTGCCCTTTCCCACCTGGACAAAATGAACACAGACAGTTGAAGTTGGAAGTTTACATACACCTTAGCCAAATATATTTAAATTCAGTTTTTCACAATTCCTGACATTTAATCCTAGTAAAAATTCCCTGTCTTAGGTCAGTTAGGATCACCACTTCATTTTAAGAATGTGAAATGTCAGAATAATAGTAGAGATAATTATTTATTTAAGCTTTTATTTCTTTCATCACATTCCCAGTGGGTCAGAAGTTTACATATACTCAATTAGTATTTGGTAGCATTGCCTTTAAATAGTTTAACTTGGGTCAAACGTTTCGTGTAGTCTTTCACAAGCTTCCCACAATAAGTTGGGTGAATTTTGGCCCATTCCTCCTGACAGAGCTGGTGTAACTGAGTCAGGTTTGTAGGCCTCCTTGCTCGCACATGCTTTTTCAGTTCTCCCCACAGATTTTCTATGGGATCAGGAGGTCAGGGCTTTGTGATGGTCACTCCAATACCTTGACTTTGTTGTCCTTAAGCCATAACTTTGGAAGTATGCTTGGGGTCATTGTCCATTTGGAAGATCCATTTGCGACCAAGCTTTAACTTCATGACTGATGTCTTGAGATGTTACTTCAATATATCCACATACTTTTCCTCCCTCATGATGCCATATATTTTGTGAAGTGCACCAGTCCCTCCTGCAGCAAAGCACCCCCACAACATGATGCTGCCACCCCATGCTTCATGGTTGGGATGGTGTTCTTCTTTTTCCTACAAACATAACGATGGTCATTATGGCCAAACAGTTCCATTTTTGATTCATCAGACCAGAGGACATTTCACCAAAAAGTACGATCTTTGTCCCCATGTGCAATTGCAAACCGTAGTCTGGCTTTTTATATGGCTGTTTTGGAGCAGTGGCTTCTTCCTTGCTGAGTGGCCTTTCAGGTTATGTCGATATACGACTCGTTTTACTGTGGATATAGATACTTTTGTACCTGTTTCCTCCAGCATCTTCACAAGGTCCTTTGCTCTTGTTCTGATTGATCTGCACTTTTCGCACCATAGTACGTTCATCTCTAGGAGACAGAACGCATGTTCTTCCTGAGCGGTATGACGGCTGCATGGTCCCATGGTGTTTAGACTTGCGTACTATTGTTTGTACAGATGAACGTGGTACCTTCAGGCGTTTGGAAATTGCTCCCAATGATGAACCAGACTTGTGGAGGTCCACAAATTTTTTTCTGAGGTCTTGGCTGATTACTTTTGATTTTCCCATGATCTCAAGCAAAGAGGCACTGAGATTGAAGGTAGGCCTTGAAATACATCCACAGGTACACCTCCAATTGACTCAAATGATGTCAATTAGCCTATCAGAAGCTTCTAAAGCATGACATCATTTTCTGGAATTTTCCAAGCTGTTTAAAGGCACAGTCAACTTAGTGTATGTAAACTTCTGACCCACTGGAATTGTGATACAGTGAATTATAAATGAAATAATCTGTCTGTAAACAATTGTTGGAAAAATTACTTGTGTCATGCACAAAGTAGATGTCCTAACCGACTTGCCAAAACTATAGTTTGTTAACAAGAAATGTGTGGAGTGGTTGAAAAAACAGTTTTAATGACTCCAACCTAAGTGTATGTAAACTTCCGACTTCAACTGTACGTGAGAATGCTATTCATTGACTACATCTCAGTGTTCAACATCATAGTGTCCAACACCTCAAAGCTCATCAATAAGCTAAGGACCCTGGGACTAAACACCTCTTTCTGCAACTGGATCTTGGACTTCCTGACGGCCTGCCCACAGGTGGTAAGAGGAGGTAACAACACATCCGCCACGCTGATCCTCAACACAGGGGCCCCTCAGGGGTGCGTGCTCAGGCCCCTCCTGTACTCCTTGTTCACTCATGACTGCACGGCCAGGCATGACTCCAACACCATCATTAAGTTTGCCAATGGCACAACAGTGGTAGGCCTGATCACCGAAAATGGCAAGACAGCCTATAGGGAGGAGATCAGAGTCCTGGCTATGTGGTGCCAGGACAACAACCTCTCCCTCAATGTGATCAAGACAAAGGAGATGATTGTGGACTACAGGAAAAAGAGGACCGAGCACGCCCCTCATCGATGGGGCTGTAGTGGAGCAGGTTGAGAGCTTCAAGTTCCTTGGTGTCCACCAACAAACTAACATGGTCCAAGCACACCAAGACAGTCATGAAGAGGGCACAACAAAACATATTCCCCCTCAGGAGACTGAAAATATTTGGCATGGGTCCTCAGATCCTCAAAAGGTTCTACAGCTGCACCAGTGATGCAGTGATGCATCCTGACAGGTTGCATCCTGACAGGTTGCATCACTGCCTGGTATGGCAACTGCTCGGCCTCTGAACGCAAGGCACTACAGAGGGTAGTGCATACGGCCCAGTACATCACTGGGGAAAAGCTTCCTGCCATTCAGGACCTCTATACCAGGCGGTGTCAGAGGAAGGCCCTAAAAATTGTCAAAGACTTCAGCCACCCTAGTCATAGAATGTTCTCTCTGCTACCGCACGGTAAGCGGTACCGGAGCGCCAAGTCTAGGTCCAAGAGGCTTCTAAACAGCTTCTACCCCCAAGCCATAAGACTCCTGAACATCTAATCAAATGGCCACCCAGACTATTTTCATTGCCCCCCCCCCTTTACACCGATGCTACTCTATGTTCTTATCATCACTTTAATAACTCTACCTACATGTACATATTACCTCAATTACCTCGACTAACCGGTGCCCCCACACATCGACTCTGTATATATATATATATATATATATATATATATATATATATATATATATATATTTTTTTTTAGCTGCACTGTCAGTTAGGGGCTCGTAAGTAAGCATTTCACTGTAAGGTCTACCTACACCTGTTGTATTCGGAGCATGTGACTAATACAATTTGATTTTGATTTGGCATTTGTACCGTATTGGTGAGTATGTGTGTTCATGATAGTGTGTATTGATATGTATGGTGTAGGTTCAAAGACGTTTGACGGCAACACTGTACACTCCCGTCAGCAACACAAAAAACAGCCAAACAAATGTCAACAAGTAGATAACATTTCCCCAGAGGAGAATGGTCCTATCGCCTTTTCTTCAAAGCAGAGATTTTCCGCTCCGCTTCCCCTCTAAGAGAAAAGAGCGGGTGCTCTTTAGAGCTTCAGGGGGCCGTAGTCAAAATACACACAGGCCTCACAGAGCGCCTGCATTCCCCTGTGTCCCCAGACCATGGGGGAGGCTTCTGCCTTGCTACCCACTGTTTTATAAATACCGCCGCTAAACTGCTGCGCTTGCCAGGGACCGGCCACGCAGCTCTGTGATGTGTGTGTGAGCGTGGTCCAGACTAAACGGCCACAACAGCATTGTGTTAATCTAAAAACAAAACGTAGAGGCTGGCAACGTGGGAATGGAGGGTTGAGAGAGGAGAGGCGGGGACAGAGAGAGGAGAGAAGAGTAGGGGACAGAGAGAGGAGAGGAGAGGACAGAGAGAGGAGAGAAGAGTAGGGGACAGAGAGAGGAGAGGAGAGGACAGAGAGAGGAGAGAAGAGCAGGGGACAGAGAGAGGAGAGGAGAGGACAGAGAGAGGAGAGAAGAGTAGGGGACAGAGAGAGGAGAGGAGAGGACAGAGAGAGGAGAGAAGAGCAGGGGACAGAGAGAGGAGAGGAGAGGACAGAGAGAGGAGAGAAGAGCAGGGGACAGAGAGTGGAGGGCAGGGGACAGAAAGAGGAGAGGAGGGGACAGAGAGGAGAGGACAGGAGAGGAGAGGACTAAGAGAGGAGAGGAGAGGAGAGGATAGGACTAAGAGAGAAGAGGAGACAGACGAGAGGAGAGGAGAGGACTAAGAGAGGAGAGGAGAGAAGAGGAGAGGAGAGGACTAGGAGAGGAGAGGAGAGGAGAGGACTAAGAGAGGAGAGAAGAGCAGGGGACAGAGAGTGGAGAGGAGAGGGCAGGAGAGGAGAGCAGGGGACAGTGAGAGGAGAGGAGAGCAGGGGACAGAGAGAGGAGAGGAGAGGAGAGGAGAGGAGAGGAGAGAAGAGGAGAGAAGAGGAGAGAAGAGCAGGGGACAGAGAGTGGAGAGGAGAGGGCAGGAGAGGAGAGCAGGGGACAGAAAGAGGAGATGAGGGGACAGAGAGGAGGGGACAGGAGAGGAGAGCAGGGGACAGAGAGAGGAGAGAAGAGCAGGGGACAGAGAGTGGAGAGGAGAGGGCAGGAGAGGAGAGGAGAGCAGGGGACAGGGAGAGGAGGGGAGGTGACAGAGAGAAGACAGAGAGAGGTGAGGAGAGCAGGAAACAGAGAGTGGAGAGGAGAGGGCAGGAGAGGAGAGCAGGGGACAGAGAAGAGAGGAGGGGACAGCGAGAGAAGAGGAGGGGACAGCGAGAGAAGAGGAGGAGACAGCGAGAGAAGAGGAGGGGACAGCAAGAGAAGAGGAGGGGACAGCGAGAGAAGAGGAGGAGACAGCGAGAGAAGAGGAGGGGACAGCGAGAGAAGAGGAGGAGACAGCGAGAGAAGAGGAGGGGACAGCAAGAGAAGAGGAGGAGACAGCGAGAGGAGAGGAGGAGACAGCGAGAGAAGAGGAGGGGACAGCAAGAGAAGAGGAGGAGACAGCGAGAGGAGAGGAGGAGACAGCGAGAGAAGAGGAGGGGACAGCGAGAGGAGAGGAGGAGAAAGCGAGAGAAGAGGAGAGACAGCGAGAGGAGAGGAGGAGACAGCGAGAGAAGAGGAGGGGACAGCGAGAGGAGAGGAGGAGAAAGCGAGAGAAGAGGAGAGACAGCGAGAGGAGAGGAGTAGACAGCGAGAGGAGAGGAGGAGACAGCGAGAGGAGAGGAGGAGACAGCGAGAGAAGAGGAGGGGACAGCGAGAGGAGAGGAGGAGAAAGCGAGAGAAGAGGAGAGACAGCGAGAGGAGAGGAGGAGACAGCGAGAGAAGAGGAGGGGACAGCGAGAGGAGAGGAGGAGACAGCGAGAGGAGAGGAGGGGACAGCGAGAGGAGAGGAGGAGACAGCGAGAGAAGAGGAGGGGACAGCGAGAGGAGAGGAGGAGAAAGCGAGAGAAGAGGAGAGACAGCGAGAGAAGAGGAGGGGACAGTATACAAGATAGGTAATTGTCGGTGGAACAGGAGACTTGGGTTGCACCACATATACAGACAAACACATATTCAGGTGTCAAAGACCAGTTACCTTTCTAGCTCCTCTATGCTCTCTAAGCACACACACACTGTATGAGGGGTGGGTGGAGGTTGGGGTTATGTTCACGCGGCTGTGTAAACACTGGGCTGTAATCCCAGAAGTCGTGGTGTCTAAGCCAGTAACCCCTCTGGTAAACCACTGCATGATCAAGCAAATTACACTCCCAATAGAAGGGGGGGTTCCAGTCCCATCCAACCCCCTCCTACTCACAGGCAGCGCTGGAGGGAGAGACAGAGACTGGAACCACAGAGAAAGTGTTGGGACAGCTGCTAATGAAACGGCTACTGACTGTGTGTGTGTGTGTGTGTGTGTGTGTGTGTGTGTGTGTGTGTGTGTGTGTGTGTGTGTGTGTGTGTGTGTCTGTCCAAGGGAAAAGTTAATGTGTGCTAAATGATGTGTCTTTGTTAGGGTGCTTATGTATGTTGTGTGTGTGTGTGTGTGTGTGTGTGTGTGTGTGTGTGTGTGTGTGTGTGTGTGTGTGTGTGTGTGTGTGTGTGTAAGAGGGAGAGAGAAAGTGTATGTATGTGTGTGTGTGTGCGTGTGTGTGTGTGTAAGAGGGAGAGAGAAAGGTGTGTGTGTGTGTGTGTGTGTGTGTGTGTGTGTGTGTGTGTGTGTGTGTGTGTGTGTAAGAGGGAGAGAGAAAGTGTGTGTGTAACTGTGTGTTTCCTCCCCTGGCCTGGCTGTCTCCCAGCAGCAGGTCTAGTTAATAAAGCAGTCTATCAGTCCATCTGGGGGTGGTGGACGGAGAGGTAGAGTCAACGCAGAGACAGAGGACTGCTCTCAGACAGGGAGGGGCTGTCCCTCACTGGGGGCTGTGTGTGTGTGGGAGGGGGTTGAAGTGGATACACAGGGTCGGGGTCTCTGGGTCAGATGCCCAGAGATACGTCCAGTCCACACACTCAGACCTTTGTCTGTCTGTGGGACGTCTGAACAATATGTTTCGTATGTGTCAGGACAGGCTGCATTATCGCATAGAGCAACAAGGCTTGGGCCTAAGCTAAATAAACACAGACAAACAGACTGAACTCCAGTCTGTCTTGACCATAGACTACCATGGGAAGGCTTTCAGTTACAAACTGGTCCAGACACAGAGGCTGTGTGACTATGACCAGCCTGGAGAACAACTCTCTGTGTTTGGTACACACATTGAAGGCTGGAGATGGGGAGGGGTTTTGACGTGATTCTAGACCATTGTGTGACCGTGGCAGAACCACCTCGTTTGACCCATTCAGCAGTCAGACTCCAGCTGAGCCCACAGCTACAATAGAGTGTCTGTGTCTTTCCCAGACCTGGGAGAAGTGTCAGAACTGCCAGCCCAACCCTGGCCTAAACCTGGCCCTACCCGTCTCAAGTCCCAACAATGAGGTCCAAATGCTTCCTGGAACCCAATCTCACACACGTCTCAGAAACGGCAGCACGGCCATGAGGGGGGAACGCAAATATAGCAACACATCATTCAGAAAATAATGACCGGGCGCTGCTTTCCAACATTTCCCTTTACAAAAGGTCAAGCAGGAGAAGAGCGTCTGACTCTGAGGAAAATAGAATGTTCCCTGAAAAACGTCTCAGAGGAGGAAGCAAGGTGACTGGAGAGAGAGACAAAGTGGGAGGAAATTGGCAGAAATGAATTTTGGAAACAAATTACAGAAGCCAATAATATCGTTCAGCCAGACGGGCCACTGAGAAAGGTCTCGCTAACATGTTTCAGGCTAACGTGTTTCAGGCTAACGTGTTTCAGGCTAACGTGTTTCAGGCTGGAGCAGCTCGCTCCACAACGCTTCGGCACTTACACAATGTCTTTCTGCTCCTAACACACACATTCCATAGTCTGCATAGCACTCTGTGATGGAGGTACAGTGGCTGTGAAGAGAGACTAGCTTAGCACATGTTCAACCACATAGGCCTGTATATCCCCCCCCCCCCTTACGTTCCCTCGCCATACTGTCTCCATCCACAATCCGAGTCTATCTTCTACACCTCTCCTCTGTCAAGTTATCCCTCTATCCAATCAATGGAGGCCTGGCTTGTTGTTAAGCAGGTTGTGACAAATGTATTTGTAGAAAAGGTGCTACGTATCCAGTTTAGCATTAACTTAACATTCGTTAAGAATCTTTGGCGCTGCTGCCACTACTACTGGGCAGACACTCCAGACTGGCCATGATTGGTGGGTTTGTGAGCAGGAAACAGCGGGAGAAGGAGGGAGGGAGAAAGAGAAGAGGAGAAGAGTGGACCTTAATCATCTTGCAGTGTGGCTGCTGGTCTGGTTGGATAGGGTTTATTCCATACTATTCCTGGGCCTGGAATGTGCTGTGAGGGAGACCAGGGCTGCCCATCGCTTTGTGTTCTGCATAGCCCACTGACATATCAGACCAGCTCAGCTCAGCTCGACCCACCAAACACCAACCACTCAGACACACAGGAATGCATGCCCCTAACCCCGCAAACCAGAGAATGTGATATTATTCCACCGAATATATACAAATACTGTGATGATGTATACAAACAAGCACTCGCATGCACACACACACCATCACTCTGCAACTGCATCCTTATTACTGTCTGCATCTTCCTGTCCCACACTGATGATGCGGAATGTCCCAGCAATCCAATTCTCTGTGGTCACAGTATGAGGAAACTCCCGAACAGAGATGAGAGTAAATACAGAGAGAGGAGAGAGGTAACTACATGATATATAGATGGGAGACTGAGAGACTAGGAATATATGGAGACAGAGTGAGTTGTGGACAGAGACACACAGAGCAATAGATGGATAGATAGAAACAGGGAGGAGAAACACACAGACAGAGAGGGAGAGAGAGAAGAGGCGGGTGGTGCAGGCAGCTCTTGGCCCCAGAGGGTGTGGTGCTGGCAGCTCTTGGCCCCAGAGGGTGTGGTGCTGGCAGCTCTTGGCCCCAGAGGGTGTGGTGCTGGCAGCTCTTGGCCCCAGAGAGAGGGTGTGGTGCTGGCAGCTCTTGGCCCCAGAGAGAGGGTGTGGTGTAGGGGGGGGGAATCATTCCCGCGGTCGGCAGAGATATTTTCTCTCTTCTGGCCACGCCCTGCTACTAACCATCTCTGCACTGCTCCAGTCACACACACACACACACACACACACACACACACACACACACACACACACACACACACACACACACACACACACACACACACACACACCACACACACACACACACACACACACACACACACACACACACAAATCTATGCATTATGACATAAACACTACTACAGTTTGTAGTTCTGTTGTCAACTCCCTCTTGTGTTCTCCACAGTCTGCACTCTGCCTAAATACAGATAGCCACATCTTAAGGCCCAATTACAATACTAGGCATAGTACACACAAACACACACACACACGCTTCCCTCTCAATAAACAAACAACTATTCACTACCCACACACACCCTTCATGTACTCACATAAACATTTAACTCACAAACACAAGCACGTGTACACACACACAAACATACTGTCAGTGTCCACACACACAAACATACTGTCAGTGTCCACACACACAAACATACTGTCAGTGTCCACACACACAAACATACCGTCAGTGTCCACACACACAAACATACCGTCAGTGTCCACACACACACACACACACACACACACACACACACACACACACACACACACACACACACACACACACAAACACACACACAAACACACAAACACACACACACTGTCAGTGTCAACACACGCTCTCTGTCCACACACACAAGCTCTCTGTCCACACACACACGCTCTCTGTCCACACACACGCTCTCTGTCCACACACACACGCTCTCTGTCCACACACACACGCTCTCTGTCCACACACACACGCTCTCTGTCCACACACACACATGCTCTCTGTCCACACACACACATGCTCTCTGTCCACACACACACGCTCTCTGTCCACACACACACGCTCTCTGTCCACACACACACGCTCTCTGTCCACACACACACGCTCTCTGTCCACACACACACGCTCTCTGTCCACACACGCACGCTCTCTGTCCACACACGCACGCTCTCTGTCCACACACGCACGCTCTCTGTCCACACACGCACGCTCTCTGTCCACACACACGCTCTCTGTCCACACATACACACATGCTCTCTGTCCACACACGCACGCTCTCTGTCCACACACACACACACGCTCTCTGTCCACACACACACGCTCTCTGTCCACACACACACGCTCTCTGTCCACACACACATGTCCTTGGTCCGCCGGAGGCTGCCTTTGTTGTGGTGTAACCGCTGGTTTGTTTCAGAGTGCTGCCCGCGGAATCCCTCCAAATTGTTTTCACACTCCTTTGGTTGGCCTGGCAACAGTCATCCACACACACCAGCCACCGCTGCTCGCCTTGTTTCACAGAAATCCCCACCAACACACACAACTATGCTTTTGTAAAAAATATGGACTGGTGTGCATTTACATAAATATGGATGTATTTAAAGAGGCCCGGCCACAAACAGGTGGTCCATGTCACATGTCTTTCCTGAATAGAACTCAACATCATTTCTGAAAACCTCAGATTCTTCTCTCCGGGGAAAAAGTACGTGCTTGCTTCAGCTAGCGTGTGACTGCGGCTAAACCCAGAGTGGCTACAACAAGGACAAAAGGGTTTCACTTGAACAAATAACAAGGTATTGTTGTTCTCATGCACCCAAAGAGATTAGTTTACCACTAGACCGAGATACACAATTATAGCCTTACTGCTGTTATAGATTTAATTAGCATATAACTAACAGCACAGAACTACTATTTCAACTAATCATTTGAAAACCATTGTGTTGAATCAAATCAAATTTGATTTGTCACATGCACCGAATAGAACAGGTGTAGACCTTACAGTGAAATGCTTACTTACGAGCCCTTAACCAACAATGCAGTTAAGAAAAATAAGTGTTAAGTAAAAAATAAAAGTAACAAGTAATTAAAGAGCAGCAGTAAAATAACAATAGCGAGACTATATACAGGGGGTACCGGTACAGAGTCAATGTGCGGGGGCACCGGTGTCGAGGTAATTGAGGTAATATGTACATGTAGGTACAGTTAAAGTGACTATGCATAGATAATAAACAGAGAGTAGCAGCAGCGTAACGGGGGGGGGGGGGGGGGGGCAATGCAAATAGTCTGGGTAGCCATTTGACTAGATGTTCATGAGTCTTGTGGCTTGGGGGTAGAAGCTGTTTAGAAGCCTCTTGGACCTAGACTTGGTGCTCTGGTACCGCTTGCTGTGCGGTAGCAGAGAGAACATTCTATGACTAGGGTGGCTAGAGTCTTTGACCATTTTTAGGGCCTTTCTCTGACACTGCCTGGTATAGAGGTTCTGGATGGCAGGAAGCTTGGCCCCAGTGATGTACTGTACTGGGCCGTACGCACTACCCTCTGAAGTGCCTTGCGGTCGGCGGCTGAGCAGTTGCCATATCAGGCAGTGATGCAACTAGTCAGGATGCTCTCGATGGTGCAGCTGTAGAACTTTTTGAGGATCTGAGGACCAATACCAAATCTTTTCAGGCTTTGTAGTGCCCTCTTCACGAATGTCTTGGTGTGTTTGTACCCTGATAGTTTGTTGTTGATGTGGACACTAAGGAACGTGAAGCTCTCAACCTGCTCCACTCCAGCCCCGTCGAAGAGAATGGGGATGCACTCGGTCCTCCTTTTCCTGTAGTCCACAATCATCTCCTTTGTCTTGATCACGTTGAGGGAGAGGTTGTTGTCCTGGCACTACATGGCCAGGTCTCTGACCTCCTCCCTATAGGCTGTCTCATCGTTGTCGGTGATCAGGCCTACCACTGTTGTGTCATCGCTAAACTTAATGATGGTGTTGGAGTCGTGCCTGGCCATGCAGTCATGAGTGAACAGGGAGTACAGGAGGGGACTGAGCACGCACCCCTGAGGGGCCCCAGTGTTGAGGATCAGCGTGGCGGATGTGTTGTTACCTACCCTTACCACCTAGGGGCGGCCCGTCAGGAAGTCCAGGATCCAGTTGCAGAGGGATGTGTTTAGTCCCAGGGTCCTGAGCTTAGTAATGAGCTTTGAGGGCATTATGGTGTTGAAGGCTGAGCTGTAGTCAATGAATATAATTCTCACATAGGTGTTCCTTTTGTCCAGGTGGGAGAGGGCAGTGTGGAGTGCAATAGTGATTGCATCATCTGTGTATCTGTTGGGTCTAGGGTGTCTGGGATAATGGTGTTGATGTGAGTCATGACCAGCCTTTCAAAGCACTTCATGGCTACAGACATGAGTGCTACGGGTCGGTAGTCATTTAGGCAGGTTACCTTAGTGTTCTTGGGCACAGAAACTATGGTGGTCTGCTTGAAACATGTTGGTGTTATAGACTCAGTCATGGTCAGGTTGAAAATGTCAGTGAAGACACTTGCCAGTTCATGCTTTGAGTACACGTCCTTGTAACCCGTCTGGCCCTGTGGCCTTGTGAATGTTGACCTGTTTAAAGGTCTCACTCACATCGGCTACGGAGAGCGTGATCACACAGTCGTCCGGAACAGCTGATGCTCTCATGCATGTTTCAGTGTTACTTGCCTCGCTGCGAGCATAGAAGTAATTTAGCTCGTCTGGTAGGCTCCTGTTCCTGGACAGCTCTCGGCTGTGCTTCCCTTTGTAGTCTGTAATAGTTTGCAAGCCCTGCCACATCCGACGAGCGTCCGAGCCAGTGTTGTACGATTCAATCTTAGTCCTGTATTTGAGGCTTTGCCTGCTCTTATCCAGAGCAAGACATGAGAACACGTGGTTGACATAGTAACGGTTTATTGTTCCCACACTGTGAATTAGCCTATAGCCTACTGTTGAGAGGTGAGAATGGAAAGGGTGACTTGGATGACTGTATGGAGTGTGTTGTTGATGACAGAAGGTACTGTTGACTTCACATGAGGACAATGAGGATGTGCGTGTGACTTCCCTCTATCCTGCCACGTCTCGTCACACATTTCAATTTTCACACACCCTTGATGAAACGTTTGCGTTCTAAGCTGGCTTTTATTATTTGAAGTGCTACAAAAAATTTAATTTAAGCATACATTTATGGTATTTAAAAAAATATATAAACCGGTAAAAGTAAGGTCATTTCACTCATACACACCAATAACCAGAGCATGACCTTGGCCTGTCGTAAGGATGTCACAGCTATCTTCGTCTTCTGACGATAATGCGAAATCGTCATCAGAAAAGGTAGACCAATACGCAGCAGGTGTGCAGTTGTTCATTTTGAACATTTAATTAAATCAACACGAATACAAAAACAATTAACCTTATACTGGCCAGGACGTGACAGTACCCCCCCCTTAAAGGTGCTACCCCAGAAGCACCTTAACAAAAAATAACCCCAAGCAACACCAAAAAAAATTCCCCTTTTCTAAAGGGAGGGAAGGGAGGGTGGCTGCCGTCAACGACGGCACTGTGCTACACCCCCCCTCCCCAACCCACCTATTTCTGGAGGTGGCTCCGGCTCAGGCCGTTCCAGGCTGTCGGGGCAGTCTGGCAGCTCGGGACAGTCTGGCAACTCGGGGCAGTCTGGCAACTCGGGGCAGTCTGGCAACTCGGGACAGTCTGGGCAGTCTGGCAACTCGGGCAGTTCAGGGCAGTCTGGCCACTCCGGCAGTTCAGGGCAGTCTGGCCACTCCGGCAGTTCAGCGCAGTCTGGCCACTCCGGCAGTTCAGCGCAGTCTGGCCACTCCGGCAGTTCAGCGCAGTCTGGCCTCTCCGGCAGTTCAGGGCAGTCTGGCCTCTCCGGCAGTTCAGGGCAGTCTGGCCACTCCGGCAGTTCAGCGCAGTCTGGCCACTCCGGCAGTTCAGCGCAGTCTGGCCACTCCGGCAGTTCAGCGCAGTCTGGCCACTCCGGCAGTTCAGCGCAGTCTGGCCACTCCGGCAGTTCAGCGCAGTCTGGCCACTCCGGCAGTTCAGCGCAGTCTGGCCACTCCGGCAGTTCAGCGCAGTCTGGCCACTCCGGCAGTTCAGGGCAGTCTGGCCACTCCGGCAGTTCAGCGCAGTCTGGCCACTCCGGCAGTTCAGCGCAGTCTGGCCACTCCGGCAGTTCAGCGCAGTCTGGCCACTCCGGCAGTTCAGCGCAGTCTGGCCACTCCGGCAGTTCAGCGCAGTCTGACCTCTCTGGCGACTGTTGACTGGCGGGCAGCTCTGACGACTGTTGACTGGCGGGCAGCTCTGACGACTGTTGACTGGCGGGCAGCTCTGACGACTGTTGACTGGCGGGCAGCTCTGACGACTGTTGACTGGCGGGCAGCTCTGACGACTGTTGACTGGCGGGCAGCTCTGACGACTGTTGACTGGCGGGCAGCTCTGGTGACGACTGTTGACTGGCGGGCAGCTCTGGTGACGACTGTTGACTGGCGGGCAGCTCTGGTGACGACTGTTGACTGGCGGGCAGCTCTGGTGACGACTGTTGACTGGCGGGCAGCTCTGGTGACGACTGTTGACTGGCGGGCAGCTCTGGTGACGACTGTTGACTGGCGGGCAGCTCTGGTGACTGTTGACTGGCGTGGCTGGGTTGACGCACTTGTAGCCTGGTGCGTGGTGCTGGTACTGGGCTTACCAGATTATGTACACGCACCTCCAGGCTAGTGCGGGGAGCGGGAACAGGACGAGTCGGACTGGGTTGACGCACTTCCGGGTCCGCACGAGAGACAGGAGCTGGAAACCCAGGGCTATGGAGGCGCACAGTCGGTCTCGATCTTACCTCCTGCACAACCCGTCTTGGCTGGATGGAACTAGTAGCCCTGTACGAGCGGGGTGCTCGTACAGGGCAGATTGGGCTGTGCAGGGGCCTGATGGTAGCCGTGCGTAGAGCGGGAGTTGGGTAGCCTGGTCCTCGGAGGCGTACCGGCGACCAGATGCGCTGCGCAGGCATCCTCCTACCAGGCTGGATGCCCGCTCTAGCACGGCACCTGCGAGGGGCTGGAATAACGCGCACCGGACTGTGCGTGCGTATGGGTGAAATAGTGCGCTCCTCAGCGAAACATAGCGCTCTCCACCCCATACGCTCCTCCATATAACCACGGGTAGCTGGCTTCCGGCTCTTCTTACGCCTAGCCAAACTACCCGTGTGCCCCCCCCAAAAAAATTATTGGGGGTGCCTCTCGTGCTTCTCCCTCAGCGCGTACTTGGCCTCGTACCTCCGCCTCTCTGCCTTGGCTGCCTCAATTTCCCACTGCGGGCGGCGATAATCCTCAGCCTGGTGCCAAGGTCCGGCCCCGTCCAGAACTTCCTCCCAGGTCCACTTCTCCCGCCAGTCCAACTCGAATTCCCTCTGCTCCTTCTTCTGCTGCTTGGTCCTTGAGTGGTGGGTGATTCTGTCACAGCTATCTTCGTCTTCTGACGATAATGCGAAATCGTCATCAGAAAAGGTAGACCAATACGCAGCAGGTGTGCAGTTGTTCATTTTGAACATTTAATTAAATCAACACGAATACAAAAACAATGAACCTTATACTGGCCAGGACTTGACAAAGGAGAACTAGAAAGAGGACATATTTCCCAGCAGTGTTTTCTTTCTCGCCCATGCGGAGCTGAGGGAGGAAGGGCACCTCCCTGGGTCAGCAGTCACACTGCTACCCTGCTGGGGTACACCCCCCAACCCACCCACCCACCCACACATCTGTGTACGTTGGATCCACATTAATATACATTGGATCCACATGTATATACACACACACTGTTCAAAGACAGTGCAGTGGTCGACCAGCTCTACTAAACTGTCCAAATACCCCTGCCCTTCCTCTGGGGAAACCCCACATCACTCTAAATATGACCCTCCCACCCCCCTCTTTTGACACCTATGCCACTAATGCTATTTCTCACAGTCTGTCCAAAGACACCATATCCCTCTACACACGCACAAAAGCGAACACACCGCCTACAGATATACACACTGTTCTTGGTTTACAAGACAGATGAAAATCACCACTCGACTTATCAATACTCAACTTATCAATACTCAACTTATCAATACTCAACGGTCCAGCAAGAGAACACACAATCCCTGCATCTCTCTTTTTCTCTGGCCAGACAGTGATTCTGTTTCCATTGGTGATCGCTACGGCTGTGTGGCGGTTGGGTCGGTCCCACTCTGCCAAAGATACATTTCACAACCACATCTCCCACGGAAAAGAGGGTTAGTGGGGAGGAGAAGAAAACGTCAGGAAATATTTCAATCAAAGATACTGCCCCTGAAAACAAAGGGGACTTTATACTTGGGGAGTCCCCGCTTTGCATCCCCTCCCTCTTCTCCCACCCCTCCATCTCCTCCCTCCCTCACTCTTTTCTCTAAGAGCAGACAAGTGTTTGAAGCGTAGTGTGTGTAAGTGTGTGTGAGGGCCGAGCACATCCCCATTCACATTGACGAGAGCTTCAAGTTCCTCTGTGTCCACATCACTAAGGATCTATCATGGTCCAAACACACCAACAAAGTTGTGAAGAGG